>NC_136904.1:83827832-84065332 GCF_949606895.1 Notothenia rossii
CAATTATCCCATCAGAAACTGATCACGCCCCCCTTGTATAACCTGTACATTAGTGCACTCTGCATTTTGCATTTATTTATTTTGGCCGTAAAAGACTATATTTGGTGTCCTCCTGGGACATTCTAATCAATGCCACAATTATTGTTTTGACTTTTCGTCACTCCTGCAGGTATGATTTAAGAACATTCACTTTGTTACACACATATGAACTTGTTATATATTACTGAAGGACACTTGATTACATCATATAGAATGGAAAAAGATGATTTGGGGTTTCTGACATTAGTCTGCATAATTCATTATTTTGTTTAGTAGGCCTACAAACATGTATGTGGCATATTCAAATAAACTGTGTGTGTTTGGTGTGTTTTGCCAGTGAGGGTGTTTTGCTGCGTGGGATCTTCAAAGTGGGGAAGAAGAGTCATGACGTGTTACTTACCCAAACGAGGCTGACGTGGATCCCCATCATCCCGGAGAACCCCACAGGTCAGTTACCACAGCGACATGGCTACACTACAGACAGACAGACAGACAGACAGACAGACAGACAGACAGACAGACAGACAGACAGACAGACAGACAGACAGACAGACAGACAGACAGACAGACAGACAGACAGACAGACAGACAGACAGACAGGCAGGCAGTGTGTATTTCGAGGCAGCTGGTGGTGTAATGGAGAAGTTCGGTCATGTTGAGACCACCTTAAACATGACATCTGGACAAAAACACACACACACACACACACACACACACACACACACACACACACACACACACACACACACACACACACACACACACACACACACACACACACACACACACACACACACAACATTCTAAAATTAAATTAAGAGTCTTTTCTTTGCATGATCAGAGTTAATCATTTTAATTTTCCAATGTTAATCTCATCTACCTGGACTGATTGCCAGTGCATGTCTCTTAACATGGCCACCACCACAATCTCAGCAAGCTATAAATAAATAACACACCTAAAAAGCACACATTTAAAGATATACTTTTTGTATAAGAAACATAAGGGACTACAAAGTAGTGTGCCTGATTCTTTAAAGGTGTACACATTCTTTGGTGCAGTCATGTTGTATTGATTTTGTAATGGTTTGTATCATGGTGGTAATATTATGAAATTACTTTAATTATTTTAGGAAATGTCCTGTGTGGTGCGCTTGTTTTTAGTTGAAATCCATTCAAACAGAACTGATTAGTGTAGCAGGATGAAAATGTGAATACAATGTGTGTGTGTGTGTGTGTGTGTGTGTGTGTGTGTGTGTGTGTGTGTGTGTGTGTGTGTGTGTGTGTGTGTGTGTGTGTGTGTGTGTGTGTGTGTGTGTGTGTGTGTGTGTGTGTGTGTGTGTGTGTGTGTGTATGCGCGCATTTGGTTGATGCCAATCTGTTTTGTTGTATTTCATAAAAGCTAATGCCATTACGGCAGCCAACTGTGTGTGTGTGTGTGTGTGTGTGTGTGTGTGTGTGTGTGTGTGTGTGTGTGTGTGTGTGTGTGTGTGTGTGTGTGTGTGTGTGTGTGTGTGTGTGTGTGTGTGTGTGTGTGTGTGTGTGTGTGTGTGTGTGTGTGTGTGTGTGTGTGTGTGTGTGTGTGTGTGTGTGCGTTTGTGTGGTTGTTTGTTGGCAGTAGTATAGAGCAGTTGGTTCGGCCTGTGGGGGGTTATTCGAGTGTCTCAGTGTGAGGAGATTAACACACACATACTCAGCCTGCCAGCGTGCTGTGTGTGTATGTTGATTAGATATTTCTATATAAATGGATCAGTAGTTGTTTATTTGTGCACATGAATTCCTCCTGTTTCACCCAGCAGCCTGTCTCTCTGTCTGTCGGAAAGGTGAGACTGGACTGTTTTGTACAAAAAAAATCATGGAATATACATACAGAACAATTTTAGTTGTTTGCAATGGCCACTGGGGCACATATAAGATAAGATGTACTTCATTGATCCCAATTTAGGAATTTATTTTGTTACAGCAGCATATCCAATTACTAATAAAATTACTCAGAACACAATTTTAAATAATTAAACTTATGGTCAAAATATAAACCTGATTTTGATGCTGATGTTAGTTCATCTAGAGGCTATTGTCAATAACATTTTACAAGAAAATGAACACATAAAAAAACAGACTGTTCTGGGATGATTATATTTTATGGAGCTACTTCAGGATCATCTTCAATTTTTGTTGTTGTAATTCACCTAATACACCCGGCTTTTCTTTATTCTGGATAAAAACTGAAATCTCCTACAGGCAGTTAAATATCTCTGGAGGTTTTACAATAGTCCGAATTTTAAGGGAACAATAACTGATCAATTACAATATCAGAGTGGTCGAGCATTTATACGATCAATGTGTAATGTTACCCCATTGTATAGTATATGTGTGTGTGTGTGTGTGTGTGTGTGTGTGTGTGTGTGTGTGTGTGTGTGTGTGTGTGTGTGTGTGTGTGTGTGTGTGTGTGTGTGTGTGTGTGTGTGTGTGTGTGTGTGTGTGTGTGTGTGTGTGTGTGTGTGTGTGTGTGTGAACTCTGTATGATCCAAACCTCCTCGGAGTGAGCCACATGGCATGACACCATGAGACAGGACTCCAACAGTGTATGAGTGTGCGTGTTGTGTGTTTGTTGTGGGTACATTGTGTATACAGTATGTATGTGTGTGAACAGCAACTATGTGGGTTCTGTCAACTCAGATCAGTGTCATCTTCATTGGGGTGGATGGAAAATCTGTCTCTCTTTCAATGTTTTTAGGTTATTAGGCCAAACTGCAAATAGGTCGGTATAGAGAATGAAAACAGCAATGTATAAAATGAAGCCATTATTCTCCTTAATGGCTTTTTCCACTGCATATGTGAGGAAAAATTTGAGTTTGTGAGAATATTTGGACACACTGTTGGGTGACTTATAATCAGCTAAGAGCGTCGTACATTCAGCCACACCTTGCTCTGACTAAAATGAAAAAATAAAGCCAGCAGTGGGTCATATTAATGTTCATTTGTGTTATTTACAATATGAGATTAACCCAACATGAAGGAAGCAACAACAACAGACAGACACACTGTGACCCTGACATATGGATGCTGGCCTCGGCGGGTGGAAGAAGGCAGGTGGTTTTGGGTTTTTGGTATTTGATAGCAGCGGGAGGCTATTTCACAGAGAGGGGGAGTTAATCAGCTTGTATCATATATAACCTGATGGATTGGTGCTCTCTGAGTGGTTTGGATCTGTTGTTGAAGGTGCATGGTTTTTGTTTTTTAGTTTTTTATGCTGATATTTATCATTATTGTCTCATGTTTAATTTATCACATGTGGCCAAAGCCGCAGCTTAACATATTTGTTTGTCATTTATGTCTATGGAACATGTTTTTCGACAATCAAAGCTGATATGTGCTGTGTTTTTTACTATTATGTGATTTCCTTTAATACATAATTAGACGTGAAAATCTGGATGGATTCAGATATTTTTGGTGATTAAAGCGGATTCATATTTAATTAAAGGGTTTGTTTTTTCATGTACAGATGTTTGTCCACCTGCTGTGACATGTGTCTGCTTGTTTGATTTTCAAAATAAAAGCAATTTTTGGGTTTTCATTTACATTAATAGAAAATAGAAAATGTCTCACATTTCAGTTACTACTTTATTTATTTATTTGTATATATTTTTAGTGTTATTAACATTAGGTGCATTTTGTGCGTGTGTTTAATCGACCTCTCTCTGTGCAGGTGAGACGAGCGTCCCGCAGCCAGGTGTACTGCTGCTGCAGGATGTGTATGCAGTGAAGGTGAAGCGGCGGCGGGCGGCGGGACAGCAGTCGGGGGGGGCCGTGCTCGGTGTGGCTCTGTTCTGCTGCAAGAGGAGAGGGAGGAGGCTGGAGAAAGATACGCTGCACCTCCACAACGCCTCCACAGAACACACACACATATGGTACAACACCCTGAAGGAGCTGATCAAAGGTAACAAACACACACATTTAGAAGAAATTAAATTTAAGTGGGCTGCCAAAATATTGGATACATTTTCTTTTAGAGGCGGACAAATAGCAATACTTGCCTTCCATAGTGTCAGAGTGTAGAACAAGATCAAATAGCTGCAACCACATAGGTGCATCCACTTGTTAATGCAAACACAGCCTAAAAAAAACATCTCCTAATAATTGTTTGTGAACTTAGAGGCAAAACTAAAGAGCTGCTGGTCACATATAAATTGTTTTCAGTGTTTAGACAAAATGATATAATCCAAATTTTATCCAACTTCATGCAACAGTACACGTATGTAATGGAAGCTGCAGTACACACTTGAAGTAAAAAGAAAATGTATGTAATTTGGAATACGGACCTTATTTTATATCACCCTGTTCATCACTCAGTATAATCGGGTGAGTCACAGTTACATCAGTAAAGCTAATCTGCTAATCCACCGGGACAAAGACAGACAGATTATACGCACACACACACTGCACTCAGCCACCCTCAGTTAGGTGCTGTCAGCAATAGAATACTTGTTGTCTGCAAGAGAGATTAATTTGCTAAACTACTCGTCTACACAATCACGTGTGTGTCCAATTCACTTTAGCTCGCGACGAAAACCACACTATTGGGACGTAAAACCGTAGCTGATGTACACCACAAGGGCAAATGTAAGGGGTGTGCCAGAGTTTACAGCCTCTGTGCTGCTGGTTTCAGACTGTCCACCAGCAGAGATTTGCTCCCGTTTAGCCGCAAGAGCTTTAGTAAGGTCTGACACGGTTGGGTGATAAAGTCTGGCTCACAGTTGGATTTCCAGTTTATCCTAAAGGTATGGAATGATTTTGAGGTCAGAACCATGAATCCAGTACTTTTACACCAAACTAGGAAAACAACAGACATGATATCTATACTAAGCTTGATTTTAAATGTGTAATATGCGTACAAAACGAAAAATCTGTTGCATAAAATGTGGACTTATTCCCTTAAAGCTGCCCTAGTTACTGTATTCATTTTATGGAATACTTTTTATATTAACAATGAATTACATGTCAAGGTGTAATGTAAAAGAGACAGAAAATGTATTAATTAATTATCTCCCTCAGTGTTTTCTGCCATCTTTGAGTTGATTTCATCATTATTAACTTGCTTGCCAGCAAAACATAAGATTGCATGAATCCAGGAAACCAGTTTGATAAAGTTCTGGAGGTTGCTGCAGACTGAAGTTCCCAGACGCTGGTTTCCCAGGTGCACTGTAGCAGGCGGTGTCTGGCTGACACTTAACCCACAATAGAAATGTTAGAGTGCTCTGTGTATGGATTTAACTCACACAAAACACACTTTACATTTCAGTTTTTTTCGACTGCAACAGAGGTGTTACAAGCTATCCATAAATGACGAGGTCAAAGGTCACACACACATTACCGTCGTTTTGCCACCATGGCAATCGGTCTGACACATAATCGCCGGTCACCTGTCTGTCTGTCCGTCCGTCTGTCCGTCAAACCAGATTACCTATGATGCCCTGCAGCAAAGTCACAACTTCTTTAAGTGTTTCCCTTTGGCCTCACACTCACACACACACACATGAATGGTTCACAGGTCGTGTGTCAGCTCGCGTGGTCACACTGCACATCAAACTGTGGAGGCTTTTGTGACTTTACACACCACGGCGAAGGAGTCTCTGTATGTGTGTGTGTGTGCGTGTGTGAAAGGTAAACAGTCGGCCGCTCTGCTGCTGTGCGGACATTAAGCCTATTTTCCAGCCAGAGGTCAGTGTGAAAAGCGCATTGTTGTGTGAATCGTGGCTTCGCAGAGCAGTCAGTCTCGCCGCTGCTGACACTACCGCCACTTCTTAACCTTCAGGTCCGAACATTCAGCTGCACAATGGCGAGCGGAGAGCAGACACTTTCAGTTTCTAGAGCGTTATTGGCTGTGTGAAGCAGCTGCAGAACGCTGTGCAGAGAGTGAATGGCAGTCAGAGTGACAAAAGGCAGGCAGTGACGCTGTATAGAGTCTGTCTCCATACAACGCAGTCAGGCGGTGGGATGGATTGACTGCAGTTGTTTAACAGCACAACAGACTGACAGACCGGTGGTGGCGGCGGAGTTCACGGGACGGCCAGACTGAGTTCGCCCCAAGCCACCAGCGGCCACCGCAGCTCCTCCCAGATCAATTGTCTTGTCAATCTAACGTCACTTTTCTGCTCGCTTACAGAGCTGTTAGTTTGTTTGCATAGTGACATCAGTGGGAAGTGGTGATGGTCAGTCTGGTGGTACTGTAAGGTGTCTAAACTTGGTCAAAGTGACGACATCTTTACACTGTGTGGACAGCAGGTGGGTTGTTTAATAACATTTCATCAGATCCAAACCCTTTGGTAAAGAATCTTATTAGGTCTTAGAGAAAATAATACCTAAAGTCAAAGATGTTTTATCATTGAATATTTGGCTAAGAAGGCACAGACACAGTTCTAAGTGTAATTTATAACTAGCCAAAAGCAAGGTTAAGTTTGAAATGTGGCCTTCAGAGCAAGTGCCAGGAGGCTGTTTGCCCCCCCAACTGCAGTATTAAACACAACAATATCGTTTTTACTAGGGGTTTTCCGACCAGAAATACTATATGACTAACACAGACTGTTCTATCAAACATGAAGCATTGAACTGTGTGTAGTCTTTTACCACACGAGATGGTTCTTTCTGAGTTCGTGTAAACTCTATAAACCGCTTTATGGCCGTGTGTGTGCTGCTCTGTGTTACATATTAACCGGTGGGTCTGTGAAGTCAGTGAGTGTCTCCATAGTGACAGTCTACCTCATATTCATGTTGGAGGCCTAATTTGTTTGTCAGGAAACCAACTTTATAGTACAGCAGCACACATTCATACCCCCACCTCCACCCACCCAATCAATATACAGAGGATATATGCAAAATGCTAAATAATGGTTGTATCAAATGTCAAACCCTTTGAACCCCCTTTATTTTTCTCAATGATTTCAATGCAACTTGGCATTTGAAAGGATTTGTCGCCCGTCAGTCTTAACAATTATCACGCATGACATAGTGTACAGACATTTATGGTCCAAAAAGGATGAAACATACCGACATTGGTAATCCTCTGTTCTTTCCCTTAGCTCTTCTAGCAGGTTAACATTTATGTATTTTTGTAAAATAACTGATAACAGCAATATGATGAGTATGATAACATTCAAAACAGGTTCCCCAAGCCTTAAGTGAAATGGCTTACTTTTACCTGCAGTCCCAAACCCGAAGATATTCAATAAAAACTGCGGAAAGCAATGAAGTTTGAAATTGGAGGGCTACTTACGAGTTTTGTCTCTACAATTACTACAGTAGAATTTAACCATTAGGTCTCATGTTTAAAAAACGAAATCAGTAGACTGGATCGTTCCGGAGAATCTGATCAAACTGGACATTTAAAGCCTTTAATTGATGACTTCTGTCCGCTGACTTCAGGGGGAGTCTGCAGCACGATATACTCTTGGTTTTCTCTACACATCTAGCATCTTCGGTTTTCAGTCAGAAACTCAACACTTCTGCTTGACAACACTGGGATTGTTTACCATGACAACATTTTAGCAACGCCATAGCAACCTGCCGCTAGCCGGGGCTCGGAGATGATCTGACTGATACTTGATCTGTCTACATGTACCTGTCCGTCTGCATTTCTTCTTAGAAACATATCAGCAAATTGAATGACCTCATCTCCTCTGAGACTGTGTGTGTAACAGACAGGCCTAGTTCGAGCTTTCAGGATCACATTTCAAGGGACATTAGTTATTTTAAATGATTATTTAAGTTATTCTTTTGTTCTTAACAGCATGGGCATCTTCTTCTATAAGCAAGTAAACAGACAAGTGCTCGAAATTTCAGATTACAAGTATTATCCTAAACCCCTTCGCCAAAATGTCCTGTGGTTTCATCCCGGGTCCTTAAGTCCCCAAGTGGAAAAATGTAAGAGTTTGGTAGGGTCTACATTTTTGGGTAGCACCAAAGTGGGCAAGCTTCTGGTATGGGTGGGGGATGAGTAGAGAAAAAAGTGGCAGGGGTGCAGGGTAACTCCTCCTGGTCCATGCTGTGGGGTGTAAGGGATGCCAGGAGGTGCACTGTGTGTGAGTGTGTGTAAGTGTGTGTGTGGGGTCATTATCAGGGCGAGGTCACAGCCTTCTGGGAACAGATTATAGTAATGATCTGGATAATGGAGCTGGTGTGTGTGTGTGTGTATTGATCTGTGCAGGTCTACGGGGATTTATAATGCGGTCTCTAAATCGGCCTAATGATGAGCTGTACAGGGGGTCTGGGGTGTGTGTGTTTATGACTAGTTTGGAGTCGATACCATGTAACCACACACACACACACACACACACACACACACACACACACACACACACACACACACACACACACACACACACACACACACACACACACACACACACACACACACACACACACACACACAGTCTACCACTGTTGATGATGTAAATGATATGCTGAATATTTTTCATCATACAGGCCTCCTCCATGTTGTAAGAACACAGAGGTGTCTATCTCCTCTTTTAAGGATCATCTTCAATTCATCACCATGACTTTTACTAGTTTCTTTTGTTTACAACATGAAATAGAGAAAAGCAGAATAATCACCACATTTAAGAAGCTGGAACCAAATTGAGACCAGATGTTTTCTGTGTTTGTTTGCAGGGCCCAGCCCTCGTCCCAGGTATCTAAAGGTGTTCATAAACCCCTGCAGCCACAAGAAGGACGCCGTTCACATCTACAGAGAACACGTGGCTCCCCTCTTCAAAATGGCTGACGTCCGCACTGACATCACTGGTCAGTCCACCTCATTTTTTATTTATCCACTGATCAACTTCACAAAAAATAATAGAAATTATAATCTGAAATATAATACCCTTAGTTTGACTTCCAGATGTTACAACTTATGTATATTGTATTAAAACCTTGTTGGAGTGCGGCAGAACTGTCCTTCCATCTTTATTGATATAAGAGAAGACAATGTGAAATCAGTGTGTGTGTGTGTGTGTGTGTGTGTGTGTGTGTGTGTGTGTGTGTGTGTGTGTGTGTGTGTGTGTGTGTGTGTGTGTGTGTGTGTGTGTGTGTGTGTGTGTGTGTGTGTGTGTGTGTGTGTGTGTGTGTGTGTGTGTGTGTGTGTGTGTGTGTGTGTGTGTGTGTGTGTGTGTGTCCAAAGGTCAGAGTTAATGGCAGTCTCTAGTCGCTAAGTAACTTGATACAGGGGGCGGAGCTTAGCCCATCTGTTGTGACAGAGAGACAACCTGCTCCTCTCCTCTTTTCTCCTGACTCATTTTCCTCCTCTTTTTATATTTCAAATAATGCTTTCCAAAGATCTCCCTGTCTCCTCATCACTCTTGTTTCATCTCCATGCCTTCTATCATCTTTTCTCCTCTTCCCTTCTCTTGCCTGTCCTTTCCTTTACTCCTCCTCATACAGTATATTCTCCACTCCTCATCTTTCTTGTTTCCTCTCTTTTCCCTTTATCTCATCTCCTCTTCTCTTATCTCCTTTATTGTTTCCTCTCTTTTCCCTTTATCTCATCTCCTCTTTTCTTATCTCCTTTCTTGTTTCCTCTCATCTGATATTTTCTATTGGCTACGTCCACTTCTTTTCTTCCTCCTCATATCTGCATCTTTTTACTCTATACTTTTGATTCAACTTCTTAGCTCCTCAAACCTGACCTCTCCTCTTCGTTTGACTCTTATCCTCTCATCTCCTGTCTCTCTCTGTATCCCTTTTTCTCTCCTTGTCTCCTTTCCTCCCCGCTCTCCCCCTCTCAGCAGATGGCGTGATATCCGTTGTCCCACTTCTTTTTGGCAGCCATCGAACACACACTCGTGTACATGTGGCCACACACATACATGAACACTTTATCTCTGTCCATCTCAGTGTCTCTCCATCTGTTTCACTCTCTGTTTCCCCCACTCTCCTCCCCTCTCTCTCTCCTCCTGTCCCTCTCTCTTCCTGTCTCTCTCTCCAGTTACGGAGAAAAAGGGTCATGCTCTCTCAGTGATGAAGGAATGCAAGCTGGATGGATATGATGGGTTAGTCTTCTCCCTCTCTCCCTCGATTTAACATTTACAATTGTTTACTGGGCTATAAATAAATCACTCTACTTTACTCCAAACTTCATGCTTTAAATCTAATTTTAATTGACACAGCTGATCTTATTCTGAAGCATAAATTTGATTTGGAGAAGGTATTTTCCCAGGGTTAAGGGGGCTTCAATCATTTTTTTTAATAATTTCAGTAATCTCATTATGGATCAAATATAGCCCTTACAATAATGATAATACATTTCATTTTTATAACGCTTTTCCTGGTGCTCAAAGACGCTTTAAATAAAATCAGATACAGAAACAGTACAAAGAAAATGACTACACACATTATATTGTCCTGCAATAATGAGTTTAAGCTCTGTGTGTACTTGTCCATGTTAAACATGAGCCAGGCCATACAAAATTGATAGCAATCACATCACACCAAAACAGGTATTGTATACAAAAATAAAAATATATATATTTCCGAAATGGGACAGGATCAGTTTCAGGATATTGGCTTAAATGCTTTTTCAGGTGTTGGATGTGAGGATTAATATGTGAAGTTTCTTTCGCATGAATAAAGTCAAAGCTTTAAAATTAAGGCCCAATGTTCATCTTAAAGTGTAAGGTAACAAGTCAACATGTTGTTCTCAAACTGTGGAAGTCTGCTGTCAGATAATCAGACAGCAGTTCAGAGGCTGACACTAAAACAAACTGACCCAGACTGATTACCCACTCAAACACACACACAAACTAAGACTAACAGAGAGGCAGGTGGAATCACTAACTTCTAACTGAGCTTACCTCTAAACTAAAAGTGAAAATAATGTTATGTATATCAAGAGATATAATATAACTTATCTAAATGAAAATACACTGATCAAACCCTCATCATTACTATCTGTGATCAGTGTGTGTGTGTGTGTGTGTGTGTGTGTGTGTGTGTGTGTGTGTGTGTGTGTGTGTGTGTGTGTGTGTGTGTGTGTGTGTGTGTGTGTGTGTGTGTGTGTGTGTGTGTGTGTGTGTGTGTGTGTGTGTGTGTGTGTGTGTGTGTGTGTGTGTGTGTGTGTGTCTGTAAGCAGCTTTTGTGCTCAGGCCTCATAAAGCTTAATGTGCTTAGAGAAGATTAGCTCAGCGTTGCTAAGCTAGCTGCTGAGTGTGTGTGTGTGTGTGTGTGTGTGTGTGTGTGTGTGTGTGTGTGTGTGTGTGTGTGTGTGTGTGTGTGTGTGTGTGTGTGTGTGTGTGTGTGTGTGTGTGTGTGTGTGTGTGTGTGTGTGTGTGTGTGTGTGTGTGTGTGTGTGTGTGTGTGTGTGTGTGTGTGGCTGCTTGTGTGAGGATTTGGTTGAAACCTACATTTGCCAATTAGGCTGGCTGTCACCGTGGTGACCGGAGCTTCAGGTAATCCCATACACAGGAGGAGGGGGAGGGGGCGGAGTCAGTTTACTTCACATTTACTGGAAAGACCAACTCTGAAGAGGAAGCTTCTCATTTTTAGCTCCTAAAAAAGATACTAATAATAATAATAATAATAATAATAATAATAATAATAATAGGGATAATTTGCCTTATTACGCATGCAGCATGCAACAGTACCCGTTTATTTTGACTCACCATAAACCAAACATTTTTGAGAGAATAAATACTAAATGTGTTAACCAATACAACTGTTCAGATATGTCATTTGAAAATGTAAACCAAATTCCCAGAAAACAACTGGTTTTCATCTCATTTACATTTTTCAATACCTGGGCTTCAGGTTTTTTTCTTAACAATATTCTCTTTGGATTTGTATGTAAACAAAACTACAACAATGACCTTCAGTGGGTTAGGGTAACCCTAACCCTTTAGGATACTTGTTACTCCAGACACAGTTTGGTCACAAAAAAAGTATTGAGGCTCAATACCCAGCCCTTTTCAGTGCCATTGTCAATAAAACATATTTGACAATGGTCCTGTGGAGAAGCCATGCCACCTGCTGGAGGACCAGCAACTTAAAGGACCCCAACAATAAAACACTTTTATGATGGATCAATGTCACTGGAGTTCCTGTCAGAAGTAACCCTAAGTAATAAAATACTCTCATTTGAAGTCCAGAACATAGTTGAGACAACTATACAAATACTTTTCTACCTGTCTGCCTGTCTGTCCCTCAGGGTGGTGTGTGTTGGGGGGGACGGGTCGGTGGCGGAGCTGTGTCACGCTCTGGTCTTCAGAGCTCAGCTGGATGCTGGATCCCCAGAGAAACCAGTGACAGCAGTGCTGCCTCTTGGAATCATTCCTGCTGGTGAGAGACAGGGCACAACCTCAAAACTGCAAACTAACTCTGCGCAGAAATACATATACGATATGTATATTTATATCAACCTTTTTATAGAACAGCCGTGATGTTTCATTAACTGTTGGTTCATCTTGACAGGTTCTACAGATGTGGTTTCCTGTTCTGTTCATGGAGTCAGAGATCCAGTCACTGCAGCCCTGCACATTGTCCTTGGTAAGTTCAACCTGTCCTAGATCCAAAGATACAACGTGCATCATTGTTAGTCATATTGTCCTGGGTTGGTTCTACTTGTTCTTCATCTATAGTTACCTTGCCTAAAATATGTTTTACATGTGTCGAGCGTAACTGTGATCGGTTGATGGTCATTCAGTTTGAGAATGAACAAACGTACAGGCAGACAGATGTCTAACAACAGGATCAGTTTCACTCTAAATCACAGGTCTACTCTGCTTACTGTGGCCCCTCCCACTTCACCTTTCAAGTACACCTGCAGACCAATCAGTTGGCGGACTGCTGTGTTTGAATGAATGAAAGCCTGATGTGGGACGGTGCTTCATTAACACTAATCAAGACTAATTGTCTGCGCTAACCCTTGACACATACATTTCCTGAACAATAGGAAACAGTTCAACTGAAAGCTGTTCCCACGGACCCAGGTGAGTTCAGGTGGATTAGCGACTCGACCAAAATGAATATACCTGACCTGTCTGTTACACCTCAGTGTCTCTCGTGTACATATGTTTAATATGAAGCTAGAGCCAGCAGCTTAGCTTAAATAAAGACTGGAAGTCTACACATCTTCTGTCGCAGACTGAAAACCCACATGTTTGGACTGTACCTTCGCTATGTTCAAAATAAAAATTGATTGCACTCTTAAGAAGCGCTGCAGGCTTAATATCACTGACACACACTGACACACTGACTGAGACCCACACACACATCATGCCATATGGAGAGGAAATCTGATTAGATCAAGAAAGAGAGGAAGGCAGTCAGACAGACAGGTGGGCAGACAGCACTGCAGTTCAGTAGGTTAGAGCAGGTATGTGTCCAGATGGTGTGTGTGTGTGTGTGTGTGTGTGTGTGTGTGTGTGTGTGTGTGTGTGTGTGTGTGTGTGTGTGTGTGTGTGTGTGTGTGTGTGTGTGTGTGTGTGTGTGTGTGTGTGTGTGTGTGTGTGTGTGTGTGTGTGTGTGTGTGTGTGTGTGTGTGTGTGTGTGTGTGTGTGTGTGTGTGTGTGTGTGTGTGTGTGTGTTGTTTGTGCTACATTCAAAGGCTGTGGGGATATGTTTAGAGTAGAGGTTGACTTACTTCGATCTGCTGATGGAGTTTTCCTGGCATTTTTTTTAATTGGCTTACTTGTAAACACAGTCAAATTGTTTAGAGTCATTTAAAGGAGAGTTTCACCCAATTGTGACAATCATCTCGAAGCTTTGAAAAAATTAAACATTACATTGCACAGATGTAACTATCTTCTTAAATTAGCTGCTTTAGAGACTGTTCACTCTATTCCAATGGGATCAATTTACGGAATCTATAGATATTAACACAAACACACACAAACACACACTCCTGACCTCTTTCTGTCACCCATATTTGGAGTGCTGCCTCTCATTCATATTAATGAGCTTCTCACCATACGACCACTTGGCCTATGTACAGGCTGTGTGTGTGGAGGGTCCCAAGCATAATAAATATTCATAATCTTTCATCAGTATTCATCTCCCCCTCTGTCTGCAGGTCACCTGCAGCAGGTGGACATGTGCAGCTTCTCGTCTCTCGGTCAGTTGGTGCATTTCGGTTTCTCCGCCATGTTTGGCTTTGGTGGACAGTGCTTAGCGCGGGCGGAGAAGAAGAGGTGGATGTCCTCAACGCGGAGACGAGAGTATGCTCTGGTGAAGACGCTGGCTAGGCTGAGGTAAAACACAGAGATAGAAATGTATTTGTTGTATACAGTAAGTTAGATTTACTTTCTATACTTGAAGACATTTCACATAGTTTAAAATGATCATTTACAACTACACACAACATTAATCACTCATTAAAAGCAGTTCTGAAAGGTGAAGATTTATGATTGGACGGATTGTTGCAGGCTCAGATGTGGTGTGGATCCAAGGATTTAGGTTATATGTAGTATAAAACTCCCAGAACTCTTATTCTGGATTATTTTTCTTTTCTGTCTTTCTCAGACCAGAGGACTGTCAGCTGTCTTTTCTACCAGCAAAGAAGTCAAACAGGTGAGGAACATTAGCAATCTGTGAAACAAAGCATTAGTGCTCTTTACAAGGCTCTGTAGTTGATTATTTATACTAAATCATAAAAGTGGAATATAACTGTGCATGTAAACTTAAATGTGGTAGAGAAACAGGGATGTGTTTATAAATGTCAGTGTGTTATATTGATTGCCTGTCATGTTTAAAACTAAATATGATCTCCTCTTTCTCAGAGACAAGGACTCCGGGTCAGGTGAGAATGGTTCTTGCTGGTTCAGATTTCCATCTCTGTCAAACTAGTTTGATTTGGAATTTTTCCATTTGTGATCAGTTGATGCAGAAGTGGAGGAGTCCTGGACGACCAATCAGGGCTTGTATCTGAACATCAGCATCATGTCCGTCCCCTGCCTGAGCCCACACACACCTCGAGGTCTCGCTCCCAACACCAGGTACATGACCAGCAGATCTGGGAATGCTAAAGTCAGCTGTGTTGTGACCATGAACGCACCATGCTGCAGGTTGATTTCATTCTGTTTCTGCTTCTGAACGTTCTCTTCCACTTCCTGTTTGTGACAGTTTGGCAAATGGTAGCGCAGCATTGATCGCAGTCGGAAACACTTCCAGGTCAGAGTTCATCAAACACCTGAAGAGATACGGCAGCTCCAGTGGACAGGTGAGAGCAGCTGTCAATCACAATCTTCCAAACACAATGAAAACATATATAAATGAATTCTACACTTTAGTTATTTTTTGAAAACGTGGGTTTGGGATGTTTTTATTTTTATTTTTTTAATGCAAGAAGGTACAATGTTGAGTTTCAAATGTGTATATAATAATACAATTATACAAAAGCTTGTATTTGGACATGCCCATTAGTTTTAGGAACACTCAAGTTTCTGTTTGAGTGCTTTTAATGGATTATTGATTTTGGAGGTACTCCAAAAATGGATTTCTCCAAAAATGGGCCCTGAGTTCAAACAAAGAAAAGAATACGAAAGAGACATTCGTAAGTGCAAATACGGCAAAATGTAACCCTGAAAAAATAATTCAAAACAAAGACCATTAAGTCCATTTATCCTGAAGATCTGTATTTGTTATATCTTTAATTTTCAGGTTAACTTTGAGAGATACAAAATGTTTGACAATAAAAGGGATTTTTGGGCACCGTATCTCAAATGTACCCGTTGTATCACTCGCCCTCGCCATCCTGCAGGCTCCTCCTCTCACAGAGTAAAAATAAACATAGTAGTTAGATTAGCCTGAGAGACTGCAGACTAACCCACTTACTATATATACGGACAGTGTAGCGTTCACTGTCCTGCAGAGTAAACAGGCTGTTTACTCGCTGACCCACATCCAGAGACGGACAGCTCAGGGAAAAACATGACAAGACGGAGCTGTAATGTAACCATGAGGACCCCCATTTGAGTCCCCACGCCGACATTGAACCTCACATTTGAATCTATTCACATGCCTTCTCAAGTCCATCAATCATGCCAAACCAACAATAATTGAGTTTAGTATAATTTAGGACAAAGAAAACTGTTAATTTTCATGTTTTAACAGTTGAAGTCATGTTGCAAACAAACTCCCACAGACTACCCTGCAAACTTAAAAGTTAAATCATTTATTTGCGATGTTTCGAGTTTGTTTGCAACATTTGTAGTAAATGTGCTTTTGGTCATAGCTGAAAACAATCTAATGTTTGGCATTTTTGAACAAAATATTACCTTAATAATTAATCATTTCTGATATTAGTTTACAAATACATTTTGGATGATTACTTAATCAAGTAGTTTATTGTTTATTCATACAAATAAAAATAAACTACAGTATTCCTCGTATAAATATACTATATTAATCTGCTTGAAATTTGAACTTGATTTTTTCCCACAATTGGACTCTATAAAGTTCATCCACTTAATTGTAGAAAAAAAAACGGAGGAGGAAAGACAGACAGGAAAGAGAGACTGTCTTTCTGTCTGTCTGTCTGTCTGTCTGTCTGTCTGTCTGTCTGTCTGTCTATCTGTCTGTCTGTCTGTCTGTCTATCTGTCTGTCTGTCTGTCTGTCTGTCTGTCTGTTGGTCTGTCTGTCTTTCTGTCTGTTGGTCTTTGCTGCCCCCTGTTGGAGCTCCATGGTGTTACAGAAGACAAACAGGGAGAGTCCACAGGGAGGAACCCTGTGACCTGTCCAGATTAACAACCAGATTAAAGAGGATCTTGACAAGCTTTTGACCTGAGAAAACCCCAACACACACACACACACACACACACACACACACACACACACACACACACACACACACACACACACACACACACACACACACACACACACACACACACACACACACACACACACACACACACACACACACACACACACACACACACACACACAGTCTTACTGTCTGTCTCTCTGCAGTTCAGCTTCTCCTTCGTGGAGACGCACGACGTGTCCGCAGTGAGGATCCGCTCTCGCTCGCTGGTGGGCTGGTCGGAGGAGGAGAGTGAGGAAGAGGGCGAATCCAAAACCTCGCCAATCATCCAATCAGAGGCCTCCGCTTTTACCCTGAACATCGACGGAGAGCTGGTGGAGATTGCTAACGAAGTGCTTATCAGGTGTCAATATAAAATCTTAATTATTAACATAAACATTATCAACAATATTATTACTGTCTGAAACAGGGTGGCAGCTAGTTATTAATTGATAAATAAGCTGGGGCGGTACATTTTTGGCATTATTGGGTAACAATTCCATAATTATCTTTCAAATATTAGTCATTTGATTGGTTCCCATTGGAAAGCAAGTTTTATTGAAAAGGCAAAAAAAAGTAAAAATGCCATAAATAGAAAAATACAGTTCTAATCCTGCAGCTCTCAGAGACCCAATGACGCCAGGAAGAAACTGCCTACTACCCCAGCTTTAAATGAACACTGTTTTTCTAAAGTGTATTTTTGTGTACGTGGTGCGTTCAGGGTCCACCCGCGGCTCATCACTCTGTACGGGGAGGAGGTGGACGAGGCCGAGTCGACCGTCTCCTGCAGCTGCATCTGAGTCCATCAGAGAGACAAAAACACATCGCCATGGTAACAACAGTGACTCGACAGTGCCTTCTCTGGGTCATTACTGTTTCCATCGCGATGTGAGCTAATGTAGAAGCTTTAATCAAAGTACGAACAGAGCTTTGCAGCTTCCTGTTTACTTCATGCATTGTTTTGTTTTTATAACTGCAGCTTTAATAACATAACGTAACTTTTGTAAGCTCTCTTTAACTCCAAACTACCCGTGCTTTGTAAAGTTTCTCACGCCTAGACCAGACTGAAGAGGATAAAGATTTATTTTATTTTATTCAAATTAATGTTATTATTTTTACAAAATGTTAATACCAAGCTCTTCTCAAATGGCTTTAGTTTGCTAATGCCTATTTTTTTTTACAATTTTCAATTTGTTTTAACATGTCCAGTTTCTGGAAGTTAAAAGTATTGAATCCAACACAAAAATATAAAGTTTATGTTAAATGTTTTTGTACAGATGAGCAGAACCAGACTCGACGAGCCCAAAGTGTCCAAAGACTGTAATATTTGAATATAACATTTTTTATTATATTATTCTGATAAAGCAGTCTTTTAACAGATGTAATCATGATGATGAAAACGATACAAGTTGTTGTTTAAATAGAAAATCCTTAATTTTAATAAAAAGGTGTTGCTAAAAGCAGTGAGACTCCAGTGCAGAACAACTTCACAAAAAACAAAAACATACTCATTCATTTAAATACTAAGAAGATATTTCTGTGTGATTTGCATTTGTTTGAAATAAACATAAGGGAAGGTAGCGGCTGGCTTCGATGTCTGCATTCATTGAGTATTTTTAAATATCAAACATTACTTCAAGTAGTCTTTCAACATTCAACCCTGCGACTCAACATGTTGCATATTTTGCTGCATTTTCACAATAGTTCAGCTTGTATCTAAGAGCAGTTCACCCCAAAAAATATTATTTAATTTCTCGCGTAGATAATCTTTGAGTATCCTAAAGAAAGCGCTATAATTTAAAAATGCCTGAATAAAATGGTGGTCTTTGTGACTTGCAATTAAAAAGGAGGTTCTACAGAAAGCGATGCACGGCCTACCTCATCATGTCTCTGACAGCTACTTCTCTGAACTGCAGCCCGTTCTTTCTACATTGAGTTTGCATTTACTGACCAACTTATGGAGCCTGCAAGTCACTGCAATTTCCACAACATGGTCTCGCAAACATCTCACATTAAAAGCCTGAAGGGATTTGATCCACAGAAACCCTTGAAGGGCTTTTAATTATAAACAGAAAGAGGAAGGGCTGAGTAATAAATAAATACTTTTGAACTGATACTTATTCTTCACATATAGAAATTGACACTGATTGAATGGCTTTACCATGAAGAGCAAATAATAAAATGTGTTGTTTTTGACAGGAACACCTTGTCTCACGCAGAAAAAGAAAATGACACTTAAATCTCTATAGTTGATGAGGCGTGGGCTGTGAGGCAGCTCTAACCTGTTAACATGTGCACCAAAATGAAAGCAAAAGCACACTGGCTGCTCAGGTAGGCAGTGTGGCTGAGGCGTGATGAGCCAATCAGAGGCCAGGTTTCCATCCCTTGAGATCAAAGGTCATCAGAAAGTCTCTTCCTTTGGCTTTTTTCAACTTAAGAGAGTCAAAATGGCAGTCATCAATAAGTGTCAAAAGCGATGCAGCATCCCAGGAAGCTCCGAGGCCTTCTGATTGATTCAGGTTAACTTCCCTTTTATTAATCCTCCATCCATTGCTGCCTTCTTTTCAAGTCTTTGATCTTGTCTGGATTTGTAAAGGCACATTATTAAAAATAGTTTTAAAGGTCAAGTTCAGGAGGCGTTCACTTGAGACATTTTATCATCGGTGACACGGGCGTCACGTCTGAAACCAGCTGACTCAGTCTGGACAGATTTCATTGGCCGACGGTGTTCAACGGCAACTCTCCACTGCTTTTGGATGAATTGGAGAGCCATATTTTCACACAGCACTCCATTCATCAGCACACATGTCTCATTGAATCTGTTGCACAGTCACAATGTGAACTCCCTCCTGAGGTCAGAGGTCAGAGTCGGGGTTAGGAAGTGCTCTCCCTTTTGTCGTTTTTAGGAACGTAGTCCCAGCTGTCTCTCTTGAACTCTTCCTCCTCCTTTTTCTGGAACTCCCTCTTAAAGAAACCGGCCTGAGAGACGGACAGGTGGACAGAGACACAGAGGTACAATTAAAAATGATGCTGGTGTTGCTACGGCAATAATTATAACTTGATACACTGTGCTTTATCCGTTGGTTATGCTGTGGTTAGCTGCAGTTTATGAGTTAATTGACCCAAAGATCTTCTGCAGATTTTAAATGAAGGGACGCAGAACTTCATTTTGTAAAAAAAAAAAAAAACACACAAAAAGTATTCTGCAATATCCTGTATGTGTCTGTTTATTATATTAGAATATACTGCAGTTTCAGTATAATTAAATTGCAATATGCTGTGTTTTATCAGTAAATAATATTATAACATACAAGCAATATACTTCCAGTGTATAAAAACTAATATTTACCTTCCACAAACACCAGATGAGAGCAGCCAGGATCAAAAGACCCAAAACTAAACTGACGACGATGATGAAGACCTTTACTGTTGTTGAGGGTTTCTGGGTAAAAATAGCCTCAACAACCACCTGGAAATATACATTGAATACAATTATATATATAATTATTACTTAAACCCAGGATTATGCATGAGATAGAAGCACAGTAAGGGGAAAAAGTCAAGTTTGAGTAGGGTTTTTGGTTTCCAGGTGTGTTACCTGTGCTGCTGGTTGCTCGTGGATGAGGACGGTGTGAGGGCTTTCTCTGGGGTTTGACATCAGCGCTGTGCTCTCCAACCTCATGACACCATGACGACCCTGAGATGGAGACATACATAAGGAGTTTTTCAACAGTTTCTCTAAATGCATTTGAGATAATTAAACATAATTGGCTACAGACACATCAGACTTACATGTTTTACATAAAGTGCCTTTGTGTTCTTTTTATGGAATTGCCATTGCCATTAACCTTTGTGTTTTTCAAAATGTTATTTATATTTGAAAAGTCTAAAAACAGTGTGTGAGTGTGTGTGTGTTACCGGAGCTTGCAGTAATACATCTGGGTTCAGTCTGATCTCTAGTTTGATTATGGCATCTCCTCCCGCCTCCAGGGTACCGAGCCGACACACCAACCGCTCACAGAGCTCATCTCCACGGGCACAAAACTGCACAAACATAGAAAAAGAATAAAGTCATTACATTATCAGGTGGGTGGGTTGATGATGGTTGACTTCAACACAAGCATCTCAAAGGATGCTTCATCAAACCTAAATCACATTGGTCATCATGCAACAGCAGTCAAAAAGTCCTGCTCCCTTTCGGACAAACATGATTTATTATTAATATGAAGACTTTGTTTTGTTGAATATATAAATATGATCATGAATGTGGATAAATACTGTATTTTAACAATACGGTATTCTGTTTTTCACATTTGTTCTTTTTTATTTGTTCTTTTTTTAATCTGTTCGAAATAAAAATTGAAATGAAATTACATTTATTTTCTTTAACTGTAAATTCATCTAGTATAGTCTCTTTTCAGCAAGAACGTCACTGACACTGTTAATCACATAAGTCACATCTGCTAAATAAATCTGAAGGTGGTCTTAAACCTTATTCCACAAAAATCAACACATGACTTCACCCAACATTAGCTGCATGTCAGCAGAATTCTAAGTTTTCTGGTTGGATGTTTTTTACACTGATGCTTTATGGGATTTGTAGTTCACTTCTTTCCTCGAGTGAACCCAGTCCTGCCTGTAGCTTTTTAATCAATTGATTACTTTGTACACGTGACTGCCAGTGAACGCTGCTTTAAATAAGTCTGTAATGTTCTTGTGTGTGTGTGTGTGTGTGTGTGTGTGTGTGTGTGTGTGTGTGTGTGTGTGTGTGTGTGTGTGTGTGTGTGTGTGTGTGTGTGTGTGTGTGTGTGTGTGTGTGTGTGTGTGTGTGTGTGTGTGTGTGTGTGTGTGTGTGTGTGTGTGTGTGCGTCTGGTGTACCATTCTGCGGGTGGAGGTGGAGGAGAAGAAGAAGACAATCTGTTTGATGAAGGAAGCTTCGGGGACGTCACAGTCCTCATTGACTGAAATAGTCGTGTCACTGATCGAACACACACCGTGAGAGGACTGTAGGGAGAGAACATTGAGATAGATTTATAAATACACACTTAATTTACCTTTTTGAATGACAACTCCTATTAACACAGCTTCTAAACATATTTCTACTGCTTCTTCTACTCCAACCATCACTGCCATGAATGTTCGAGGTGGAATATACGTAATGCTTGACACATTGTTTTTTTCTCGTCTAGTCTTCCTTTGATCAGATTAGTTGCTGACGAAAATGACTTCTGTACGTACCTGCCAGTCGACCACCTGCATCAGCCTGTGTCGGTAAGGAGCGAGGATCTTTGGTAGCGCGATGTCCACCACAGTGTCGACAGATCTGCTGGGACCAGAGTTTAACACCTGCAGACACACACAACATCATACAGTTCATACCAGAAGTTAAAGTGACTGTTGAACAAATGTAGTTGACTTAAAACAGCAATGTTCCCTCTGAACTGTAGTAGAATTGAGGTATAGAGTAGTTTTAAGGAAGTTGATTAGGTTGGTCTAAACGGGTCAATAGTTTCACATACAGAAGATGTGTTGTTCTATGGGAAATATAACCATTGTGTAGAGCAGTTTTACAGAGAAGAGAGTAAAATGATACCTTGTATGTGTAGTTGAATCTTTCATTATAACAGTCAACCGGAGTTGTGTCTTCATCTCCAAACACAAAGGAGGTGGGAGTCACAAAACTGCAAGACAGACAGATAGACATTAGAGAACAGAAACTATTTTCTAGAAGAAAAAAACATATCATCTAATGATTTATAAGTTTGTTGACCTTAATGTGTTGCCTTGTGTGTAAAAGTAACACGTTTTTTTTAAATCATAGTATGCCGATTCTGACTCACCCGTGGATGTTGACGTTGACTCCATATTTTAGAGGAAGCAGGAGACTCATTGAGTTGTCATGGAGATACTCTGCCTTCTCATAGTTATCACTAGAAAAAGAGATTTGAAACATTAAATATGTTTTGTTATTGCTAAATTCACAGTACGAATAACAGCTATAAGAGAGATCCTTTCTTCTCTACAAAGCAGAGCATTTCTACATTTGTTTCTAAACAAGCAATAATAAAGAGGAATCCATTAAATGTACACTTTTATTGAAGTTAACTCTTACAAATGTTATAACTAAATAACAAAATGACCACTGCATGTATTATGTGTTGAACATTTTTATCTGAATAATATCTAAAACTTTCAACAAGAGTTGTGATGTCAAAAATGGTGAGTGTAGCACTTGGTATAAAAGCTTTGGAAGCTTTATTGAAACGTTTTGAGACTTCCCCTCTGGAGTTGAGCGGAGGTGTGTCCTTACCTGCTGGTGTTGAGGTGAATCATGACGTCACCAGCTGTGCTGTTAGGACTGACGTCCAACAGGAAGCTGATGTTCAACTAAAAGAAACAGTTAATGTGTCAGTGATTTCAAATTAACAGCTGCATCAGTGTGCGGACAAATACATTCAACCTTAAAACTGCTGCTCTGCTTGTTTCTGGGGGAAACTCAGATATTTCAACAGTTTATATTGCAACATTTAAAACACAACGAGGCAAAAGGACATAAAAAAAATATCTGCAGAACAAAAAAGTACAGATACACTTGACCTCATCTTTGACCTACAGGCTGTTTTCAGTAAGACTGGGCTGAGGAGAAAGATTAGCCAGTGGCTTTTCATTACTCAAAAACTGTGCAATGTCTGTCTGTCCAGATAGAGATACCGCCATGACTTTTGCTTTAGTTATTTTACAGTCAATAACAATCTGAGCCTGTAGGTGGCAAAAGCTAGCGTTTGTAGTGGTCATTCATTCACGGTTCAATTCAATTGCATCGTAACTTTTTTGAGGCTTTCGCACAGTCCTTCACCAATTTCACTATTGTCGTCCCCATAAATCAATTAGACAAATACATATGGGAAAACAGGGCCTAATTCTGGCTAACGTGGGTGTAAACTCTCAGCTGAAAGTCCTGCCAAAACTGAGGGGTACTATCTGGAGTTGAAGATTGAAGTACCTGCAAACCAAAGAGGCGAGTTGATATGTTTGGCGCAGCGGGAACATGGCATCAGTGTTGTGATACAATCATTTCACTTAGTGTGTGATGTGCTAAGGTTTACCTGGGCATGGGCTGGTAGGAGGAGGCTGGTGACGCTGCAGTCAACACCCACCATCGTACTGTTGACTTCCTGTGTGACATCACAACTGACCACATTGTCCTGCTGCAGTACACAGAAACACACAGACGGGGTTTGTTGTGATTATTTTGTTGTTACATGAATCATTTGTGTTGCTACAGTTATAATTCTGTAAGATTTCTGTTTAATAAAATTCTGTTTTTGAAGTTGGTTAGAGTTTTCAACTATTAGGGTCATAACTTTAAAACCATTAACCGATCCTTTATTCGAGCTGCGCGTTCAGCATGCTGTAAACTTACGTTCTGCAGTACTTTGATGTAGTGGATGTTGTTGGGGAAACGCAGCGTCAGTCGAGGTAGGAAAGCGTCGTCTCCAGAGTTCAGAAGGGAAGTTTTCACCATGATGGTTTGTCCAGAGCCGAGAGCAAAATACTGCTGACTGATAACAACAAAATAAAAACATTGATGTTTCAGTCCAATGAACATCCAATCACAAAAGGGCAAGACAACATTTGATTTAGAGCCCATCACTTCTAACATTGGTGTATTTGTTGAATCTCACTTTAATGTATCAGAGATTAAATAATGTAAACTCCTTGACTGAAAACACTTTGAATCAAGAGATTCATATTGACACGATTAAAGATCACGTTTTATTTTTGCATAATTTGTAGATTTTGGTTGCAGCTCATAAAATGCTTTGTCATTTTCTGATCTGAATCTACTCTTAGGTCTTTTTTAATAGTTACAAATATTGGTTTACTTTATGAGATACTAATATGTGTTTAATCTGTTCACAGACAAAAATGGAAAAACTTCAATTTTCAGTATTTTATAACTTTGGAAATAGTCATGTTAGTGTTTTGCTAAACTAGGCTAACGATGTCCTTACACAAGCGAATAACCCCAAGAACCTAACAGCAAAACAACATCAAGTGAATGGTGTTGTTTTTCATGAACCCTCTTGAACTACCCAGCAGCTAATTAGCATCATGTGATAGCCTCTGTGAGGGAATAACATCCTGGCGAAATTGATAAGGGTCTGAACTGTACTGATAAAATACAATAATGCTCATGTTTTTGTCCTCTCATCTCTCTTTTTCATGATTCAAAAATGTGTATGTGTGTTTCTTACTGTGGAAGCTCAAGTTGGGCCGACAGCTGCATGTTGGTCGAACAGTTCACCAGCGAACAGGGGCGAGCAAACCAAGTCTGACAGAGAAAAAGGAGGCAGAGAGTTCACCAATTAGAGTTATTATGAATGGGGCAGTTTTTCTCTTTAATGAAAATGAAAAACAACTCCTGTGAATGAAGAACTCCAGCTGCACATTCCTGCATGTTAACCCTCCCTGCTCTGTTCATAAGTCAGTGGGACATGGGATGATCTGACCGATGTTGGTTAATGTGCTGCAGCTGTAAACACATCTGGATTAGCAGGAAGTCATTGTCTGTGTTAGTGTGTGTGCGGTTAGCGCTAGATTAGCTGTTTCCTGACCTTCAACACAGATCGGTTTGATAATGGAAGGACAGATCTGACACTGACGCAGCTCCAACAGGAAACTGAAGGGTTAGTTATCATTGTAGGAATCAGAATAGATCAAAGCCATCTATTAAACTAGTAAATAGCTATAAACTTGGGGAAAGTATTTGCAAACAAGGTTTTTATTGTTAATAAACTACTCAAAGATACCTGAACATTTCTGAACATCTCATACAGAGCAAAGCAGCTAGGGCTTTGGTTTTCCAATATAATAAACAAATATATTTGACTTAATCACTTGTACTGATAGATTATCTGTCGCTCTACCTAGTTAGCGTTAGCGCTGGTCTGTACCTGGTTGGTGATGGTGTTCTGGTGTCCTTCGCTCTGCTGAAGGATGGGTTTCAAAGCGGGGAAGGTTTTAGAAGAGGCTCTGTGGGTGTTTGTATCTCTGCGACTGTAGGAAACCTCAAACTTGACAGGAGTAAAAATGTCCCTCACATCTTTCTGTAAGAGGAAGAACAATATGTTAGCATCACCACAGCAAATGCAATCGACATGTTATTCCATCCAAAACCTTGTTTACTGTCTGTGAGTGTGTGAGTGTGTGTTACCCTTTGGTAAGCCAGGTGTGTTGAACAGGTGAGCTGGCCATGTCGTGCTCTCACACGCCCCCTGGTGCTATTGGATGACCCGTTACCATGGAAATAGAAACGATGAGGGAAGGATGGTTTATGGAGGAGGTCAGAGGTCAAATGATATTGAAAATCTGAAGATGACAGAAGAACATACATAGATATCAGTTGGCAAGTCGTATATATATATATTCTTATATACCATATCATTGAAGGTTGTGTCCTTTATGTTCTACTTCTGATGAAAAAAATGTAAGCACTACAGTTGATGGTGAATTAGGGCTGTTGAAGGTTAAAATAAATTAATCTAAAAATTCTGAGATTAAAGTTGCACATTTACAAATGTATCAAGAAATCAAATCGCTTATATAAGATTGACATCATATCACTTTATGTTATTTTTTAAAATACATAAACATAATATCTGTGTGTTTACTGTACCTATAGCCCCTTTGAAGTGTCTGGACTTGACACTGAAGCAGACGGTCACATTGAAGCAGACGGTGGGAGTCTTGTGTTCTCGGCACAGAGCCACCTGCTGGTCAATGTGCTCAGGCAGAGTCAGAGACGCCTTCACCTGAATCACCGGGCGGGTCCTACAGCACACAGGACACATTTGGGGGAAATTATTAAAGCATGTTGACAACAGTAACAGATACAGCAAATGCTAAAAGTGTGTGTAAAAACTGAGATGGATTGTATTATTTAAAGGCTTCTAGAAAATCCCACTACTCAGCATAAAATGAAACGTTTGGTTATTCTTTTGTAGGATGTCCTGCTTCCCCTGCCGTAAAATGTCCTTCCAAATCAGCTAAATAAAGGACTTTCCTTCCTGTACACCTGTATAAGAGGAAACAGAACTACAACTGTAGGATTTTGGTTTCAGCACAAAGCTTCAGTGGGGTTTTACCTGAGAATGACAGCGGAGTCCGAGAGGAAAGCACCAACCGCCACATCTGCAGAGACAGAGAGAGTTTAACTTGGTCTTAATGTACAATATGACAGATGTTGTGGCAGGAAACAGGGGTTTTAACATTACCATTATAGCCATTGTCATCGATGTCTATGCCAGAGTTCAGCGACTGGCCAAACATCCTGAGGTCACGACCCAGAGTCGACCCAGTAATCCTCTGAAAACACACACAAGTTTGTTTATTTCATCTTTAGAATCAGAATGATAATCAGGTTAGAACATGATCTTATAAGGCTGGTCATTGTCCTCCTCTTGTAAAAACTTCAGTGACAAAAACGACCCCCTTGTTTTGGTGGAAACAGCAGGTTAAATGTGTCTAATAATGATTCAGTATTATATTAATTAAATTTAATTATTTGATTTACTCCATTTTCCCTCTGTTTTGAACACCCAGGTTTCTTATAAAGAGTAACAGTTGTCACTAAAGCTATTTAAAAACATTTCATATTCTGCAAAATAAGACACCATTGATCTACATTTTCATGTAAATGTTTTTTGCTTTAAAAAGAGCTTGAATGTATAAAAACCTGAGATGGAGTTGGAGAAATGCCATCCTTCCTGCCGTTGTAAATGTACACAGCTCCTCTTAGTTCGTCTTCCTGTGGGGCACCAACTGCCACATCTAATCACACACACACACACACACACACACACACACACACACACACACACACACACACACACACACGCACACACACACACACACACACACACACACACACACACACACACACACACACACACACACACACACACACACAAAGATAAGCACAGTTCATTTTATATTTGTGAAAGTATATAGAGCCTATATTGAAAACCATTGACTTGCATTTTAGTAAGACATAGGTTAGATTTCTGTACTTGTGAGGACTTGCAATCGCTACCTTCCATGCAGCCATGAGTGCATGTAGCTACTTTGATGCAGGTTTTTACAGATTTTACACTTTCTACAGATTGTTTATGTGTGGTCCCAACTGATCCTCTGGGAGGTCAGGTCTACATTTCTGAGGGGGCAAAGGGTGTGTGTTGGAAAGGCCCTGCAGGGAAATATAAGCAGGATGAAAGTATCCAGGATAAGTACATAAACATGAGAAAACAGCAGCATGGTCATTTAATATTTAACCTGAAGTCCTTTGAAGATTTCTTGGGGTAGTAAGAAAGAGCTACTGGACACACACACAGACTCACACACACCCTTTTATCTTTGTATCTAGCTATGGCAGATTAGAAGGCAGGATCAGTAACAGAGCAGCAACAGTTTGTCATTACAGTTTTAATTACCTTAATAACACACTCCACCCCTCACGCACACACACATATGGTGAGGGGTCTCTGTGTGTGTGTGTGTGTGTGTGTGTGTGTGTGTGTGTGTGTGTGTGTGTGTGTGTGTGTGCGTGCGTGCGTGCGTGCGTGCGTGCGTGCGTGCGTGCGTGCGTGCGTGCATGTGTGCGTGCGTGCGTTCATGAGTGTGAGTGTGAGGGCGTTGTGTTAGTCAGGTTATTTATCAGGAAGTGGCAGTTACTGCAGTTGGTGGCGGGATGTGTCCCCTTGGCAAGAGATATACAATTCACAAACTATGTGTTTTTTTTGTTGTTACTTGTATTGTAGTAGTATTACTAGCATGTTGGGTAATTTGTATCTGGGCAGACAGCCAAACAGAAACTCTTAAACATCCCTAATTACTACTTTTGAGGTGCCCTTGAGCAGCAACGTGCACCCCCAGCTGCTCCAGTGGAAATGCTCATAAAACAACTTGAGAAAGTAATGCAACTTCTACAAAGCAGCAGAATTAGAAGTAAAACACTCTTTTAAAGTAATGTTAGTAGTAGTATATATATATAAATATATATATATAATATATATATATAGAGTAGAAAGCTGATTTAGAGCACTATTAGCAATATGTATGTTTCCAAAGGTGTTAGCAGCAGTAATAGTAACAGTGGTATCAGAAGCAGTATTGTTAGTATTCGCAGTAGTAGTTGCTGTAGTTGTACATTAACAATGTATTTTCATACAATTGATATCTATTGTGCTTTTTTTATGTGCAATATACACTTAATTTTTATAATTTATTTACAAATTGTTTATGTTACTGGCTCCTTCCATACTTGTCATGTTATGCCGTCATTTCAATTCTTGAAAATGTATATTTATTGTTGTCTATTTTAGATTTTTTGTTGTTATTTTCTGTTTAGTTTTTGCTGTTTTGATTAACAGTAGAGTTTCAAGTAGAGTAGTAGTAAGAAACTGCAGTTATAAATGACATCAGACATAATCATAGCTGAAGATCTATTCCAGTAATATTAACAATGACTACATTGCTTTGAGCAGCTGAAGTATTGGTATTACCAGGGTAACCGTCGTCGTCTATGTCTCCCAGGTCAGCGATGGTTTCCCCAAATCGGGCGGCGTAGGCGTCGCTGCCGCTCAGCTGAAACTCCGCCTCCATCAGCTTCGCCTGAGACAGAGTCAGTTTGTGAGACAACAGACGACACAACAGGTCTTCATATGTTCATATGTAGAATGGAACAGAAGAACCTGATCCTAATGTCGGCCATTTTGGCGCCACAGAGAGCCCGGATAAATATCGATTGTTTTGTGATAACATATTATCAAGGTTTTAACAGCTTTTAAAGAGTGAAAACAAGCACAATTTGAGAATCTTAAATCCACAGATCTAAATTATAGTTTACAGAAATTGTTTATATCCACAAACTTTCAAGACCTTGTACGAACACTATATTGTGTGTGTGCCCACCTGCCCCTGGTTGATGTACACATGCACTCTCCCCTCCTCCCTGGTGACGCCTGTTGCCATGGGAGCGCCGACCAGCAGATCGGACAAACCATCAGCGTTCAGATCCACCGCCAGCAAACTGGAGCCGAAGTAAGATCCCAGCTACACAACAAAAGCACACAAGCTAAATGCTAAGTATACCATTGTTTGGAATGGAGAATGCTTATGCTAAGTGGCTCCTTACCTCACTTCCTGACACTTCAGAGGCGACTCGCAGCATGTTGTCGTCTACTGTAAAGATGAAGACCTGCACAGAACAAATACACATCAAGCATCGAAACTACTTAACACCCAATATTTACATATCCTCAATAACAACTCTCCAGTTTTCACAACACCAGCAAAGGTACGTGGGAACTGTTTTGACATTGTTAACACCACTAACACGTCTCAAATTCTTTATCGTCATATGCACAACAGTTACAGAGAAGCAGTAGTAACTAAAACAAATCTTGTATCTAGGGATCTCTCCAACAACGCTCATTAAATATGAATATTCATTTATTTAGACTTGAGAGACTATTGAGGAGGTATATTAATGTTCAATAGTGTTAAGATGTGAAAAAATGCTTGAAAACAAGCTAGGAATGAAAATGAAAATAATTAAAAAGATGCTATACAATTTTTTTTTTTAAATCACTCATATTAAAGCAAAAGAATAATTTAAGACATAAAAGAGTGCAAGCTCAAATATGATAACGTTTAAATTTAGGGCAGTAATATCAAATAAACGAGTGTTGTGCGAGTATTGCAGGAATGTAGCAAATGGATAAAAAAAAATGAAAATAATTAATTATAAAAAAAATAAGCTATCTTTAAACATTATTTAAACATATAGACTTTCAGTGCAGTAAGTAAACAGACAGAGAAGAGGGTCTCACCTTGCCCCTCTGGTTGTATTGAGGCGCCCCCCCCAGTACCTCTACGGTGCTAGGACTCAGAAAGTTTCCGGCTCCAACAGCGTAACCTGGACAGCAGCAGGACAAAGTGCCACAAATTCAGCATTTTGCAGATGAAAAGTAAATAAGAACATTAAAAGATTGAACCACAAATTCACAAACTTTTTGGATGGTGACCCTTTAGAAATGTGAGTAAGCGTAGGCTAATGAGTCATCAGCATTTTGTTTATACTAATTATTATAGGACTTAAAATGTCAAACTAAGATAAAAAAATAGATAGATATAACACCTTTAGTTTATCCTCACCAGTGTGGCCAAAAAGGTTATTGGTTCGGGTTTGACATGTAGCGGTTATGGCTGAGGCAAGAATACGTGTGTGTGGGTGTGTTGGAGTGTGGAAGAAAAAATGTCACAACCACCGCTGTCAAATGGGGTTAAAGTTAACCGAACATCCTACTTTGATGTCAGCTGTTACTTCCTGTTAAATTGTGTTTAACACACATACAATCCTGACTAAGGACAGCACACTCTCGGGACAATATTTTGAGGCTTGTTTTGGTGTTACCGCCTTATCATGAACTCTTCTGTTTTATCATTATGATCATCGGTCTTTGTTTTCTGACACTGTGTGAACAGCGTAGATGTTTTCAGAGAAAATTAACACCTTCATCCGAAGAACATCTCACCTTTGCGCTTACCTTCCTGTTTACCATGAAAAGCCCAACAACATGCATGGTGACTCAGGAAATACACTCACACATGTGTTGAAATGAACTTCCATGACAAAGTGTTTGTGTTTTTGTCTTCCTGTGTTTTAGGCTTCTCCTAAGTAACATTTCATTCTGGTTTCTTGAAACTCACTTTCGGTCTAACTGTTGGAGTTTTACAGGCAAAGTTTTCTTAGAGTGTGTAGAAAAGCTGAATTTTAGATGTTTAAGAAATTGAAATACCTGTTTTACCAAATTGGGGACAATGAGGCCTATAATAATGTATCATTATGTACTTTTTTCTTCAATTCATCCCAGCATTATATAACAATTATTTATAATGATATTCATTCACAGATTTTGAAGTGACTGTTACTTTGTATATATTGACCGTTGTGCTTTTATTTATGTCTTTTAATGTGTGCAGGTGTATAAATGTGTCTATCGATGTTTTGAATGTGTATATACAGTATCCAATCCAATCCAATCCACTTTATTATATAGCACAGTTTAAAAACAGAGGGTTTGCCAAAGTGCATCACAATGAACATAACATTATAATAAAATATAATATTACACGAATAGATAGATAGTATATATGTATATACATATTTGTATACATATTTGTATTTTTTTATTCCTCTGGATTGTGGGTAACACTATTTCAATCTCTCTGTCTCTACACACAAACTGAAAGATTGACAATAAAGTTGACTTAGACTTTGATGATTGGTTAAAAGAAGAAAAGAAGAAGGAAGCAGATTTCTACACCAAACCTTTACCTACATTTGTTGACAAGTCATTTAATTAAAGATAAGGCACTTCCTAAATAACTCAGTGGCTTAGCTCATGATGGTTCTTAAGGAAGGCTTCAACAGTATACGTTTTAAATTGGTATTAGCAATGGCTTCAATAGGTATAAGATCTGATTTGTTACCCAGGTAGCTTCCAAAGTTGACAGATCTAGCGTTCTCGTCCAGGTACACCGACATCGCTCCACTGGACGTGTTAAAGACCAACACTGAACCCATCCAATAAGATGTCCCCGGAGCCCCCATGATGATCAGATCCTGAGAACAGCACAAGTTGATATCATGTGACACACATCTCTATTAAAGCTTTACTATATATGGTCATAATGTAGATACAAATTGTCTACATAATTCAGTCTACTGGTGGAAACCGTGAAAGCAAACTGGATTCTGAGGAATCTAACTTACCTCTGTGAGGAAGTTGGAAATACCGGCCTGACATGACCCATAATCCTCACCGAACTTCTTCTGGTAATCTGTAAGAGGCAAAGACAAACAGACATGTTGAAAGGTGAAGGTGAACAAATAAGAAGAAGATAAAACCCAAATGTTTTGCTCTTGAAGCTGAACAGCTGCAGCGTTCACACATATTAACGAAAAAGCCGAGGCCTAGCCATGATCCCACAATAAATATAAGGAATTATTATTATGATCTCAAATGTTATAATTGCGAGACTGCAAGGGGGGTCTCCTTTACTGTAATGAAGGCACCAAACATTTGGATAGTCACACATTATTACGGAGGATAATATTTCTTATTTGTTACCAAATCTTGTTGTATTGTAATGTATGTGTGTTTACCTCTGTAGCAAGGGATTAAGGGTAGGGCGTATCTCAGGTCGCTCCCGTAACGATAACAGACTCCGTTGGGCAGTTTGTGGTTCTGAACGTCTCTCCTTGAGTAGTAGACGTTCTTCCAGCGATGAGCACATGCCTGCACACACACAGAGAAACACACACATAAACACACACACATAAACAGACACATGTGACATGGACTCATTACTGACAACACAATCACAAGTTGGAAGCACAGAGTCTTGTTATTCCCATGACCCATGACACTGTGACAGAGGCTGTGTGTGTGTGTGTGTGTGTGTGTGTGTGTGTGTGTGTGTGTGTGTGTGTGTGTGTGTGTGTGTGTGTGTGTGTGTGTGTGTGTGTGTGTGTGTGTGCGTGTGCGTGTGCGTGTGCGTGTGCGTGTGCGTGTGCGTGTGCGTGTGCGTGTGTGTGTGTGTGTGTGTGTGTTTGTGTAACCACTTAGCCCTGTTCCAGTTTTAATTTCTTCTTTTTCATGAGCTACCTCGAACATTGCCTAATAAATAATAAACATGTATCTTTTCAAATAAGAGCTAAATGGGGGAATCTAAGACATAAAATAGTCGAAGTTAAAATAAAAATATAAAATAAAGTATTGCAAATGAACAAACCAAATTTCAACAGGTAAATAGTATCCCTCATGAGGAAGTAATAAATAAACATAAAGTGTAAATATTTGTAAACAGTTAGTAAAGTATAGTAAGGCAACCTGACAGTAATTTAACCAAAATGTAACCTGGTAATCTTTCACTCACTGTCTCAATGAGTGACAGTGAGGAGACAGCTGCTTCTGCTGCTGCTGCTGTAAATAGTGTTGCTACATCACTAAATTTAGAGTCTCTTCAAGAAATGGAGATCTTAGATTGCTGGTATGTTGAAGTAAAGCCTATTAGGTGTTAAACATACGGTACCTCCCTCTTGAGAAAATGGTCAATTATGGCTTTAATCACACATTACAGAACAAGTATGGAAAACTAGATTTGGTGTGTCACTGCTGGTGAACAGCTGTAAGTTATTTAACAAAGTTGGATTATGAATCCAAAAGGAAGAGGTGTTTTTTGTTTCTCTCACAGTATTTCTCACTGATGGATTGACAAACGTACTCGGCTGTTGACAATTGATTTATCTTGCTCCCATTTAAAGTGAAATTGAAATGAAAATTCAAAGGAAGGTCAAGTTTTAAGATAGATGGAGTCCGAGCAGGGGGGCGAAGGTACCTTTGCCCCCTTCACTTTACGCCCCCGGGCCGATTTGGCGTCACAAAACAGAGAAACACCTGACAAAGTACTCAACATTGCGCCTGTGGTAGTCACAATTGTAGGTGTCTTCAGGACAAATTTCGACATAATGACACACACACACTTATATGGCTAAAACAATACCAGCATTTGTGACATGGCTGGTAAACTCTGGAGCAATAGGAGGTGAAGGACAGAGAGAAAGTGTTTGTGTTACCAGGATGTGCCCTCCATTGTCTCCAGGTTGTCTGGACAGACTGACTCCCAGCCACTGGTGATCACTCTCTGGATCGCACGTCTTCCCACAGCCCAGCACGTCTGCACACAAACATAAATTCAACAGTTTCACACATGCAGCCTTCATAGTTTAATCAGTGGTGTTTTACAGCTAACAAGCTGACAGTGTTGTCTTGTTCAGCCCAACAACGTCCCAAAAAATAAATAAGAGTGTTTGTGGTGTGTTTTTTTTAACTGTATGATGCAGAAAGTCCAGTCTGGCAAATACGCATACACGTTTGTCTTTAGGATGGGTAATATTATAGATAATGCTCTATCTCAAGCAAACAATGTGTAATAAATATGTTCGTATTCCAAAGGCTGGAAAGAAACAACACACAAACAGACAGGAACACACCAGCATGCATGGGATGGCAGTGGTGGGACTCGGCAGTGACGTTGCAGCGGTACACAACTCCTGGAGATCGGACCGATGGATTGGAGGTCGAGTTTGCTACCGGAGCTCCAACCACCAACCTGAGAGAAGGAGACAGAGACAGGGTCTGTCTTTGTGTCTGCTTAGTGTCTTAATGGCATCTGTGTGTGAAGCATCAAAGAGCTTCTCTCATTGACTCAAACTGGCTAATTAGCATGCATAGACAAACACACACGCACAGACACAGTCCTACTGTGAAGAAGGCAGCTAATAGAGCACCATTAAGTTAATTTAATAAATCTAAATTTACTGATGGCTTAAAAATGGGTCAAGAGTAGAGCAAAAGAGGGTCATTAGAAGGTTGGTAGAGAATCAACATGCAGATCAACAGAGGTTCTATAGAAAATTAATCAATAATCAAAATGAGCTCAATATAGCATTAATAGATCATTTATAGTAGATCACTGGCAGATCAGTAAAATATTAATAACTGATCAACAAGAATCAATCAAAAAGGGTTAAAGACGTATGTAAATACCATCTGTGGGATTCATGACGGTGCAGCAGCACTGAGTATCCGAACATGGAGGAGGAGGGGCCGTTGAACTCCAGACTGTGCTCCTGATCCAGATTGTACCCTGTTGAAGGATGGACCAGGACCAGGATCTGAACCAGGATCAGGCTGCAGAGCGTACACATGCCGCCCGCTGAGGGACACATGATGGAGGACAGACTGCAGGGACACCAGAGAGAAGAGGGAAATTATTATCAATATACAAGATCAAAACCAAATCTGTCGTCTGTCGTCATCTTCACATACTCACTCACAGAAATGCAACATTCTAGTCCAGTTCTTAAAGTTCCCTAATACACCAAATATGTCAGACCATTTGATTGAACACTGCTGAGACTGGTTAGCCTATTTTACCATTAAGATTGGAAATATCGGTAAACAGTATATCTTTAACCACTAATTTCAAGGCTGCATGATGTTTGCTTAATTCGTATACAACCAAATATGGTAGTCGGTATATCAGTCAGTCCTATTTGTTCACATCTCCTCAAAATGTTCATATTGTATGTCAAAATTGGCTTAATCATCACCATCTTCAAGAGGCAAAAAGCCTTTGTACTGGCATCACTGTCTTATTTGACTTAGCATTGAGAGCTTTACTCATTTTTGGCTTTATAAAGACACAATGTGCTAACTAGTAAGTATTAGAGGGGTTGTTTGGTGGATTTTGTTCCAACAGAGCCAGGCTAACTAACAGTTTCACCCTGTTTACACTAACTATGCTAAACTAAGCTAACTAGCTGCTAGCAGTACTTTGACAACAGCCTACTAAAATGTTCTGTTACCTTGGTAGTAACTTTCATTATAATCAACTGGTAATTAAGCACATAGCATAGCATAAAGGACTATTACAGAGTCTAACACAATTATTCAATTGTTTAGTGATGTGTCTACAGTTTAATTTAATTGTTATTTAGGAATATCTCAAACTCAAAGAAATTACCGTAGACAAAATAATTTCTCTGCAGCGGTCCCCCAAACTTGTTGTTCCAGCCCTGCATGGGGACTGAAATATTCCTAACAATATTTCTAAGTCGTAAAAGTTTTGAGATATTTTGACATTAAGTGCATTATTTCAAACTTATATTTATTTATATTCTGAAAAGCGTATTAGTCATAAATGTAAGCAATCATTTTTGATTTATCAAACAATGTCGTTAAAAATGTCTTAACTTCAATCTGACCAGCAGTCCATTAAAAGAACATTAAGTTTAAGTCAGGAACAAAAAGCAAACGTGTTTGTTTTATAATTGAAAACCTTCCTCATTAACTTTTCCACTCATTCATTTAAGTCCATATGTAGACTATAACTAACGGCGGGTTAACTTTACCTCGATCCCGTTTGAGACAGCAGTTATCCCGGGTCAGACTGTGGGTCCACTCGGTATCCTATCGCGCAGAGGCTGGATCAGTACCGGGCACAGAGGACCAAAGAGCCGCAGTGTGTCCGCAAAGTCTCCTTTAAATCCTTCTTGTTCCCGGTGTGACTCGCTGGATGGAAACCTCCTGTTGCTCCTCGGTCCGTTAACCGACTTGTGCGTAAAACGAGGCACCCCGAGGCTCTGGGATTGAGTGACACACAGAAAAAGCGAGGCTGAGTCAAAGAAACCGAAGAGAAAACCCCTTAAACTAAGTTCATCTCAGTTTCAGAAGAAGTCAGAACTAGGCGCACTGAGACCCTCCCTCCTGCGCGCGGTGCATGTGTGTGTGTGTGTGTGTGTGTGTGTGTGTGTGCGTGTGTGTGTGTGTGTGTGTGTGTGTGTGTGTGTGTGTGTGTGTGTGTGTGTGTGCGTGCGTGCGTGTGTGTGTGTGTGTGTGTGTGTGTGTGTGTGTGTGTGTGTGTGTGTGTGTGTGTGTGTGTGTGTGTGTGTGTATGCGTGTGTAACAGTGTTTCCTCTCTATCCCCCCCCTCCAATGTCCGCCTGAACTTTAAGAGCGTCTGTGTGTCGGGGTGTTTCCTCCTCAGTTATCACTACAGTGTGAATGGATTCAGTGCAGCTTTAATCTCATTGAACTGTCTGATCCCTGCTACATACAGATACTCTAAAAAATATAGCTTTGAAAACAACTAACAAACACACACCATCATCATAAATAAAAGTAAGGGTCTTAAAATAGTTATAGATGTTACAATGGAACACAGTGACGTATTTTATTTATTACTTGTATTTGCCACTTTATCGGCTACTACACTATGGACCAAAGCTGGTAAGAATGTATACATTAATCCATTATATGACCCTAATAAGTGACAAAGAAGGCCATTCTTATTAAAAAAGTTAGTCGCCTTCTTTTGCTTTTTAATATATTGAATACATTTTGATGAACGGTTTAAAGTTTTGTTTGTGGGACAACTGTGTCAAAGTATTTCTTCAATGAGGTATTGGTCAAGTATCTTTGTAAAAGTTGTGAGCAAGACAACATGAGCAGTCACTAAATGGCCTTTTTTTAAGTGTACCTAAAGTTTTACTTACGTCTAAAGAAGTTTAGGAGTATAGTCCAGTATTGGGAGTGTTACCACAGTGAGACGTCACAGCTCTCATGTGGTCTGTAATCCTGCTCAGTTGAGGTGACACTTTTAACAGCGTAACGTATAATTAAGACCAACATTGTTTAGACCTACATTAGCATTGCCTGAAACAGTGGGGGTCCTGATGTAGAGGGAAAACTGTAACACCAAGTTATTTAGCTAAATGCTAACACCGGCATGCCAACATGCTCACAATATTTACACATTTTTACGGTGGCCCGGAAGTGCAAGACACCACAGCATTTCACAAAACACTACAGCATTTCAGAAAACACTACATCATTTTTAAAAACACAACAGCATTTCAGTAAACGCGCAGCATTTCACAAAACGCCTCAGCGTTTCACAAAACGCAACAGCTTTTCACAAAACACTACAGCATTTCACAAAACACCGCAGCATTTCACAAAACACTACAGAATTTCACAAAACGCTACAGAATTTCACAAAACACTACAGAATTTCACAAAACACTACAGAATTTCACATTGGACGGAAAGGGTATTCCTTTAGGGAGAACACTTCTTGTTTGTGATTGGACAGAGCCAGCCAGAGAAGCACTGCTGTGATTGGTTGTTATATTTCTCAGAGGGCAAATCCTGCCTCCTCCCTGTACGATCCTTTTGTTGTAAAGTCATCCTTTGACAACAAAAGAGTTGAATTGTATTCCAGTTTGAATGTTTCTGCTTTCCACGCACCCACACAACCACGTATTGTCAGTACAGTTTCCCCACTCGCTGCCACGTTGTAACTCCATTAAAGGAGGCAGCTAGTGCGCATGCGCGGGTGAGAGTGATAAACCGCGGTATGCGGTTACAGGGACATTATGGCAGGCATAGCAGGGTTAGGAAACAATTCATGCTTAGTGTGAAGACTCCACTTGATGTTTTTCACTGTTCGGGTGAAAACATCATGGCGGAATTGCTCCGAGACACAGAACGTTTTTGCGTTTTGCCTTCCAGGGGGTGGCCTACGAGTACAACAGGCTGCCGTTTGGTTACTCCCTGTCCCTGCGCACGTTCAGCAAGTGCACAAACACACAAACACTCACAGCCGAAGTAAAAACAATAAGTGTGGCTTGATATTGAGTAAGAGAAAGGTTTATAAACGCTGTGAGAATGGGTCTGCGGAGAGCATTTCTCCGCGATCCCAACTCGTCTATTACCAACCAGGGGACTCCCTGTTTGTTGAACATTTACGCTAAAGGTCCCCACCCCTCCTGGTGTGTGAGTAGCTCCGCAGATTGGTCCATTTTGGTTCCGGGAACCGCATGACGTCATGTGGTTCCCGGAAGAAACAAATGGAAAAAGAGAAATCCCCAACGAGGCGTTCTGGGGCAGCATAGACAGGTATTTTCTGTGTTAGAGTTTTACTCGCTACAGGGTGTACTTTGAGGGTTTGTGACTCTGCAGACCGTTTACATGCATAAAAAGCTACATAACACACAAGGGGACGGGTAATCACCGGAAAAGCATGACATGGGACCTTTAAGCTAAGCTAAATAGACTAAAGCCCTCGCAAAACTCAAAATGACATCATGAAAAGTAATTTAGATATACGTGGATCTCACAGAAAAGGGTGCTGCAAACATATAATCCTATACGATATGAAACTAAATATAGGATTACTAGTTTTTATTAATATATTGATTGCACATAGATTTTTTGATCACATGAAATTCCTTATATATTCCAGGTAGTGTAACCTAGACAAGTAAGAACATTTATTTATTAGCAATAACCCTGATAACAAGTCGGGTAAAGAAATATTTGAGTGGTTTTACGGACTGTAGAGGTGCAGCAACAAGTCTGGGATAAAATCGCTTATCTAAACATAACATAAAAAGAATATAAACACCTATAAAACAGCTCTGAGCAATACAACACGGCATCTTCTCTGAAGCTGTCGTGTTTTAAAACTAATAAAGCTCATGAACAAACCAAAGTCACTTAGCCAAAGGATACAGCCTATTCTGTAGAAATTATTTGTTGTTATTATTTACAGAGAACTGCTATGAGTGATTGAAATAGTTTAATCCAGTGTCACTTGCACTGACAATGCCTTTATAAGTAGTTTTACATGATGAACAGCTGGTGCAAACTATGTTAAGTTGTGGTTCAAGGGAGAAATATTTGTCCTAAAAGAGTCACTAAAGAACTCAAACAGCTCTGTGATTCATTCCAGACCTTCGACCAGCCATCAATAAATAAACCAGAGGAATGCGAAGAACAGCAACATTTTTTTAAATGTTCAAACTTTAAGAGTTTATTTAGAGTATCTGTACATTGTTTCACAAAAAATCCGAGAATAAATGTAAAAATAGCTCCAAAGATAGTTCTGGAGAAGACAGCCTGCTTGAGTGAATGGCTGACAGGAACACACACACACCCACTCACACACACACACACACACACACACACACACACACACCCACACCCACACACACAAACACACACAGCATTTGTCGGTATTTCCTGCTAATGACCCTGCAGTTATTATGCTGGTATCTGACCAGCTACTGTTCCCACCCTCCTACGCAATCTGAGGGTCCTTGTGTTGTAAAGAAGGGGGGAAATCCTCCTTGTTTTAAAGCATTTTGACCTTTTTAAGTCAGTTTATACTCGCGCCAGCTACAAGCATGCACTGAGATTAGGCTAAATCAGGAGGCGTGCAAACAAAGTATTCAGTGAAGAAGTCAACCAATGTTACTGACAAAACAACGTAGATCGCACATGTAACTCCAGGAGTAATTGATATTAACTTTAGTCAAATGTTCATGGAAATACGTTATTGCCTTAATACAATCCCAGTCAAATTGGATCAACAAATATATTATAATAAAAAGAAGTTTGAAATGTTGGATATCCTGTAAACTATATGATTCGGCTGGCAAAAATACTTACCAAAATGTAGATTTCTAAGATCTACTCCTTAGTTTTAAAAAGAAAAATAATAATAATTAATATTTTTTTTATTTAAGGCACAATAGTAGAGGAAGAAAATACAAATATGAACGTGAAAATGAGAATAATATCTCCCCTTTAAAATATCACCAAAGAAATAACTTGACTTTCTTTTGTCCCTGAATTTTATTGCCTCCTTTTATCACATTTAGCTCTATTTACATGAAAATAGCTCATTTGATGATGGATCAAACACAGCCCTAAAATACTTCAGTATTGTCACAAAGATAAATGCATGTACTTTGAAGGGTGATGATCGCTCCCTTTTATATGGAGAGTGACATCATGTGCAGAAGACAAACAAGACATTAAAACTGTCTCTAGAACACACACACACAAACACACTTGTTGCTACATGTAGCGCTGATAGCGTCCCTTTAGCTGTGTGCACTGAGGTCTCTTTGAACCACCGCTTAACGTACAATTACAAGGTCAAAGGTCACGGCAGACAGTAGATTGATGGACAGGAGGACAGAAGATGAGAAGCAGATAAAAACATGAACTCCCACTCTTGTTTCTGTGCTTCTTCAATCTTAAAGAATTTCAAACACACTGCTGCCAGGAAATTTAGACCAATTAAAACGACCAGTAAATAATTATTGTCTCTCAAACACACACATGGAAAGCAGCATTCAGTCATGCAGTTAGTGTGTGATGATTAAGGGACTGTGTTTGTTTCAGAAGATAGTAAATACTTCTAACACTTCCTCTGTTCTCTTTCACTTCCTTCTCTCTCTCTCTTCTCACAGTTCAGAAGTACATCCCCACTAAACTAATTCAAAGTTGATTTTCTTTTAAGTCTTAGGTCCAGAGTAATATGGTTTATAAAAACAACGAAGTTTGGAGCCGATTTGGGATTTTGGCAAAAATGAAGTAAATGTACTTGACTAATAGGTCAAGCCAACACAACAGGCAACTGGTTGTATTGCATGTTGTCAGTGGGTCTTTGACCTGTGATAATTAAGTTCATCAGACATTCGCTGACAGGTCAGGGAGGATAGATCTGAAAATTAAAGAAGTGTTTCTAAAAGTCAGCATTTTTCTGTTCCGAGTTTCCTGATATAAGTTCTTACAGATGTGGAGGAGTGCCTGTAATGACACCCAGAAAACAATGAGGCAGCAAAGGACTTTCCTGAGAAAAGCCCTGATGAAATCATTTCGCAATGCCTGTATAGTCGTCAGGACAACGTAAACACAAACACACAGTATGCCAGCGACAACATCTGTGTGAAGTGATACTGGGACAGGAATCCAGAGAAAATAACCAAATTACCGTAAAGAAAAAAACTAAAAAACATGCAGTATTCATCCTAATTAAAATTCAGTTTATTCACAAAGTTAAATACTGAAAGAAGCAAAAACAACAAGAGTTTGTTTCATTATATTCAATTTACATTAGGTGTTGAAAATATTGTTTGAATTGATTAATGTCCGTTGTGAGAGTTGAGTTTACATTCAGCTTACGTTGACCAGATGTTGATCTTACTTTAGTTGTTTGAGCTTTAGGTCAGATCTTTACCTTACTCAAGCGTTCTTTATTTTATTTGTTTACGAGTTTCCGTGTTTATTTCTTACTTTTTATTTTATTTGGATGTTTGTTAACTTTAGTTTCGATTTATTTTTGTTTTGTTCACTTCAGTAGAGTTTAGACGTTTAGTTTTTTGCAGTTATTTCTGAGTTTTGGCTTACTTGTAGTTAGAGTTTCTGTTTACTACAGCATTTCCTGTTTAGATTGTGTGTTTAGTTATCTAGTTATCAGGAGTTTTGAGGTTTACTTAAATTGAGGAAAGTTCAGTTATTTTCTTTACTTTAGAGTTCAGACGTTGAAATGCTTTACAACTTGTTGCGTCTTTATTAGTTAGGTGTTGTTAATCTGTGTAGGGGAAACAATTTGACAGCTAACCACATATAACTTACATAACATGACATTTAACTAAAACCTTTCCATTTCCTATTTGAAAAACCCCCCATAAATGTAAATGTTCAAGACATAAACAGATCACAGGTCTGTGAGTGTTTGTTTGTCTTGTCTGCTGATGGAGCTTCTCATGATAACAGACACATTCACAGATAAAAGAGTTACCGACTTATCTGTGGTATGTTAATAGACTGCTGATCCCTGCTGTGTTCACATCTAATGATCACAGATCAGTCTGATCAGATACAGAGCTGTGTGTGTGTGTGTGTGTGTGTGTGTGTGTGTGTGTGTGTGTGTGTGCGTGCGTGCATGCGTGTGTGTGTGGGCTGTACAGGTCGAGAGAAGAAGATGATGAAGGAGGTGTGTCTGCTGACATTACTGAAAATTGAAGGAAATGGCTGTTTAACACACATACTGTACATACACACACACACACACACACACACACACACACACACACACACACACACACACACACACACACACACACGCACACACACACACACACACACACACACATTTACGTTGTTATATTTAGTAATAGATAATTGTTTGGCCTAAAATACTGTACATATGTTTTCTACGTGACGTTTAGAAAGGTATATTGACTTAATAAAAACACCAGTCTTTTGGGTGAAAGTCGCTAGTTTATCCGGCCCATCCGTCAACCTTGACCTTTTTACTTGATGTAACAATGCTAGTTTCTCCGCCGTGGGATGAATAAAGGTATTTGGATTCTGATTATAAATAAACTTAAATTAGAGTACAAGTAAACCTTAAAAAAACTATCTAGTCCTCTTAACCAGGCTGGAGGACCAGGCTTGTTTTAGGAGTCATTGGAGTCCCACAACACTAGAAACAGTGAAATTCAGCCATGCTTCAAAGCTCAAGGAGATAAAAACCTTTTCTCTTTTGTGGAATTAGTTTATACTTTAACAGAGGAGGTGAAATACAAATGGATGGTTCAGCAGAGCTAATAAGCTAAAAATAACTTCATCTGGTTTAAACTCTCAGTTCCCTTAAATACGAGCTCACTTTCGGTCAATGCTGAACATTTATGTGTCAAAGTTCCCCCCGAGTTGAACTCTTCACACTGTCAGATTCACTTCACCTTTGTAAAGGAGAGATAAGATCACAAACAATTGGCATGCTTTCACTTAGGCTTAACTAAATCAACACGTTTTTTTTGCAGATTGTTGAGACATCACAATGAAAGCAAGCACATCTATCTGAAAAATCTGTATTAAGTCCTCATAATGCGTGAAAACGGTGTCCACACAACTACAGTAAGCACAGTAGGACAAAGTTGAAACAGGAAGTTGGTGTGTGAACTGTAACGGATGTTTCTCCAGATATTTTAGGTCATATTTACTCTTCTCAATATCCAGGACGTTTTTTAACAGTCTCATCTGAGTGTTTCTTAAATCTGAAAAATTACGATAACAGTACAGTATTATTGATAAAAGGAATATTGGCAAAATTATTAAAATAAAACCCAAGTTATAATACACATAATTATCCTTTAAATCCAACTAGATGTCAAAATGAGGTAAAATTGTTAACATAGGTTCAGGAGCGTGGCCACGCCTAAAACTATGTCTCGAACCACGGCCACCCCTATTTATATCCGGCAAAACTTCCGGCCACTGCTTGTCTCCATCCTTTCAACCCACCCTCCCTCTCCCTTCTACCCATACAGTTCCCCTTCCGACTCACACCGAGCGATACATCCATCCATCCCTTCTTTCCTCCCTCCCCTCAACATCCCTACATCCCCTCATCCCTACAGCCCTCCATCCCTCATCCCTACATCCCTCATCCCTCATCCCTCCATCCCTACAGCCCTCCATCCCTCATCCCTTCATCCCTACATCCCTCCATCCCTCATCCCTCATCCCTACATCCCTCCATCCCTCACCCCTCATCCCTCCCTACATCCCTCCATCCCTCATCCCTTCATCCCAACATCCTCTGCCCATCAACATTTATATTTAAACTGTGTATATTTATATACTGTATATACTAACATTTTAATTCCAGGTATCGTCCGGGGGCCCGTAATCAGCCCACGCAGATCATGCCGGAGACGTAACCCCCACTCTGAGTCTCCCACTGCACGGACCACAGCTCGTCCTCCCAGATCATCCCTTCACCCCCCTCATATCATTCACATGTTACTTCAATAAACGTACAAACATCACACTGCTGCTAGTGAATGTCCATTTAAAATGACTACGATTTAGTTCTACTCAATACAGTCGTTCTCATTTTATTAAAAACATTTATATGGCATACATTAAAATTGATTGCAGTGTGTTCTCCTAGCAACGCTGCTAAACAGACGTACTTTACAAATACAGAGCAGAACCGGTCTGATTTGAAACATAAGGATGGACACACACACTCACTCAGCACTGTGAAGCTCGTTGTGTCTACAGCCTTATATGGAGATGTTCCTGTGGGTGAGGTCACTGACAGTTAGCCGTGACTCCACACACACACACACACACACACACACTCACACACACACACACACACACACACACACACACACACACACACACACACACACACACACACAGATTAATGTAGGTCACTAATATAAACTGTAAATCACAGAGGACTGTAAATATTTTAGCAGTGATGTGCAGTGACACACACACACACACACACACACACACACACACACACACACACACACACACACACAGAGAGAGACGCACACACACACACAGAGAGAGACGCACACACACACACAGAGACCCCCTGGGGAAGGGAGGGAGAGTCTGAACAGCTTGTGACGTCTCCAGGCCATGGTAACGTCCGCTAATTGGTTCCATCAGGCCTCAGTGTGTGTGTGTGTGTGTGTGTGTGTGTGTGTGTGTGTGTGTGTGTGTGTGTGTGTGTGTGTGTGTGTGTGTGTGTGTGTGTGTGTGTGTGTGTGTGTGTGTGTATGTGTGTGCGTGTTATGTTGTCATTGCAATAGTTATTTGGACTATCTCAAAGTCACTATTACTCACAGTCTGCAGGAATGTTTTTTGTCAGTTTTAAACTAATTTCTTCCATCTCCTTCCACAAAACAGACTCAAACCGCATTGATACTCATTTGTTGTGGACAGGAAAAAGAACACGAAAGAGCAAACAAGGAGAAAACAACATGCAGCCAAAGTGTCGGAGGTTGAGAGATGACACAATGTCCTGACGTCCTTAAGGATGTGTTGCCTCACCAACACTCAACTAACAGCAACTTGGGAAAGATCCAAAGGGAAGTCAAAAAATGACCACAGAGATCCAGGGACAACACCAGATAAAATACTGCAATATTTTACTGAAGTAAAAGGTGGCAATACCGCAAGTCTACAGTGTAGATATACAGTTCGGTCTAAGTCATGCATTCAAAGTTTTACTTTTGTAAACATATCAAAGTATAACATAAAAATGAGACAAAAGGTTAAATATTGTTTTTTATAATAACTGACATACATTACGTTGCACAGTGTGTGTTTAAAGATAAAATAATCATTGCAACTGGTAAAGTTGGGGCTAACTTTTAAAACCTAAAGCTTAATCTATATAATGTATTTAAAACATATTTTTTGCATTACTAATCGAAGAATGCAAAGTTAACGGTAGGGTAAAAAGTGCAACATTTCCTTTTAAAATGTTAACAAGAGTATTTGAGTAAATGTAGCCTACTATGTTACTTTCCACAACAAGTGAAACTTTAAAGAGGCAAGTCTTTCCGGAAACTCAGCCACAAAAGAGTAAAAGGATTCTAGGAAATATGGTATAGGTTGAAGCTAAAACTAGCTGTTTAGCTTAGCTTAGCATGAGTACTGGAGACAGGGGGAAACAGCTGTGGTGCTGAGAAGGTCCACAATAAAGTATGTTATCTGACCGTATACGTGAGGGTCCACATGGACATTCTGCAGACGTCTACAAATGTTATCGACCGTGCATACTTTACAGACTGCACATGTGAACATGTCTGCAGCATAAACAGAGAATATCAGAGAGACAAGGACTGCAGTGTTAGAGGACTGCATGTAACAGACTGAGCGGAAACATGGAAAAAATGCCCAAAATAGATAATAAAAAAAGAAGGTTAAAAATGTCTGGGACTTCTCATCCGTCAGGAGAACTAAGGAAGCCTCTCAGAATGGAAAAGAAACATCTTCAAACTGAGCTGCATGTTGATGCTTTTAGATTTTCTCTAACCAGAGTAGACCTAAAGAAAAACCTTCTTCTGTTTTCTGAAGACTGAAAACTGATCACAGAGTTACGCAAAAGGTGTCCCAACTGTGAATCTTAACGTAAATAAACTCGGTCCAGTGAACTGGATTAGAGTTCACATCGACAGTCTGTCTTATTTAAAATAAAGCAGTAATTCATGATAAAAATCAAGAAGACTGTTTACTGTGTATTTCCAGCCATATGTTAAATTAGTAATGAGCTACAGGCCTGCAGCAGTTAGACTGTGTGTGGGTACGTGTGTCTGTGTGTGTGTGTGTGTGTGTGTGTGTGTGTGTGTGTGTGTGTGTGTGTGTGTGTGTGTGTGTGTGTGTGTGTGTGTGTGTGTGTGTGTGTGTGTGTGTGTGTGTGTGTGTGTGTGTGTGTGTGTGTGTGTGTGTGTGTGTGTGTGTGTGTGTGTGTGTGTGTGTGTGTGTGTGTGTGTGTGTGTGTGTGTGTGTGAGTGTGTGAGAGAGTTGTCCCACAGGCAACACAAGCTGTTACTAAAGAAAATGCCTTCGGACACGCAGACGGGCTGCTGACAGAGGAAATTACTCTACACAGAGAGTTTCTTTAGCTGCAATCCAGATTCACAAAGAAATGTGATTCAAAAATTAGATTTAGATAGGTCACATTACTCGGAACACTCACAGCATGTACGCGTTTATCCAAGTCCACCATCCAGCTTTTCTAAATGTTAGAAGGGGAACAGTCCATCTCTGTCCATCTGAAAATCTGAGGGGGTTCAGTTTATGATGCTTCAAACTAAATCCTATTCTCCAGACATTGACTTTGTAACATTGCTTTGCTCTATCAGTTAAAGGGATATATTTTCACCATTCAGCCATTATGTGCCTGTAAGGTAATGTAACAGATGCAACAGGAGAGGACATTTAGGATCTGTAACAACATTTGGGAGTAAAACGGTTTTAACCAAGCCCTTCAACTTAAATGGCAAACTACATAAAGCCATTTTCTGATTTACCCTGTCAGCAGGATAACAATCTCGGATATTTAAACAGGCAAAATAATTAGCTTTCTAATAACATTAAACAATCAAATGAAGGAGAAAATGAATCAGTGGATTCTCAGTGAGAGCCAGGGGAGCGTGTGCATGCTCACAATGTCAAAGATGAAGGCTACAATAGCAAATATGTTTTAAATTCATCATGAATGCAGTGAACATTATAAACTTCCCGCCTTTTTTTATTATTGCACTATTAAACCAAGCTGAATTTATCTCATGCACCATGCTGCATTTTTTTTTTTTTTTTGGAAGATTATGTAACTTTTTATCTTTTTTTAGCATATTGTTTATTATATTGTAACTTAGTACTTTTTTAGCATATTGTTGTGTTGTTTGTTTATTATATTATAACTTAGTACTTTTTTAACGCATGTAAGATATGCAACACTAAGCTGTCTGTGGCTCTTTCCTGCTGTAACGCTGTAAATGTCACCTCTGTGGGACTAATAAAAGTATTCTGATTCTGATTCTGATTCTGATGCTGCATTTTCTTTCAGTGTGCTTTCACATCAAGAGTCATTTCTTGAAAGGATGGATAAGACAAGCAATATATTCCCTGTCTAAAGAGGATTTAGGATTTGATTCGTGCCTATAATGTAAGAGTAACTTTGGTTTTATCCGGACATGACACCAACATGTAAAATCATGTCATCACAATTACATTAGGAAGTCCATGTCTGGAAAGCAGCATACATTTTTTTATGAATATAGAAATTCATCATTTTAACAACCTTTTGTGTGAACAGCTAAAGTACAATGGAGTCTGTCCTCAGGTTTGTGTTCAGTGCTTTATTGTCAGGAGTAGCAGACAGTGGTTCATTCACACTTAACTAAACGCAGCTGGATGTATCCTTCCGTGTGCGGCTGGTGTGGAGCAGCTCCAACCTGTAACAACACATCAGAGCACAAGAGATGTGATTAGTCAGCTGGGACTGCTCGTGTTTCCTGCTCCACGTTTCTGACCATGAAAGATTTTAAACTGTGAAGACAATGCGAAGCCCTCCAGAAAAAAACAAAAACGGTTTAACTACACAGTGTCCCACATTGGAAAGGCCTTTGTTTTCACTCGGGCACTTTCTTAAATAAACAGGACGTATTTGTACAGTATGTCTGCTTGTATGTACAGTATGTGTTCTGTTGGGTGTGTATGCATTATTCTCTGTTTATTTGTAAATCTTTGCTGTTTTATGTTGTTTCTACTTCTGAATAATGCAATCTGAACCGCTTTTGTATGATATGGTGCTATACAATACATATTATAAGTAAAACAAATGACATTAAAAGTTAACTTGATAACATTTTTTTTAAATATAGATATGTTTTTGGTAATTGATGACATTTTTGTGCATTAGTTATTTATTCAAGGTTGGTCATTTTGCTCCCATAAAAAACTATGACAAATATTTCCCTGAACCTTCCTCTCATTGTGAACGTCCTTATTATAAGAATGTAAACAGGATTTCTTTGGATACACAACACGGCCCAATAATGTGAACGTTGATCAGAAGAGGGTTGCACAGAAACGATGCTTCACTTTAGAAGAGGAGAGCACCCATATTAGCCGCTTCCTGTCCTATAGTCCTTCATGATGATGTCATATCCTGTCTAGAACAAGAGCCATTGTTTGTCCCCAGGAAGTGAACTTCCCGCCAACGGTTGTTCTTCCATCCATCCATTCATTCAAACCCATCAAACTGTGAGTTTTCTCCGGATGTTTTTCCTTGTACGATGTGAGGGTCTAAGGACAGAGGGTGTCGTATTGTCATACTGATATTCTGTACAAACTGTGAAGTCCACGGAGACAAATGTAACATTTGTGATATTGGGCTATATAAATAAACATTGATTCATTAATTCCATCCATCTTCTTTCTGTCAGTCATTGCAGGCGTGTTTCTCTTACCATGAATATGCAACTCATGCAGGGTGCAAGAGACACGATATGATACATAAATGTCTCAGTCGGTAACGATATGATACCGTGCGACACACAGCCCAAGTGGCATCCTATTTTTGGGCTGTTCCTTTAGTAACTGACTCAAAGCAGGTAGAACAGTTGCACAGCTGTGTAATGTTTTAGAAACTTTCTTCAAAGTTTTACTTAGCAATTTAAGCACTACGCCTGCTCGAACCTTATAGCGACACATCAATCATTAGATTATATTACATGTAAGACGCTTTTATCCAAAGTGACTTACATACTCAACACTGTGAGCAATCCCCACAGGAGCAATTTGGGGTGAAGTGTCTTGCCCAGGGACACAACAACATGGATTTGAACACCAACGCACTATTCCACTGCGCCACACGCATCCAATCAACACTTAAGGTTTCTCCAGACGCGAACAGGGACCGGATGGGACTGAACAACAGCCCCAGACTCTGACTCAGCCCAGCCAACAACAATTGATGCCTTCCATGAAAAGGCGAGAGCCAGCAGCAGTGTCACAATGTTTTGATCTTAACTCAGAATATTATCAATGATATATTTTCTTGGTGTGTAAGCAACAACGGTTTGCATCAGAGCTGTCGCCCTCTGACACGTGTCAATGTACAACTTTCATGATGTTTAATCAAAATTAAAATGATAAATGATGTGCCAGTTGTTCTGTGATTCTCCAGAACACACAGATGGCCAGCCGGCCCCTGAATGCAAGTCAGACATGTTGGCAGCGAAGGCCAATGATTTTCACAGACTCTGCATGCAGGAGACCAACATCGGCCCTGCACAACATCGATCTTTAATCCTGAGAATTACACCAGTCACAAAAAGGGTTTAAGTTGTTTATTTTCACAGTTTGGATGGTCAGACTTTGAACCAAAAGACTCATTGATATATAAAAGAAGAACATTTTAAATACTTCAATCATCATAAACTCAAATGGCAGCGATAAAAGACATCAGTCGACATTGGAAACAATGGAGGGAGCGGCCGCCACGCCACCGCTGGCCGTCTAATAGACAAAACATTCCCCTGTCTACACATCAAATCCTTTTAAAAACAGTGAAGGAAGGATTTCTATAATATATTTAAAGTACTTACACAAAGCTTTGAAATTACAATTAAGGTATGATAAATATAACTCCTACACATTGCTGGTGTTATCCAGCCTACATCTACTTTTTATTAAGTCCTGAAATGTGTGAAGCTGGCTTCATCTCCATAGCTTTATCAGTGCATCCCTTTTGTTCTATAATGTTTTGTGTAATGAACGTATTGTTTGCTTGTTCCACAGTCCCAGACAATGATGATCATGTGACTCCTATGTCTTCAGATCCTGTTGTCTCCCCGACTTGGTTATGTGTTCATTCATTTGTTCACGGATCTGGTGTGAAGTCAAAGTGTGAAATCATGTATTCTGTTGCGTCCGACGCTTAAATGAACACTGTGGACTGCTAACATGCAGCTGCATTAAGCTAATGAGCGTCAATTAATTGTGTTAATGAGCTGCAGTGAAGATCTCTCCTGGAGGGAAACCGATACCCTGTTAACGAGCTGAAGGGGGGGAGACCATCAGATCGGCTAAAAACAGTCGTTAGAGCCGGAGTGTGTGCGTGTGTGTGTGAAGAGGGGGGCTTCCTCCTGAATTTTATCTCTCTGTGGCCCTGACATGCTTATCTCTGACAAGTGGACACACACACAAGACCTTGTCCCAGTGTGTGTGTGTGTGTGTGTGTGTGTGTGTGTGTGTGTGTGTGTGTGTGTGTGTGTGTGTGTGTGTGTGTGTGTGTGTGTGTGTGTGTGTGTGTTGGATCCAGCTGTGGCTTCATATCAGTGACCTCCTGTGGTCCATGTGTGGGTGTGTTTGGGGGAAGGAAGCTATAACTGGTTCACACTAATATCAGCCCTAATGAAGCTCCTGTGTGTGTGTGTGTGTGTGTGTGTGTGTGTGTGCGTGCGTGCGTGCGTGCGTGCGTGCGTGCGTGTGTGCGTGTGTGAGCATGAGCTCAGCCTCAGAGCCACCACTGTCCCCTGAACTAAACAAAAAATGCATGATTGCATCCCAAAGCAAGATCTTTTCCAAAACCTAACCAAGAAGTTGGGGATTCTTTTTTCACAGGAAAACAGTAAAAAACGAAAGGTTTGTTTCCTAAATAGCAATGGTTTTTATTCAGTTCGTAGGTTTAGAGAAGTACATTTGAGATGTAACTGTTCAACACAGGGGCGGATCTAGAAAAATATTCATGGGGTGGCAGGAGAATTTCAGGGGTGGCATCCCCTGGCAGAAGTATATGCTGATTTAATCGCAGTCATATCAATCAATGTTAACTTGGAAAGTCACAATATTGATATTTTAACTCAATAACATTAGGTGACATTATTGTGGCAAATCAGTAAAGCCTTACATATAAATATATAAGGTGGCAGACATAATTTAATGAATTTTAACTGAATTAGTTTGTCTCACTCTTAGACCAGCAGGAGTATCAAATCTATGCAGATTGCTGCAATAAGTATATTAATTAACCGTCTCGTCAATGTTTGTCTAAATTAATATGATACTATTAACAATCATATCATTCCTATTTCATTTAATTTCAAACTTTTATTTATCCAGGTGTATCCCATTGAGATCATTGATCTCTTTTCCAAGAGAGACCTGCTCAAGTAGGTTCCACATGAAACATAAAAACATAAACAGAACAACAAAAAGGACATCATACAGCATCATTACAGGGTTTACAATTTACATAACTATCCACATGAGCAGGTACCAACAGCTTCCGATTGAGTGGCATCCAACCGAGCTTTAAAAACATTTAGTGGCACCAGATTGCTCAGTTTCTATTTCAATTGCAGACTATTCCAAGACAGTGGAGCTGCGCATCTAAATGCTATCTTCCCTAAAACAGTCCTAGCAGTTGGCACATTTAATAAAACTAAAGCATGCGATCTCAGGCAGTAGCCACTTACAATTCGTGGTGAGGTCAGGGAGCAGATGTAGGATGGTTGTAGGAAGTTTCCCTAACATGGCTTTGTATATAAAACTGTACCAGTGACTGAGCCTCCGTACAGTTAGCGAAGACAAACCAGCCCTTGCATACAGGGTACAGTGATGGGTTAATACTTTAGAGTTTGTCACAAATCTCAGTGCGCTGTGATAGGCGGCATCTAACTTGATCAGGTAATGGGCAGGTGCATTCATATAGATCAGATCACCATAGTCCAGCACAGGTAAAAAGGTCACAGTGACTAGCCTTTTCCTGGCTTCAAGCGAGAAACAGGACTTGTTCCTGTAGAAGAAACCTAGCCTAACCCTCAGTTTTTTTAAGCAGGTTATTGACATGACGTTTAAAAGTGAGACAATCATCAAGCCAGATACCAAGGTATTTGTAACAGGTAACCACTTCAATTTTTATTCCTTGCGTAGTTACAATATATACAACAGGCTCTGGTGTCTTTTTAGCTTTTGAAAAGAGCATTACCTTGGTTTTTATCAACATTTAAAAGAAGCTTTATTTCAGAGAGCTGAGTCTGAATAATGTTAAAAACAGCTTGCAATTCAACAACAACCTCCTTAATGGAGGGACCTGCACATCACGGTATCATCCGCATAACAATGTAAGGTTGCTCCATCGAAATGTTCACCTAAACTATTGATGTAGATGGAGAATAAAAGTGGACCTAAAACAGAACCTTGAGGAACACCATTAGCAATGTTTAACCACTCAGAAGACAGCCCATCAAAATGAACACATTGGGACCTTTCAGAGAGGTAGTTCACAAACCACCCCACTGCATGGCTGGATATGCCAATACTGAGTAGCCTCTGCTTTAAGATGCGATGACCGACGGTATCAAACGCTTTGGGCAGGTTAATAAATAGAGCTGCACAACTCTGCTTATTATCTAAAATACTTGCCACATCATTCACCACTTTCATTGTTGCAGTGATGGTGCTATGTTGCTTTCTGAAGCCTAACCAGAGATATATTTGTACTGTAAATACTTTGACTGTATATACAAATGTAACAATCAAATTGCTCCCTTGAACTACTCTTAACTTGCATCTTGATTTTAATTTGTCCCGGGGTTGTGCAATATTTTGGAAATAACCACATGACATAGTTTCCTCACAACTCTTCTGAATGGATGCCAGTGTATCATCCATTCCATACTCATGGCATGTCCATGTTAAAAGAGTATTTGATCTATACAAAAACAACACTAACACATATATTATTTCTGTATTTATTCATGTCCTCTTACAGTATATGTATTTCTATATAATGTGTGCTCCAACGTCAGGTAATCAACCTGATCTGCTGTAGATAGATACTCTATTCTTCCCAATTATTTTTGTTCCAGCAGCAGTGTTGTCAAGCATTACACGAGTTCAGCATCGGAATCAGAAATCTTTATTTGTACCACAACGGGGAAATTCACTTGATTATGTAGAGGAGGGGGGAGGGGTAGAATGTATGGAGAGGGAGCATGCAGCAGGAAGTACAAGCATTTAAAAAGCAAACATATCACAGTAAAAGCACACACTTAAAAACCATGCAATAATGAACAATTCAAATACATTGCCATGTGACAATTACAACAGCAGATAACGTGATAAAGTATGCACACGTTATTAATAACACAATAAGTTAAAAAAAAAACAAGACTTAAACAAATATTTTTTGAGAGGGAACCGGAGTACCCGGGGTAAACCCTAAATGGAGAAGATGTTCAGCACCTTCTCTACCTGCAGCTGCTGCTGTGCTGCTTCACCGCACCACTACGAGCACACTGAAGATAGCAAGCAGACCTGCAATGAACAGGACCTTGAACAGTTCTTTCTTCCAGCTGGAGGAAGCCTTGGTTGCCAGTTGTGCAGAGAGCTGTTTGATATGGGCCTGCAAAGAATGGACGATCGCTGCCTCCACAGCCGGATCCTGTTGTAAAATCAGAGTCTCCAGACTGGTCTTGCCGCTAAACGTCTTCTGCAGTCCTTTCAGCACATCCTTGCACACTTTCTTCATGCTCCTGACGTTGGGGCAGAAGCCTTTAGTGATGGCGAGTCCCTCCATGGTTTGGTTCACCAGCCTCTTTATGTGGGCGGTCCAGTCCGCCGTGCTGCGATTCTCCAGAGCGTGGCACTTGAGCATCAGTTTCACCGTCAGCAGGGTGACAAACATCCGAAGCTGGTTCTCACTCTCTGCCTCGCATTCAGACTCAGACAGTGCTTGATCCCTGGCCTTCTCTGTTGCTCTCTGTGCGTCTGGATACTCTGCAACACATCTGTACCCTGCTCTTGCAGCAGCACGTACTGATACTCCTCCGACTACTGCTACTGCTGTTGATACTACTACTGCTACTGCTACTACTGGTGTTACTGCTGCTGCTGCTAGTGTTGCTGCTAGTCCTACTGATGCTAGTCCTACTGCAGCTAGTCCTACTGCTGATACTCCTGCTGATAGCCCTTCTGCGGCTACTCCTGCTGCTCCTACTCCTGCTGTTTTTCCTGCAATGTTGGTTAAAGATTTAATTTGTCCTGGCTCTTTTTCTTCAACATTAAGAGAACTTGTCCAACCATTGTTACTCTGCCAAAAAGAGCTCCTAACAATACACCTGTTGCAATGCCTGCCAGTTTGATATTAAGCCTTTTAAATACTTTAGTTTGCTCTCTAACTTCTGACTTAATTGTCTTAAGGTTATCTACGTATACGATTAAAACCAAAATCCTAATTGCTCAATCATTGTGATTAAATGGGAAAGTTGTTGCATTATCATCATAAGAGAACCAAGGTTACCCACTATAAAACACATATAACTAAATAGCTAGAACGTCTGTATTATCAAATGTAATGTGCAGTGTTGTGAAATAACTCCAAGAAAGGAACTTACCGGCCATGTTACCACTGTTCACTGGTCCAATGGTTAGTCTGTGTTGTGAAGGTGAACTAGTCTTAACGTTTCTCTGTTTGCTCTGATGTTCGGAAGGCTGTTACATCATTCAAAATTCTAGCGGCTTTGGAGCATGGGGCTGTGACATCATAATACGGCTGTGACATCATCGGCTGTGACATCATTATATTCAAATATCCTACGGCTGTGACATCACATTCTAGAATCCTGAAACCCTTAAAAATGGCTTTTACGTACTAGCTTTTACTGCCCTGATATGACACTTATGCTGCGTTCACACCAGACGCGATGCGAATATTCGCTTCGCTCTAATCGCTCCTATCGCATCGCTCTAAATGCTCGAGTTTCACCGCGGCTGTCAGCTGTGTTTACTCGCATCATTCAAACAAGACTTGCTGGCTCGGGGGCTACAACTACAACAAAATGAACATATTTGACGGTGATTTAATTGTAATACACGTTTCTAAATGATGCCGAAGTAACAACATACTGATACCGGTTAGTAAAAATCATGAATTAATGCTTTGACAAGTCTGCAGACAAGACGGCAGGTGAAAAACCTTTTAAAATGCGTGTTTTCTGAATGGAGATTGGCTAAGCTAACGTTGTATATGCTCTGTCCACACTCACAACAAAGGCCTACAGACATAAATAAACCAGCGACTGTATTCGCCATGACACAGTATTTACAGAGATAATGGTTACTAATTTTATTAGCAAAATGGCACTTGCAACACCGTTGTTCTGAAGATCGAGTAATGTTAGTTAAGTTAGTAGTACAATGATAATATGCAACCATAACTGTAGTAGTTAATGTAAGGTGCCCAATATTTTAAAACATAAATGGATAATTATTTGTTTAGCCTTTCTTGTTATATCGATAATGGTTACTCCTTTGTTCCAAATAGACTTGTTTTCTTGCTCTGAAATGACATTGAAGTACCAGTAGGAACCAGAAGGTATCTTATCGGGGCTTAATTCATACAACTGTAAATCACATTCAGTTTAATAAAGTGTTCCCGACACACAGTTTGATCGACATTTTGAACTATATGTTAATTAAAAAGATTACAGGATGTTAATTAAAGTGAGAGAATAATGCTCCGTCAGCATCATTACACAGTGTGTAGGAAACCATGTCTGTGTGAAATGAAGCACTAGAGGCGTGTGCATCAAATTACATACTGTGAAGAGCTATGATGGAACAATTCAAACAAATCTGAACTTCATTTTGACAAATCAGACGTTCTTTTCACCGACTGGGGGCCTCTTTTATTCATACATCCTAAACCCTTATCGGGGATGGAAACTGATGATGTCAGCGTTAAGACAGAGGCAGCAGTGTGAGGTCTTTGACTGCAAAACACACATTGTCCCACACACATACATTGACAGCTGTGATCTCTCCCACTGCTCTTCGACTGGTTTCCAACTGTTGATTCATTAACAGACTCTGTCGAAAGTGAAGCTCATTTCCTCCTGACGAGATGCTTTAAGTTAAGACTGTTTTTTTAACATCCATCCTCTAAATTGTGTCTCGTTATGCTTTGATACACAGTGTCATCGGACAAACTCGGATGTAGTTCATCATGAAAACAGATCTACACAAAAAGGAAGCGACAAAGCTGGGTTTTTTTGTGGCACATGCCACCATTGTCCAGTTCATGCTCATGAATAATGGTGGCTTACCTTAACCCAATAGAAACACAATAGAAGTGTTACATAGTGATGTCATTTTGTTACAGAAGTAAACAGTGGAAAATAAACTCCCTCTGACGCGAACTTTGGTATTTGCAGACCAAGAAAACCCAATTAAGAAAAAAGAGCCCCTTTAAAATGTGTTTTCGTGCTTTAAAAGCTACAAAAATACCTATTTATCCTCAATCTGTGTACCTGAATGTACCTGTAGAACAAGATGCTCCACTTTTGCACCTTACTTTTTAACCCCCACTTATGAAAAAGCCACGCTTTGATTTATTCGCTCTTTAGCATCTGTGCACAATAATAGCAATTACATTTCTACATATGTGTTACCAACTGCTTGTTTAAAAAGGGAATGTTTCTGAATAAGGACCGTGTTCAGTTCTCCAGAAAGAGTATTTCAAACATCATCTAGACCAGCTTTATAAATAAAAAGCTTTAACAAATCATCTGATTTTAAACAATAAAAAGAGACATACTTTTAGAACTGAATTGCCCTCCAGAAGGATGTGTTTTTTGCAATTCATAGATTTATTTGAGACCTTGGACATCTCTCACACTGAATTGTCATTTGAGGATGAGCCAGACCGGACTAGTTGTCACTTTGTTTTGATAATATTGTCGTCTAAACCAGAGAACAAATCAGTCCGACTGCTTATGTGTGCGTGGTCATTCAGTACACATCTTCCTGTCATGTGTCCAACTTACCTCCAGGACTTTAAACCCATGACTGAAGACTGACTGTACTTCACCTCTTACTCCTGTTTGTCCTTGTACGATTGTGCCCAAGAATCACAGAACCACTTGGTGATCTGAATGCACCCTGGCCGTCAAAAGGCGCACACACACAAACACACACTTTTATTGCCTCAGCATGATGATGTCGGTGCATAAAAACTCTTTGGTCCAGAACATGATGAGGTTTTCATGGAAATTAATGATCATATTGTTGCTTTCAAGAACACTTTTCAATGGACTGCCATAACATTTAGTTTAGGGATTCTTGTTCCCAAATTGATGAAATGTGATAACTTTGATGAGTCTTTTGATCTAGAGCAGGGGTCGGCAAGCCCTGGCACGCGGCACCGTAACCAGTGGGACACTAGGAATAAGTGGAATAAGTATGCAAAATATTTAAATTGTATTTTCGGATCCTGAACGAGACCGACGCCAGAGCGCGTCTCCCCGTTACCTGCAGAAGGAAGCCATGCACGCAACGCAGCCCCGCTCTCTTTAACTCCAGGTGACTTTCTGCCGCTTTCCTCTGTGGTGCAGTGCTGATCGTTTCACCACGGAGAAAAGCACTTCACTAATTGCAGTACCCATAAGGAGCTGTACAAATGCCGCAGTTTTTGCGTGGCTGTGTATTTAGTTGAAAGCCCAGTGGCGATCTGCTCATCTCTCATCGAAATACTATGCTACACAGGGGCGGACTGGCCATCTGTGTGTTGAACTTTCCTGTCGGCTCCCAGACCGCGTAGTCGAGGAGGGCAGAAGCAGCAAGCTTCAGCTTCAATAACCCGCCTTAGCTTAAATGACTGGAGAGAGGCGAGCACTTCTTGGGAGGCCGTTGCATTTATTTAGCTGTTCTTCTGTTTCACAAAATACATCACAGACACCTCTTTTTTTCTGCTTCCTCGTTTCACTTCCAGAAACATACACACGTTCCCTCACTGTCACTCTACCATCCACAAACACACATGCATAAGCCACACCCCTCTCTCTCTCTCTCTTAAAGGGACAGCGATCTCATCTCACTCTGCATGACCCTAATATCATAACATGTGTGCTCTGTAGAATCACAGAACGGACGGTCGTCCTTATTATTATGCCGTTTAAACCAATTATTTAAATGTGTCTGTTAAATTCGGCATCATGTAAGTTGCGCTGACAGGTCCACACACTGCTTCCCCGCAGCGAAGCTCCCCCGCCATCCTGCTGATAGTTGACGAGCGTCAAGCTCCTATTATTAATATTAATATTAATATTTCCCATATCATTGTTATTATCAAATACCAACAAAACTAATGACATTATCTTCATGACTCAGCTGAAATGATCAAATGTAAGCATGCTAAGCAAAGAGTAAAACCATAGCAAGTATCACTTCTGCTAAACATAAGCATGTGAACATTTAGCCATAACAATAACTGTATTGTCCATCACATAATGATACAAATGATATTAGGTTAAAGTCTCTCGTAACTTAAATGAAAAACACAAACCATGTGATGCAAAGCTGCATTCAGAAGGAGTGACCGTCTATTTGGCCTTTAACAAAAATGAATAGTACAGATGGAAGGTTGTTTTTTTTGGCCAGAGCTGCACTGCGGCAGCCTGGTAGGAGTGGTGAGAGGCTGTGAAGGGTCCTTAATGAACACATGAAGATTGTCTGAGGGTTGGAGTGGTACAGGGGATTTTGGTTGTATGGTTGATGACTCATGAAAGGTTTTTTGTTTTGTACTTTATGAGAAAGTTAAAATGTACCATGATGCGAGGATTATTTGATTAAAAAATTGATATACTGCTATTAAGATGTCTTCTACCATTCTAGCTTTACAATGTTAAAACCTTCTTAGGAAAACATGCATTGTTGGTTCTTCTTTTAGAACCAGTGTTGTGTGAAGGACAAGTTGTGTTGATTTCAGTGTCCATGTTCTTAAGGATCTTGACTTCTTTGACCCCCTGCCCCTCCAGTCTGAGTGGTCCGACTCAAGCTTTTAGCTCAAAGTGCCGCTCTGCATCAGTTCAGCCTCACAGAGCCGTTTGTGTGGCCTAAACTCCAAAAGGAGCCAATATAATCCAACAGAGCTGATGTCATATAGCTTTGGAAATCCCCTTTCCCACCCACACCTTCATGATGTCAGATTTGAGGATGGGGGGCTGCATTGAATAGTTTACAGTTTTTTTTTATTGCTAACACACTAAAATGATACATAAAGCACAATTATTTTAACTGACATTCAAAAAGCAAAATATCGGCTCAAATCTCCAAAACTCTAAACACGTTTTTCAGCTTTTCACACATTTTGCAAATCAACATGGCACTTTTTGCAAACCCCTGCACACGTTTCTCCACGTAAGACGTAGGAATCTGACATAAAGTCAAGTGTTAGCACATACACAACACTGATATTCAAAATGCCTCACACATGGACCAATGATCAAGAAACACGTTCCACCTGACCAAACACGTGATAATATAATTGTTGGCTCATCAATCAGGATGTTAGCACTATACAAAGACCACAGGTGAGTACTTTCTTACAGCAACAATGGAAGCCAACATGGAAGCAAGAGGAAGAGGAAGAGGAAGGGCTGGGCTGAGAGTGAGAGGAGGAAGAATGAGAGGTAGAGCTGGAAGGAGAGGACGTGGAAAAAGAAGAATACTCTCATGATATATCAGTGCTTATATCTGTGGTGTGAAACGTATTTACTTCATTACTGTAATTGAATTGTTGGCATGTTGCATACTATAACTGTACACAAATCCTGCACAAAGTACTGTGGTAAACTACCTTTATGCAACACAGACATTGACCAACCACTATACCTTTGTTGTTTATCTGAAGGACTGAGAAACAAAGAGGTGCAGGTGGGAGGCTAAGGATTTTCAATGAGGCACAGGAAGCAGCAGCTACAAACTGGGTTTTGGCAAACAGGGCATCCCACTGAGAGAGATCCGAAGCATAGTAACTATGTGCTGAGACACATGTTGCACAATGTTATCTTTGAATAAAATATGATTTTTTTTCAACAACTCCTTTGTATTTCTTCACTTATTGTCTTTCTGTATACTCAAGCAATCTTTCTCTGCAGAAACCTCTATGTACAGAGCATAGCCCATAACAGATGAAAGTGCTTTTGATTATGCTCCGCAGTGTGTAGTTGGGTGGTCAAACCATCTAGTATTATGAATGAAGTGTGTTATATTTGGTGCAAAAGTTTGCATTTGGTAAGTGTTTATGTAGTTTTGAGTGCAGTTCTTAATTTAGCAGGATAAATTAGGTGTTTTGCACTTTGGGTGTGTGGTTTTGTGAATTGTGTTTAGTGTTCTGAGAAACTGAGCAATTAAAAAAAAAATGTGTGTTAACAATCGAGAAAAACTGTAAGTAACTTTCCAAAGTAAACACCCATTTACAATCAGCAAGGTATCAAGTTCATATTATAAAGACATTTTTCCAAAGAACACTTTAGGAAATGTGTCTGTGGTTGGAAAAAAATTACACACTGACTCGAACTTCCTCCTACTGATGATTTCACATGTAAATACTTTTGTAGCCATGGCGACTGCGATGGATTTCCTCTTTTCTGTTGGACAGCGAGGCACTCTCTAGTTCGGACGGGGCGTTGCTGAAGAAAAGGCTTTGGCACCCGTTGCCCCCGGCGACATATGTTGGCTCATCCTCCGTTTCCGTCTCTCCCTGTTCCCGTCGTCACAGGAAGTTCACCTCTGTCAAGGCCTCGCCTGGTGGAAGTGACATCAAAATAAGAGCACTGAAGGCTGACTGCCTGTCAAAATAAGAGTATTAGTCCTTCACCCCTGTCAGAGTGAATAATAACATCCTAGACACACTTACGTGTATACACACACACACACACACACACACACACACACACACACACACACACACACACACACACACACACACACACACACACACAAACACACCCCAACACACAAAAACACAAACACACACAGCTGTCTCCTCCTGAGTTAACCAAGGGAAGCCCCTGCTCTGCTTCTTTGTGATTAGAAAACCTTTACATATAACAAATAAATCTCTCTAGATTATGTTGGAGGCATGGTATGTTATGTTGTATTGTCTGCATTGTCCCAGTTCTGAATGTCAAGAATTGAGATCCAGGTATTACCAATAAGAATTACCTGCACACAATTTAGGAGTTCTTAACACTCAGCACCAGCAGCTGGTTAGCTTAAAGTGGACCTATCATGCTATATTTGAATGATATATTGTAGGGCCATACCTATACAAAACATGTCTGTGAAGTCTTTTTTTTTAAATACCAAACAGATCATGTATTTTAGCCATGCTTCATTTCGCTCTATTTGCTCTTTTCCAGCCCTGTTTTTGCAAGGGCTGATTCTGTGAGAAGCAGGGACGTGCACAGACATTTGGAGGGGCTATTGCTCTAAACTAGAAAAAGGGCCTCCCCCCCTGCCCCCCGAAAATGTAAGAACTTTTTTTATAAAAAGAAAAAAAATGAAAACCAGGGAAATTTTTTGTTTTGCGGTCCATATCTCATTAACATATCTAATGTTAGTAACTATTAAAGACAAAATGCGGACAATTCTGTTTTAATGTAGTTTGACCATTGTAACTGCTGTGACTTAAATAAACTCACTAATTGATTAAACCAGTTCAATACGCATTATTCTTATCATTCTTTATGAGCACATGCCGGTAAGGTATCTAATTACTTATTTATTTAGTATTTCATAACTTAATAACAGAGATGGTTAAACTTAAGTTGAGACATGGCAGAAATCCTAAAATGAAGCGGGACAGTGAAGAGTTCTCCCGTATGTGTGAGAGGGCGATCAAGAAAAGAGAGAGAGCGGTCAGGGAGTTTACGGAGCAGATGAAAAGACACAGAAAGACAGAAGCACAATAACAAGTATATTTAGATGTTTTTTTTGTAAATAACCGACGGTTTCAAGAGGAAGCAAAGTCCCCTGGTTTGTCCCCTATACTCTAACTGCCATGAGAAAACTCAAAATCAATAAAAGCATATATAAAAACGGGGACATTTCCGGGGACAGATTGACCCGAGGATTGGCCACCGAAGCCAGGCAGGCACATGATCACCATAGCCATATGAGGCCGAACTCGGAGGGCTTTCCTTTACTTTTCAGCTGTCAGATTGCAAACAAAGTCACGTGACTGGGGGCAGATGACAGCGCTGACAAGGTGTGTTTTATCGCAGCGAGACTCTACAATACTCATTGAGGGCTTATCATGTTCGGCCACAACAGAAAGAAAAGACTTTCGCTCTCTCCAGAGGGCCAGGTCAGCCAAAAAGTTCAAAAGGGCCGTTGCCCGGGCAACATTAGTCCGTACCTGTGCACGTCCCCGGTGAGAAGTCTTCTTCGCTGCTTTTGTGGCAGACTACAGCGCCACCTACAGTCCTGGCATATGTACTACAGCGTCTCCAGCGCTTTCGAGCGGCAATGGCCGTGGCCGTGGCCCAACCCCCCATTCCCCTGATAGGTGGAGAGTTGCCCATATAGGCGGAGCACCCCTTTTCTGACATCAGAAAAATTCAAATCTGTATCAGCTCCGTTGCAGCCCCATTTTTAGAGATTTGGGTATGGGGGAAAAGAGAGACGGTTGTGTTTTCTGACACTTGGTGAGTTCCCTGACACACCGGGGACACATATTCATGTATAGAAGACGTACAAAAGTGCATTTTGCATGATAAGTCCCCTTTAACTTATTATAAAGAAAGAAACAACCTGACTCTCCACTCTATGGCTTTTGATGTAACAGTTACTTCTAGCAAGTCTATACTGCAGCGAGCAGCCTGACATGCTAATGTTTTATACCGTTGCGGTTGTTTTCTTGGTGTTGGATTACCTTCTTGAGGCACTTAAACGTTGTTATTAGTTTAATAAATTCAACAGTGTTAAGTCATAATATACAAATGGCTAAATATTTACTTTGGTTTAATGTATGATAGCTTTTTTTTTACACCCTCTGCAATGTGTTTCATTTTTAAGACCTCACAGATTCGAGAGGATGTCAAATATTCAAACATGATGTTTTCTGAATGTTACCCTGACAACGTCTCTACTGTTCATTCATCTCTCTCCAAAACAACAACGAAGTCTTCTCGACCAGCTGACAGATGCTGTGTGTGTGTGTGTGTGTGTGTGTGGTGTGTGTGTGTGTGTGTGTGTGTGTGTGTGTGTGTGTGTGTGTGTGCGCGCGCGCATGCATGTGCATGTGCGTTTTTTTGCGTGTGTTTGTTTTGAATTTCTATTTTAACCATTTTTGTGAATTTCCCATCATGATGTTTATTATCCTGTTTAAAATAAACAAACAGGAAGTGAGACAGAATAGCAGGAATGGGACATCCTGTAAGGTGAGAGGCACATTATGTATCTCCAACCAATCAGAGACTAGAGCTGCAGTGAGGTCACTTCCTGTCAGCTCAATGCCATCAGAGGGAAGCTCTGAAATCTGCACATGGTTTCTATTCAGAAATAAACTTTAGTGTGTGGACCCTTTCGCCAATGTCGAAGACAACGACAGGCTTTGGTTTCTGGGGACTGAAGCAAAACACACACACCCACACGCGCGCACGCGCACGCGCACACACCCACCCACCCACCCACGCACGCACGCACGCACGCACACACACACACACACACACACACACACACACACACACACACACACACACACACACACACACACACACACACACACACACACACACACACACACACACACACACACACACACACACACACACACACACACACACACACACACACACACACACACACACACACACACACACACAGTTTCCTGTATTTATGCAAATTAAGGTTTTACCCCTTACCATTTTTAGAGACCATGTTGATGAAAATGATGTTGTTGTTTTCGTCTTAGTTGCCAGTAGCGATGTTGACATCGGGGAGAAGTACAGCTGGTGATACTGGAGGCATCGCCACAGCAACACAGACCCACAATGCCTCTGGAGCAAAACATCTGTTCTGACCAGGGGCGAGAGACCAAGAAAATCAGACCGTGTCTTTTAGTAACAGGATGGATCAAATTGACACATGATTAGTATTGACTCCTTTCAGGTTACCCATTAAGTACCAATCACACAGAGTGCTCTAGCTTGGTCTATTGGCATTTGGGGACTGTCTGTTCATTTCAGTCTAGTTTATTAAATTGGCTATAATCAATACTATAAATGGGCAGGAAACTTTACTTCAAATGGGCAGCTCAACAGTTTATTTGAAAGAACCGCTTCCAAAAGGATTAAGTTCTGCCTAATACTTAATATGTTCTGATCCTCTGCTACAATATAAACCATCATGACTCTCCGGTATGTTTCAGTTCTGCTTTCTGTCCCCAGAGTTCGAAACTAAACATGCAGCAGCGGCTCTCAGTTTGTATGCTCCATATATCAAAAGAACAAATTCCCAGAAATCTGCAACTCAGTTCCTTAAAACACATTTCTGTTTGTGCTGACATTTCATTTAATCAAATAACAACTATTGAATTGTTTATTATAGTTACTTGAAATAGTTGTTTTAGAACTACATCATCATTCTTCGAAATGTTTGAAAGTCATGGAGAGGAACTGAAACATGTTTATTTTTTATACTTATTTGACTAATTAAGCCTATTTTCCGAGTGGGGACTTCATTTTTCTGATGATCCTGAAGGCAGCACAACTGATGCACATGAAGGAGGTCAAATACATATTTTTTTTAATTAAGAAAACCCAATATTAGAGCTTTGTAACACCTTTTTTATGACACTTCAAATACACGTTACAAGGTGCTCCACAAGAATAAAAAAAAAGTTTTAAATACATGCAACTGTCTGGTAGTATCATAAAACAAAAAGGACATAGGCTGCTATAAAACAAATACATAACAAATGTTAAAAAGCAGGATGGACAAAATAAAAACCGCTGGAAATAGCTGAGCTAAAATCTTCACATCTGAAATATAAATTTAAATAAACATCATAACAGATTTATTTCCTTATTATTCTCTTGTATACATTTCATTCTCTCAAGGGACTTCTCCACTGCAGAGGAACGTATATCAATACGCAGAAGAAAGTCTGGAGAAACTAGTTCCGGCAAATCAGCTGAGTGATGAAGTCATGATAGATCAGAGAGAAAACCGACAAACACAGAGGTCAGATGACAAATATGAATCAGGTCGTATACTGTTTGTGTTTGAATTCCATGTCTCATCAACGTTTAAATTCATCCTTCCTGTCCACAGTTCTCATGGTGGTCGTGGGAGAGACTGGCTGGCTGACTCACACAAACAAAAGTGGTTTTCAGTCGTATTTAAGGAGTTAAGAGAATGAGCAGTAAGTTCATGCAGTACCTAAAAGAAAATACTTATAACTTTAGTTCAACTTACTCAAACGGACTAATTACTTCCTCCTTTTTCCTTTTTAAATAACAGATGATGAGATTTTTATAACAAATATAACTACACATAAGTAGTTCAACTCTACTTCTGCTGCTTCTACTTATACTGAACAGGATATAGAGTTACTAGCTGCAACATCAAAATGATATGTATTAAAGCATCAGTAGTTATAATGCGGTACTTTAATTTTCACTATTGAAATTGGACATTCTGCATTGTACTTAACTTTTAGTCTACTTCATTTTATGATTTTGAGCGTAGGACTTCTACTCTTCCTATTTCAAAAACGTTTTATTGCAAGGATGTTTAAATAGTTTTTATATATATGTTTCTTGAATTAAGTCACTTATGTTTACATTTGTCATTAATAATGTTCCATGACTGCAGCAGGAGGCGAACTTAATTATTAAATCTGAGAGAAGCAGGACAGGAAACCATTTTTTTCCCCCAGCAGAAACAGAGAAATATAAAGAACACGTGTTGTTGGTGTTTCAGCTTTGTTCTGTTTGTCCCAGATCTGACAAAGCTAACTGTATTAATGAAGAGGAGGCTAACACACACACACACACACACACACACACACACACACACACACACACACACACACACACACACACCGTTTGGTTGTTGGACAGCAGAATGGCGCTCTGTTGTCACATCTGCAGCTCTGTGCAGTTTCCCTCTTACGGAGTTGAAAGGTTATTCCACCACTGGGAGGTCAGAGGTCAAGGATCAACACAGCCGCCCCTCCTTCTCTGACGTCTCACAGCTTAAACTTGAGTCTCGTCAAAGAGGTCTCGCTGCAGTTTATGACCTTCTTTGTTCTCCTCAGCAGACTCAGCAGATGACCAGCAGTGGGATGTAATGATGTACATTTACTCAAGTACTGTACTTCAGTAACATTCTGAGGTACTTGTACTTAAACCTAGTATATTCATTTTGTTGCTACTTTATACTTCTATTCTTACTGTACTAGTTCTGATTATTAGCAAATCAACAAATAATAAAACTTCAGGTCAAGATATCCAGCAGCAGTGTGCTTCAAACTAGTTCCACCTTCACTTTAATTCATCAGTTAACATAATTCAGTAATTGAATGGGCCATTACACTTAACAAGTACTATTACTTTTGCCACTTAAGTTTATTCTAATGGCAATACTTTTGTAGTTTTTTTAGTGTTTTTAGAGTTTAGTATATTTCTACTTTTAGAGTACTTCCCCCACCACTAAATATGACTTGTTATAAACTGTACTGTAGTGCAGAGTTTAACCATGACAGACTCTGTTCATACAGACGATACAGGCCTGTGGTTTCAAAAACAGATGTTCTTTCTTACAGCCAATGTCCGACTGAGTGCGTTCATCTCCACAATAAATCAGCTCATTTCCACCATGTAGCCTGAGCTGTTCTCCAGAGGCTTTAACGCTTTAAATATTGTGATGGCACGAGATGAGATACTGTCAGATAAATGTACTCCAAACACTCGATCTCATTTTCACACCTTATGCCTGTAAATGTAAATTAGAAAAAACGAAACTACTTTGCAGACTTATATACTGAATAAACATCAAACAATATATAAATGTGCAAAGTAGTTCCAGTTTTAAAGTATCCTTTGTTATGATTTTACTGGTGGTAGTTTGGTCTATTATAATGTATTCTAAGTTATGTTTTTATATTTAATATTGACTAATCTATAGATACATGATGGATATTAAGCTTTCTAGGGTTGTGTGTATATGTATTTATTTATTGATATTGATAGCATAATTATTTCCCAATTTACAATCAATGTATCTATGTATTTATCTATGTATCTATGTATCTATATTCATCTATCTATCTATCTATCTCTCTCTATCTGATAAGATAATCCTTTATTTTCCCACAGAGGTGACATTTGCAGTATAAAAGGAGCAAGTAAATGGATAGCAGTGAACATGAAAAAAGCAAAACAATTATGGGAAACAATTTTCAAATCCATGTAGATCTGAGTGGAAAGTCTGTTGATAATTCCCTGTAGGTGTGTCACTCCGAGCGGCCCCGTTAACATTACTCATTTTATCCATCTGATCTCAGAGTTTCTTACTCATTCTCACTGACTCACTCGCTTTTTCAGCTGGTTCAAGTTATAGAGGAGCAAACGAGCCAGGTTAAAGGCTCTGAGCTCAAAATAGCTACTTGTAATCTTGACTGAGTTAGGAACTGTCACACTAAACAAATTCACAAAGACAATAAAAAGATGCTGGAAAGGATTGTGCAATCAAGACAATCAGATGTTGTGTTATCTGCAGGCACAGTGCTTCTGCTGCCAAGGAACTGGATGAGAACTATTCTAATGTTTGGTCACATATCAAGAACTCTTCAGCCCAAAAATAATCTTTTGGGTTTTAATTGAGAAGAAATCTCTGTTGCATCCCAACACAATCATCCAGCACTTACGTGTGTTGTTAGCTGTTGGCATCAGACAGACAGACAGTCGTCCTCGCCATCATGATCAACATGTGAGACAACATCACTGTCTCAAGTCTCAGGGGTGTTTCACAGTTTGGATTACAGCCACTGATAGCACCATGAATTGAAAATCACTTGCACCCGCTATCTGCCCCGTCCCCAGGGCAGATTCACAAAAAGATAAAGCAGAAATGAAATTACAGAGCAAAAAGCCTAACTACTATCTGTCAGCATATGTATCTCCGATCTGAGGTGAACACAGTGTTTCCATGTTACTGTTGGAGTCTGTAAACGCCTTTAAGACATTTTGTTAAAGTGCGTGCTGTTATAAAATGTTTTGGTTTCGAAACATCTATGACATAAATGCTTTAAGACATATATCCTGCTTTGTGATACCTTTTGGTGCAAAACCCTGTTGCATTTAAAAGTGCTTTATAGATAAAAAATCGACTTGGAAATTGGGTCATTAAACAAATATTGTCTGATTTTGATGAATTGGAGCCTCTTTACTAAAGGAAATCTTTGTCTTTCCTCACAGGAATACAGATCTTCAGGAGTGTGTATCTGAAAAGAAAAGAATAGTGCAGGAAAAAAACTGTGTGTTTGTGTGTGATGTGTGTTGTACCAGTGGGACTGTATAAAACAATGCAGTATCATAATAACTGAACCACATATTTATCACTTGCCGTGTCAAGCTACTCTGTGTGTGTGTGTGTGTGTGTGTGTGTGTGTGTGTGTGTGTGTGTGTGTGTGTGTGTGTGTGTGTGTGTGCTCATTAATCACAGCAATGTTGTTCCTCCAGTGGGACGCTGTGATCTCAGGAGGGGAACCATCTGTTGCTCAACACCTTTTCTTCTTCCGTGGTGAGAAGAAACACCCGGAAGTTTGAGCTGAACTCATTAGGCACCAGTGATGACAAAACACCAAAAAGATCATCCTATTTAAAGAGTGAGAGACAAGCTTAATTATCACTAAATAAACCATGAGAATCCAATTCACTGCAGATTCCAACAACATTTGTTAGAGAAATATAGTTCAAATCAATAAATCAATGTGTATAACAACAAACGATACAGGGAAGAGGACTCAACCTTTTTTTACATTTATCTGAAAACTAACACAACGTCTCCCCCTAGAGTCATGCTTGACACATCTTTAAAATCGTCAGCAATATACAGTATATTTTTTACTCCAATCAGGGCTCCCAGAAAACTAGCTTGATTTAAAGGTCCCCTATTATACTGTTTTTCATCAATATATTATAGATGTATACAAAACATGTCTCTTTAGTGTTTGGCTGAAACACCAGCTTTCAGCCCTGTTTCAAAAGTGCTGATTCTCTGTCTGTTACTTTAGGTGAAAATAAGGAGCCACTCCCAACGCCGTTTCTAGCCAATTTGATGCCCTAGGTGAGATTTTAGCTGGCGCCCCCACCCCCCCTCCCTATAGAATATATAAAGAATAAATGAAAAATCTCTACAAAAAAGCAAATACACTACAAAAACAGAAACATGTTGATATATTCAGTATTGTATGAACATGTTTGAATCGGGGGGTGGACATCACCTCCAGGGGGGTCCGGTGGTATGCATTTTACAGTAAAATGCTTCAATCTGGTGCACTTTGAGCACACAATTACTAGAGACTAGGGGGGTACAACTCTAAACACCCATATGAAAAAGATAATTTTACATTTTAATAATCAAATAAGTATGTGAACATAACCAATAACCTACCATAGCCAATAACAAATAAATTGTTGTTCATTCATATCTTATTTTACCTGGTTAACATTAATTTAGTAATGTGGTGACCACCTATTTAACCACTGGGACATAATTCAAACTTGGAACTATAGTGGCGGTTATTGTTCCCACACGGACATGTTATGTGTTACCTATATATTTAGTGTGCCCTCCTGGCTCTCTCTCTTGTCGACCCGGGCTGCGACCCGACAACATGTCCTTTGCAGCTTTGGAATAAAGTACCATTTTGCACCTTCCTTGCACCGCCTCTGACTTCCTATCTCTCGGCACTACACTGGTGACCCTGATATGTCTTGAGAAGTTTCCGGGACGGAACCGAACACGGCAAAAGGAACTCAAGTTTCTTTCTCAAATGCCGGGGATTATTGGAGACGTCCGTGGCTGCCACCGGCACGCGGACTAGAGGCTCGGTGCGCGCCCCACGGAATCGCTGGGGATGTTGCTCGCAATTCCTGCATCGGCCTTCCGGCTACAGGGAGACCGTGCACGACCTGCTGGGTCGACCGGACCAGCAAACCGATTGGGGGGGGGAACTAAGCGACTACGGTAACGGGTCCCAAGGTGGGTAGACCGGCATACGCAACGCTCTGGGGGTCCAACGGCTCCGTGTGTAAGCTCTATATGATCATTTTCTGATAACGATCAAATAGCCCGCCTCCCTCTCCCCGCGTCTCCTGCTGTTGCTGGGCTGTCAGAAGAGGGGGAGGAAAAGAGGCAGGCACCGTTTATTAAATATTATTATACAGAGAACAGAGTCGTTATCAATTTGTTTGAAAGCTCAATAAATAACAAAGAAGACCTCTGACCGGCACTTTTCTAATTTTGTACGGAAGATTTAAACTTTAACGGACATGTTGACCGGCGGAACATTTTTTTTACGGAAACTGCCGCACGGTCCCCTCGTTCCTTGGAAGAGGCGGTGAGGTGGGTGTTTTTCATCTGCTGTGGAGAGATATACAGCAGGAGAACACGCCGTCCACCGCGGAGAATAAACAGAAGGGCAACCATGCTCCGGGGTCTTCTTCACTGCTTTTGGTGTATTTCGGGAGGCAGCAGCGCCACTTACAGGCCTCGTTTCCAGCATTTCCAGCGGTCTAGTGTGAACGGACACGTTAATGAATCGAATGCGTGTGAACGGAAGCCTTTTTTGCGCTTGCGTATGCGTTTTACCGTATGCGTCCTCGTGGGGCCGGCGTCTAAGCCAAACTATATCCGGTCACAGAGATCTGCTATTTTAAAGTAAAGTCAACACATATCGACCCTAAATATAGTCTATATTAAGAACGAAAAAAATCATAACATATATATATCCTTTTTTGTAAAAATATGAAAAATGTGTGAGGGTGATGACGTCAGAGCATCGTCCTATGTGCCAGGGCTTAGCCCCGGACAGCCCCAGCCCAATTTAACCCCTGGGTATTTGAGAGGGAGCTCCTATATGACATTACCCCGCTGAAGCTCACCAAAGTTTAACATATTTCATAGTTCAAAGTTTTGTCAATTGTTTTGTTTATTGGTCAAATACTGGTTTCTAATGGTTTCTGAGGAGTTTTACTGGAATGAAAGAACACAGAGTCTACAGAAGCAAAAAAGCAGCATGCTGCATTAAACCTGACCTTCACAGAGAGGTTGAAGTTCATGTGGAAAGGAGGCTTCAGTAGTCTGTCTGCACTCTGTTTAGTTGTGCTATCTTACAATCAATATAGTAAATGTGAGGTAAAGTGTGTTGCCAATGTAACCGGTTAGAACTCAAAGTTGCAATGAGGTCTTAAAATGTATGGAAAGGGTCTTAAAAAAGGTCTTAAAAGGTATTAAATTTGACTTCAGGATTCCTGCATATACCCTGTTGTAACAAGTACAGCGAAATTACATCGACTCAAAGTGCCAGTGCGCAACAACAAGACAATAATTTAAAGACAGTATAGGAAGACATGATCCATTTACACTTGAAGCGTTATTTGTCTAAAGTGTTCATTTATGTGCATTGTCCCTATTAAAATAAATGAAAAATGCTATCTATTTTTAACAGATGGAGTTACAAAATGCTGTTGCTGAGAAGTGCCTTGGCTGAACCAACTTCTCAAAATCGTAAGTGAAACTAGGGGGAGATCACTTGTCTTCACAGATTCATCTAATGGTCAGTCGCTTACAAAAAATTACAGCTGCAGTCTTGGCCGGTGTTCCGGATTAACTTGTTTCCCGATCAACTCGTTTCAGTGGGGTGCGTGGCTTTCGACTGAAATACACATTTCGATCGCTTTCTTCTGTCGTTTACATACATCTTTTGGTATATTTGGCTTCTTAGGAACACGTTGATGCACATCCAGTACCAGTGTGTGAGGTTGTGATTACGATTGCGATATCCCAACGCGAACAGCGAGGACTACAACAAGACAAACGAGTTGCTCGAATAAATCTTTTAAACCAGCTATTGTTGCCAGACTTATTACGGAATATCGTAGTTAATGTCCAAGTCCATCTGTGTATACCTTCAGACAGCCTCCAAGTGAAGCACACGGTGTTTACTCACAGTTTGAAAGCAGCGTGGAGAAGTCTTCATCTGTGTTAAACTGTGATCCTCCCAGGGAACTGGGACCCGCCCACGTTAAAATGTGACCCGCCCAGGTTAAATTGTGTTACGATTTCTGTGGCTATCTACCAGCAATCATGTTTAATATGAAAGACTAACCACACATGTAGGCCTGTCGCGATAATCGATAAATTGACTTATCGTACGATAAGTAAAAATGGACTCGATAACTTTTCTGAGCTCGATAAATTGCCGTTTACAAAGATGTAACCAGCATTTTAGCCTGGAGCGCTGTGGCTGCCAGGGGTGCTGTGAGGGGCGGGGCTGACACACAGCCAGGTCAGGACACTCCGCGTGCACGTGCAGCAGCGTAGCAGCCAAATTAATAATATAGCGACAAGCGGGAGACAACGTGTGACTTACTCGCGGGGTATTTAAAGTGAAATGGAATTGGTTACAAAACCTGACTACACATCTCGATTCTCCGGTGTGGCAGTATTTTGGATTCAAACCCAATCAACGAGGCGAACCTACGGACTTGAATGAGCCGGGCGGTGTGTCGCATTGGTTTAAAAAAGGTAGCAACAAAAACAGGCAATACCACGCATTTTAAACTACACCTAAAACACAACCACCCCATTCCGTTTTTCCAGCTGGGAGCAAACACGGCAGCTGGAGATGGAGAGCCCCCGCCCGACAATGCAAACATGTTGGTGTTCCTTGCTCGAAAACTTAGAAAAACAGATTTGGATATGGCCTGTTGAGGCATCTGGGTCTTTGACAGTGGACTGTACACTTGACTTGTTTTAAGGAGGGTTTTTTTGCTTGTGAGATAATGTGTGCTCATATTTATTTATTTAGAGAGAGAGCTCTGTTTTCCAGCCTGACTATTTAATTTATTGTTTTGGTTGTGTGATTTAATTAATTTATTATAATTTAATTAATTTGTTTTATTTATTATATATAATTTATATATTTTAATATTATTTCACATTTCATTTGCAATGTTGAATGTTCAATAAAAAGTTATGTTTGAAAGGATGTACTTGAATTAATATTATATATTATCATTATGTCTAAAATGGTCTTAAAACGGTGCCGACAATATTATCGTTTATCGCAATAATTTCCAGAAAAATGTATCGTCCAACAAAATTAATTATCGTGACAGGCCTACACACATGTATCCCTTATAAAAACGGTATTGTGCAGCACTCATCCAGATAACATGTGACTGTTACCTGGTTTTGCAAAGATAGCAGCAGAAATGTCACTCGTGATATTTAGACTTTAAAATGCTGCTTGGTCATGAATGTTGGTGTCGGCAAACAATATTACGAATCCTCTATTCAACATAATATTCAATGTGCATCGATATCAAAATAACAAAAAAGTTCATGCTGGACTCAAACCCGAGTCCCAACAGTAAACATCAATCATGCCCTGCGCGTTATGAGTGCGCCACGAATCATCACGTCTTAATAAATCACCACAGCTCATCTTGTTACATTAACATTGTCAACAAGTTCTAGAAAAATGCAACCCGACATCATATTGATAATAATATGATACAAATGTAAGACTGACAACAATAATAGTTAGTAAAGGATTTATTGATGTGAATGTTTTGAACAGTGAATACTTATTGTAAATCGCTTTGGATAAAAGCGTCAGCTAAATGCAATGTAATGTGATGTAACAGGCATCAACACAGCGACTTGATTTATTGTTCTCTGGTGATCTGTTAGGACGTGTTGAATGGAGAAGTCTTCATCTGTGTTAAACCGATCCTCCCAGGGAACTGTGACCCGCCCAGGTTAAAATGTGACCCGCCTAGATTAAACTGTTACGATTTCTGTGTTAAGTGTTCACCGTTCAAAACATTCACGTCAATAAATCCTTTACAAACTATTATTGTTGTCAGTCTTACATTTGTATCATATATTATTATTAATATGATGTCGAGTCGATTTTATACCCGTTTATACTTTCATACGGTCTGTTAGTGAAACATACAATTGAACAACAGGTGTACAGACTTAATTAATTAATTCGCACATGGGTCCAGTCTATATAAATTGGATTAACATTTCGCCATGTTATAAGGTTAGTGAGGAGATAGCGAGAGATACAGATATAGAGACAGATTGATAGATAGCGAGATACAGATATAGAGATATAGAGAGAGATGGATAGATGGAGAGATAGTGAGTGATTGAGCGTTGCCTGTGATAGAGTGATTGTCCTGGTGAGTGATAGTGGGTGAGTAATTGAGGTGCGAGTGTGTGTATTTGAGAGAGGCTGGTATTGTAGGTTTGCGTGTATTTGACACTTTGTTTGTTTGTCTTTGTTGTATTAATTCGTTTGTGTGTGAATAGGTGAGGGTAAGTAGGTGGAGTAGAGTAGAAGGAGGGACAGAGAGTTGAACATGGATCCCAGAATTGTGAGAAATTCTGGATCTAAAAGTCCACCACCAGTATCCTGAAGGGTCAACAAAGAGGGACAAATATGTCATTAAGAGGAGAGCTGACACCTTCAGGATAAAGGGTAAGGATGCATGCCATATGGAGTCTAGAACACAATGATAATATGCTATGGTAAAACTAATACATCTAATATTATGACATATAAACACCAGATGGAGAGCTGTACTACATCTGCAAGCACAGACAAAACAAGACGGAGCACCTTGCCAAAGTTGTCTCTACTGCCGAAGAAGCAGACCAACTGTTCAAGGAGTTTCTCTCCAGTAACATTGGTGGACACTGTGGAGTGGAGAAGACACACTGCGCTTATTGCTCGCTACTATTGGCCTGGCATGGAGAGTGACATACGCAAGTGGGTGAGTTGGTATTTTCAAAATAATGAGGTGGAATACACATTCAGGTTCAAAAGTAGAGCACAGAGGAGTGTAATGTCAAGTGTATTTCAAAATTGCTTATACTGTATGTGCTAACATCCTATCAGCAGGATGATTAAGAGGTATGACTTTCAGGTATCATTGCTCTTAAGACCTGAAAGTCATACCTCCTGCATGTGAAAGAAATGTGACTGTATATATATTTATATTTATTATTATTATTATTATTATTATTATAAATGCATACCTACTATTATTATTCATTACATTTTCGATTGTATACCCCTGCAAATAATTACTGCACTTTATTCCTTATATGCTGCATGTATTTGTTTTTTTATGTTGTGATGTGTTTTGTTTTGATGGCACCTTTTCAAAGGGAGAAGCACTTCTTTCTTTCTTTTTCTGTATTCTAGTTTAAAATATAATAGAGCACATTTATTTGCACTAAACATTAGTCATAACTTTGAAATGATGTTTGTCTGTTTTAGATTGCTCAGTGTCCACAGTGCCAGGCCAAGAGATCCAACATCAAGGAGAAGCAGGAGTACAGTCCGATAGAGGTAAAATAAACCATGGCATACTGGTATTGTCAGTGTAGAAACATGTCAACAGTGATTTACTGTAATGCTCATGTATTTTTTCCCCCCCAGGTTACGGAGCCTTTGGAACTGGTTGGGATGGACTTAGTGGGTAAACTCACGGTAACAGATGGTGGCAACCAGTACATACAGGACTGTCTCAGAAAATTAGAATATTGTGATAAAGTTCTTTATTTTCTGTAATGCAATTTAAAAAAAAAAAAAAAAAAAAAAAAATGTCATACATTCTGGATTCATTACAAATCAACTGAAATATTGCAAGCCTTTTATTATTTTAATATTGCTGATTATGGCATACAGCTTAAGAAAACTCAAATATCCTATCTCTAAATATTAGAATATCATGAAAAAGTATACTAGTAGGGTGTTCAACGAATCACTTGAATCGTCTAATTAACTCGAAACACCTGCAAGGGTTTCCTGAGCCTTGAAAAACACTCAGCTTGGTTCAGTAAACTAAATCACAAGTATGGGGAAGACTGCTGATCTGACTGCTGTCCAGAGGACCGTCATTGACACCCTCCATCAGGAGGGTAAGACACAAAAATAAATTTCTCAAAGAGCAAGCTGTTCACAGAGTGCAGTTTCAAAGCACATCCACAAAAAGTCTGTTGGAAGGGGGAAATGGGGCAGGAAACGCTGCACAACCAAGAGAGATGACCGCAGCCTTAACAGCATTGTGAAGAAGAGTCGCTTCCAGAATTTGGGGGAGCTTCAAAGACAGTGGACTGAAGCTGGAGTCCAGGTATCAAAAGTCACTGTTCACAGACGTGTCCGGGAAATGGGCTACAATAGCCGTATTCCCATGGTCAAGCCACTTCTGAACTCAAGACAACGGAAGAGGCGTCTGACTTGGGCTAAGGAAAAGAAGCACTGGACAGTTGCACAGTGGTCCAAAGTCCTCTTTTCAGACGAAAGCAAGTTTTGTATTTCATTTGGAAGTCAAGGCGCCAGAGTCTGGAGAAAGGCTGGAGAGGAGCAAAATCCAAGTTGCTTGAAATCCAGTGTGAAGTTCCCACAGTCAGCGATGGTTTGGGGAGCCATGTCAGCTGCTGGTGTTGGTCCACTGTGTTTCATCAAGCCCAGAGTAAATGCAGCTGTGTACCAAGAGATTTTAGAGCACTACATGCTTCCGTCTGCTGAAAAGCTCTATGGAGATGAGGAATTCATTTTCCAGCATGATCTGGCACCTGCCCACAGTGCCAAAACCACCAGTAACTGGTGTACTGACCATGGCATTACTGTCCTCGATTGGCCTGCAAATTCCCCTGACCTGAACCCCATAGAGAATATGTGGGGTATTGTGAAGAAGAAGCTGAAAGACACCAGACCCAACAATGCTAATGAGCTAAAGGCCGCTATTGAAGCATCCTGGGCATCCATAACACCTCAGCAATGCCACAGGCTGATTGCCTCCATGCCACGCCGCATTGATGCAGTAATCCGTGCAAAAGGATTCCCAACCAAGTACTGAGTGCATTAATGGACATTTTCAAATGTTTGATTGTGTTTTGCTGTTATAAATCTTTTTTTTTTACTTGGTCTGAGGAACTATTCTAATTTTTTGAGATAGGATTTTTGAGTTTTCTTAAGCTGTATGCCATAATCAGCAATATTAAAATAATAAAAGGCTTGCAATATTTCAGTTGATTTGTAATGAATCCAGAATGTATGACATTTTTGTTTTTTTAATTGCATTACAGAAAATAAAGAACTTTATCACAATATTCTAATTTTCTGAGACAGTCCTGTATGTGTAATGGTTGACTATTTCACCAAATGGGCAGAGGCCTACCCACTAAAGAGTAAAACAGCAGAAGAGGTGACCAATTGTATGATTGATTTCTTTTACAAATTTGGTGCACCTCAAAGACTGCTAACAGACCAGGGCTCATAGTTTTTGCAACAAGGTACAGTGTTGATGCAGTATGAATCCCCAATATGTAACTGTAGTTGCTGTGCTAACCTATTGCTTGTCTGTCCTAATGATAATTTCAAGGTCAACTCAGCCCTGTGGGAGAGGCTGGACATCAAGCGAAGCCTGTGCTCCGCCTACCACCCACAGACCAATGGCCTTGTGGAGAAATTAAACGGCACTATACAGAGGTATTGGTTTTCAATACCTGATGGAATTCACGCTCTAGATAGAATAACAAACACATCTCCTGTTCCTATGTGAACAGGTAATCAGTAATGATATGTTGCTTTATCATACATGAGAACCCATATCCTCTCCTGCTTCCTCATACCTATACTTGAATTCTGCATTTTAAGGACGTTGAACAAAATGGTGGCTGGTCACCCCAAACGCTGGGACCAGGTGCTCCAGTCCACCATGTTTGCTCTAAGGACAAAGAAACAGCTGACCACAAAATACAGTCCATATTATTTGATGTTTGGGAGGGAGGCTAGGTATCCTTCAGAGGTGCCAGAGGAGTACGTGGTAAGATCTTCTTATGTTGTCATCCTTTTCAAACGTTTTCATTTGGATCATCTGCCTTCTAAAATTCTAACTGTCATTTGTTGCAGGTCAAAGAAGACTAAGTCAGCAAGCTGGTCGAATGGGAGGAGATCCATGAAGGCCTGAAAAAACAGGAGGCTGTATTCACAGAGGTCAAAAAGAATATGAAAACAAGTCAGGACAAGGTCCGCAAAAGAAAAATAGACAGGGGCCAGGAGGACAACTTCCAAGTAGGAGATCAGGTGTTGCGGAGGAACGTCAGACAGGAGCAAAGGAAAGGGGGAAAGCTGGAAGATGACTGGTTGGGACCCTACAGCATCCTGGAACTAGAGGGGGAAAAGGCCATTGTTGGTAAGGCCATCACAAAGTTGCAGACCAACATTGACCATCTAACACATTATTTCCAGCCAGAGGAGAGGATCCCTGCCAAACTACAAAAGTTGTCCGATCCCTCTCCTCTGGCTGGTCCACAACACACAAAGACACAGACACATTCACAGCACACAAACACCCACCACACAAACACCACAAGTGGCACCTCCATCTCCATCTGACTGCGAGGCCCAAATGGCACCAAAAGATCCTGAACTTTGTAAGTAAACTGACATACCAAATTATGCGTTTCACAAATAACTGCCATTGCTATATTTACAGTAATTTGACAAATATGGACAGGGAGGATAAAACACACGCTCTGGTGCAAGTTTGGGCCATATAAAGTGTACACGGAGAACCTCAGGGAGTTGGCCCCAGGGAAGTGGTTGGAGGGAGAGGTAAATTACAAAACAAGAGAATATTGGACTGATATTTATTTAGATTGTATCACAAGTTATTTTTTTACTCTTAGAGCGTCAATTCATATTTAACCATGGTAGGAAGGAAAGCTGGCGCTCTAATGATAGACTCCTATCTAATGACGTCGCTCTGGGAGGGAGCCCACAAAGGTTCTTTGAGAAGGGTGAGTAGCACTATAGGATGATTTCTTTGTTTGTACATAAGTATGCCTATGTATTTTGGGTATATGTATGTTTGTATGTCCATACACACAAATACATACTTATGTTAGTGTATACATTAGTTGTTGTAATTATTAGAATTTGTTTCAGTTGGACCTTTTAAAACACGATGTGGCAGTTGGAGCAGCCTGCAGCCACGGACACTGGACACTGACTGTAAGTAATCTTCAATGTAAACAGATCTAGACGGAACCATGACACTATCTGATGTAGGGGTTGGTTATAATTAGTATTTGCATTTCCATAGATCGTGTACCTAAAGGAGAGGCGGTCCCTGTACTTGAACCCATTTGGGGCCACAGACGCACAGATCGACAAATGCAAGAATGTAACGGGGTGAATGAAATGTCAGCTTTGATGTGTGCATTAGACAAATACATGTATTCATACACCATGGATCATCTTTTGGGAGCAACAAAAAGGTAATTCAAGCATTTTTGTCCTTTAACAGGATTCAACTGATCTTGAATTAAATTATTTTAATTGGGCATATGTTGAAATTGGCAAACTGTAATAAATGTGTGTTTTGTGTGTAGAGCATTGGTCTGCAAAAAGTGTCCGGGAATAGGGAGCTGGGAATGCGCAACCGTTGCTCACCCACAACAAAATGACTCATCGTCATGCGGGGTGTTTGTGTGCAAGGTAAACATTTGATTATATCTGTTGCTATTTGTCATTATTAAAAAGTCCTCCAAATGATATTTATCAGACACTTTTTAGGCTGTCTCTATATAATGCCCATCCAGGACACTTTGGACACCTCCCCCTTGCCCTACTCATCGAAGGAGTTCGAAAATATGCCAAAAGCCAGATGTGCCACGTGTCATCTAAGCATGCCTGTCCAGCTGTTGGCTTTACATGCACAAGAGTGTGAACCAAGCAGCTGTTCTGACTGCATGGATCTGGAACCGGTAATGTTATTCCACAAATAACTATGCAGGATCATTATCATCCTGAATCGACAGCTTTTTTAACTGGTCACGATTTTCAGGATCTGGACCCAGATTTAGATGAGTCTCCAGCTACAAGCAATCCTGGGAATGTAAGCTCACTAATATTGTAGGTGTTTGTTTCTAAACAATCTTCATTGTATGTGTCATTGATTGGCAGTCTTTCTACATTTTATTATAGGCTTCTCCAAGTGTGCTCCCGTGTAGGAACTCCTGTTCTAAAATAGATATTAAGGTCAAATCAGGGCATTATTTATCAATTACATTATTGCAGATGATGAAGGTTTCTGCGTCTCAGTAATTCACTTGAATATTTGCTCTGCTTTTCTGTATTTTTAAAGGTGGCCTGTCCATTGTGCTCTGAGTTATTTCCTGAGTATTTGGTTGAAATACATGCCAGCACTTGTAGAGAAAGGTTTTTTTTTCTCCTATTATGCACATTCTTTATATACTTTTTTCTTGCAGTGTTAGATATTGTAAACCATGATTAAGGCATGCCCCATTGAAATATTTTTCCCCTCATCCTCAGCATTTCAAGTATGTAGAATTGTGTTCTGCAATGTCTTTTCGATGTTTATTTCATTTATTAATAATGTCAATGCATTGATTAAACTTTGTTAATGCAGGACAGCTGGAGAGATTATGGCAGTCAGTATAGTACAAGGTGGTCCTCCACCTAACTTTTTCAGAGAGTGGTGCTATGGATACATATCCACTGGGGAGATTGATAGAGATTCCATTTCCAAGGAAGATGTGACTGATCCAGAGCTCAGCCAGCTTATGGAAGAGGTAATATTTGTCTTCTCCTCAGATACTCCTTCATATAACATGATGTTTGTTTTAGTATGGTTGACACACACACCTCTTTGTAGTGTGAATATTTTCTAATTCTTAAAATAAGCTAAGGCTCCCATGACTTACTGTGTGATACTGTTTTTCTAATTGCAAAGGTTGAGATAGCTGAACCTGAAGCTATGTACGACCTTCTGGATCGGATAACAGCATGCGGGTACAGTGGTCCTGCAACGTGGGAGAGGAAGGAAGAAATAATGAAGTATGTGCATATGCTAAGTGATTTAACCCATAACAACCCATGTTTAAAACAAATCAATTATTCCTTTACACTCATACTTCATATTGAGTGTGCAGTCACTCTTTCCCTTTTTATGTATGATTTTATATTATTGCCGTTATCTGTTACTGAATTATAGGGCAATTATCTTGCACTCATCGGTCCGCACTCTACCAATGCTGCAGCAGATATGCTCAGGCATGAAGCTGTATGGCTTGTGTGAGATGATAGTACAACAACCACAGCATTTCAGGGATCTGTTCGTCGCTGGCCTTAATGAAAAGGTCAGTATTATGTCTAGCTGATTTTACCACTGAATTTCAAACCATAACCCTTTAACAGCCAGCGCCACTATTTGGTAGAGCACATTTTGTGTCTTGATATCCTGTTGAAAAAATGTTTTCAAAGTTTAACTCTACCTGATTCAGCCATCTCTACCATTTGGTTGACATGTTATGCACAAAACAACCTCTAGATGTCACTGTGGTTAGAACAGAAAGCCATTCGGCTTTCCACTGAGAAAGTTGGCATGCTAAAAAATCACTGCTGAAGAAATCACTCTTTTTGGTCAACTTTTGTAAGGTAACCATATCATTTTTGACATATTTTAATGTCAGAGCACTGACAGAACATAATTAGATAACTTGATGCACAAAAAAAGTTTTAACAAACTAAACTAGCAATATAACTTTTTCAGAGTTTTCAGAGATTTTTTCCAATACAATATGGTAAATAGATAGATTCATGGTAATATTACTACATCTATACTGCCTTATGAGTCTCAGAGGGAAAGAGGGATAATAATTGATATAGCAGCTTTCATGCATGGCATACAGCCCAAAGTTGCACACAGATGAGCAAGGCCAACTCAGGATATAGACATTTGCTGTTAGGCCAGTGGTTTCCTGTTAGGCCAATTCAGCATCTACAGTAAGATGAGCCCGTTTTTTTATTATTATGAAAAACACTTAACATTACTTTTTATATCAATATCAATATTGATACCTTTTTTTTTTTTTTTTAATGTGCTATGTGTGTCCCATTTGATTAAAAAAATGCAAACAAATAATTTTTCCATCGTTTTTTTTCTTGGTCTGGCAATTAAAGGGTTAAGCTCATCCAACTTTGAGCATACATCATTTTGTTTTTTCCTCTCTCCAAGCCGGATGCTGAATTCCTGATGGGAGCCATAGCTCCAGTCTTCAGCGAGCTGGGCTCGCTGCGACGCCAGAGGGAATCAAAGATTGTTAACTTTTTACAAGACTTCATCCAACACATTGAAGAAGAAGGTGATACTACTGCCCTGACATTTTATAAACGTATTTGTTCTTGAATTTTACCCCCGATTACGACAGGCAACTCAATGACAGCTTTGCATACCCTTTTTATTCATGTTTACATGTCTCAGTTTAAACACAACTTTGCATCTTGATGGTTGCGACGAAACAATGATAACTAAAGCAGGACTGGCTAATGAGGTTTTCTTCTTCAAAATATCCACATAAAAAAACTATTTAAAAACAATAGCCATATTTATTGACATTGCTTAGGTGAATATATGCATTTCTTTGTATTCATTTTCAACTTGTTTTTAGAGGAAGAAAAGAGCTTCGTGGTTGAAGAGAGGGGGATCCCTGTGAAGATAACAGAGTGATGAAAGAGACTCAAGAGAGACAGAGTCTACAGGTGAAGCGGCAAAAGATGAAGAGGAGATGAAGGAAAAACCCAAGATCACTGTTGGTTGCTTCCTTCAATGGCTTACGGGGCAGGCACACGTCCCCATCACCTCAACAGAGAGAGAGATGTTTAAAATCTTAATTGAGTTCAACCATGATTGCAGCGTGCGCTATGGTACACACACGGTATGCTTTCCCGTAGTGAATGCATGCTCCAACTCCATTACCTTTCCGACAAGGCACCTCGGCTCATATCCAGAGTTCCTGAGCATCATAACACAGGCTGTTATGAGTAGCAGGGAGTTTAGCCGCTCATAAGAGTCATAGAATCGAGGTTTTCTGGGTTAGGGTTAGACAGACTTTATTGCACTTTATTTGACAAGGTTTTCATTTGTTTTGCATTTGTTCAAGTGACATACTGTTCTAGTCAAAATGTTTTGGAAACAAATGGTGAAGTTGGGGAACCATTATAGTTTTGAGCTGTATTTTGTGTCAATTGTTTCAATTTCATGGAATAAAAACCCAGTCACCAGTTGTGCCAAGTAACTTTACTCTATCCTGAAATCGGCATCATGACTTATTTTACTCTTGGTACTTAAGTAACACTTTGAACACAGGAATTTTACTTTTACCTCATCTGTGTCATTCAAGGGAGCTGTATTTCTTAAGAGCCACATCTTTCAGCTACATACTCACAGCAGAGTAAGTACAGTTCCTTGACCGGAGTGTTTGGGTCAATTTGCTGAAATACTGATTGAAGTTCAGTTGTGTCTTCTGGACTCAAAGGGCAGTCGAATTCGGGGACGACAATCCCTGCATCCTCTTCTCCATCGTGGTCAGCAGCAATTTCCCAGTCAACATCTGGCTCCTAATAACCATAACAGAGGTTTTGAACACTTTGGTGAAATAAATGTCTTATAAACAATGTGGAACAATGACATCAAGTAATAGTTTGTGTTATTTTTGACTCAAATCCTGCAGTGCCAGACGTGTCCCCCTGCTTAAGCCAGTACATGTCCAGGCCCGTCTGAAGTTTGCTAGAGAGCATTTAGATGATCCAGAAGAGGATCGGGAGAATGTCATATGGTCAGATGAAACCAAAATAGAACTTTTTGGTAAAAACTCAACTAGACGTGTTTGGGGGAGAAAGAATGCTGAGTTGCATCCAAAGAACACCATACCTACTGTGAAACATGGGGGTGGAAACATCATGCTTTGGGGCTGTTTTTCTGCAAAGGGACCAGGACGACTGATCCGTGTAAAGAAAAGAATGAATGGGGCCATGTATCGTGAGATTTTGAGTGACAACCTCCTTCCATCAGCAAGGGCATTGAAGATGAAACGTGGCTGGGTCTTTCAGCATGACAATGATCCCAAACACACCGCCCGGGCAACAAAGGAGTTTGTAAGAAGCATTTCAAGGTTCTTGAGTGGCCTAGCCAGTCTCCAGATCTCATCCCCATAGAAAATCTTTGGAGGGAGTTGAAAGTCCGTGTTGCCCAGCGACAGCCCCAAAACATCACTGCTCTAGAGGAGATCTGCATGGAGGAATGGGCCAAAATACCAGCAACAGTGTGTGAAAACCTTGTGAAGACTTACAGAAAACGTTTGACCTCTGTCATTGCCAACAAAGGGTATATAACAAAGTATTGAGATGAACTTTTGTTATTGACCAAATACTTATTTTCCACCATAATTTGCGAATAAATTCTTTAAAAATCAGACAATGTGATTTTCTGGATTTTTTTTTCTCATTTTGTCTCTATAGTTGAGGTATACCTAGGATGAAAATGACAAGCCTCTCATCTTTTTAAAGGGGAGAACTTGGACAATTGGTTGCTGACTAAATACTTTTTTTGCCCCACTGTACATAGATACTAGAATATAATGTTAAATGTCAGGGTCCTCAGAAACGTTAGGGGACACATGTTGACATTCTGCACAGCAGGTGCAGAAGGCCAACAGAGAGGCACTGGCACTTTCCACTCTCTCCACACTTTGCATCTTTGCAATACAAGTGAGTAATGTCTCTCACTTCTGTAGGTGCTGGGGGTTTTGTAAATAGCACTGGTTTAATGACCCCATCTCTGACAATCCACCCCTTGCCAACAGGACTCCATAACAAGGGTTTGGGTTCGGGCTGTGACACCATATCGCTGTCTGAAACATTTCTCTTTACATGTTGTTGAAATGCATCCTCTGTTGGCGGCAGATTTTCCGAGGCTGCATCTGTTGTTGATGCAATTATGAACCTAAGTTCATCCAAGTTTGTGCACATCAGTCCAATTTCCTTTTTTCCATATAGCAGAAGCGCCAATTCTCTTGAGTTTGGTGAATGCTGTTGTCTTTCCTATTCTGTACAAACTACTTGTTGTGCCACAGCCAGTGATTGCATGGCATGCTGGTAGACAGTTAGACATGTAGTTGCCGCCCAGATTCAGGACCATCTCCACCTAAACGGCCTCTTTGAGAAATTCCATTCTGGTTTCCGTTCCGCCCACAGCACTGAAACAGCTCTGGTCAGGGTCACAAACGACCTGCTGATGCTGATTGTCTTTCCTATTCTGTACAAACTACTTGTTGTGCCACAGCAAGTGAGTGCACGACATGCTGGTAGACAGGTAGACATGTCTTTTCCAATTTTCTCACATATGATGTTGATGGGGACATATCTCTCTCTCATTCCATGGCCTGCATGCATGTACACTAGAGACGAACCAAACATGTATTTGCTTGCATAATATATGAGCAGTACTTCCACACCTGTGTCATCAGACCTCACAATTATGCGGGAATATGACTCTGCAAGATGTATGGAATGGAGCACCATCCTTGTGACTGCCTCCTCCTGATCACTGTACAGTGATGTCAAACTGCTGACTCCTGCTGTGCAGATGCTCTTCACCTCCTCCCCTTCGTCAAATCCTGAGTGTAGTCTCTGTGGGGCAGTAGTGACAATGTAGTTGCTCACAAACATGCAGAGTGCAGTCTTGTTTCCACTAATCCTCAAGTACTTCCTGTACTTTGGGACATTTGTTTTGCTTTAGGTTATAACACTTGTGTTATTCTTCAGAGATGGGTCCTCATTACAGATCTGCACTTTTGCCTAAACATTTGTTTTTAGGCCTTTCTCAAAGGCTTCAGTGGTCTGTGGAGTCCTCAAGTGGTCTGGGAGGGAATTCCACAGGTGAGGAGCAGCTGCACAGAAAGCCCGATCCCCCATTGTGTGGAGTTTGGTCCTGGGGGGGGCGAAGCAGATGGTTTGTTGTGGAGCGGAGGTAGCGTGTGGAGGTTTGTGATGTGAGTAGTTATTTTAGGTATGAAGGAGCATTCCCGTGGATGCACTGATGGGTGAGCAGTGAGATCTTGTATTCAATTGTTCTGTACGTATTGGAGCTTCTGAAGGCTCCTGCTAGGAGTCCCGATGAGGAGAGCGTTACAATAGTCGAGCCTTGAGGAAACGAAGGCATGGACCAGTTGTTCAGCATCTGACAGGAGTTTTGCAATGTTCCTGAGGTGGTAGAAGGAGGTTTTGCACAGGTGTTTGATGTGGGTGTCAAATTTCAGATGTCGGTCAAATCTTACACGCAGGTTGGTAACTGCTGTGGAGAGGGGTATGTTTTGGCCAGAAAAGGTGATGTGGGTCATGGGGGATGACTGGACCTGGTTTGGTGTGCCAACTAAAATAGCTTCTGTTTTGGAGCTATTTAGCTACAGGAACTTTTGTTGCATCCAAGCCTTTATCTCCTCAATGCAGGTGTTAAGGGATGTTGATGGGAACGGTGATGATGATGGTGACAGTGAGGATGCATGTGGGATAGGGTCTGTCTTTATATATAGCTGCGTGTCATCAGCGTAGCAATGGAATGATATTCCATGCTGGCTGATGACACGGCCAAGGGGCAGAGTGTACAGGGTGAACAGAGTGGGCCTGAGGACCGACCCTTGAGGGACACCACGGGTGACAGGGTGTGTCTGGGACCTTGCACCTCCCAAGGAGATGTACTCTGTTCTTCCAGACAGGTAGGACTGGAGCCAGCTCAGGGCGGACTCAGAGAGTCCGATGGTGTATTGGAGGTGCTGAAGGAGAATGTTATGGTCGACAGTGTTGAATGCTGCAGTCAGATCCAGGAGGATGAGGAGAGATGGGGAACCAGTGTCAGCCGCCATCAGCAGGTCGTTTGTGACCCTGACCAGAGCTGTTTCAGTGCTGTGGGCGGAACGGAAACCGGACTGGAATTTCTCAAAGAGGCCGTTTAGTTGGAGATGGTCCTGAAGCTGGGCGGCAACTACAATGATGTCACCAGCATGTCATGCACTCAATGGCTGTGGCACAACAAGTAGTTTATACAGAGTAGGAAAGACAACAGAATTCACCAAACTCAAGACCCATCTCAGCGAGCTCAAAGATCTGGCCCATTGTGGACTCTCTGCCAGCTTGGAAGAGTCTTTGCAGGTCGTAAGAGAATTGGCGCTTCTGCTATATGGAAAAAAGGAAATTGGACTGATGTGCACAAACTTGGATGAACTGAGGTTCATAATTGCATCAACAACAGATGCAGCCTCAGAAAATCTGCCGCCAACAGAGGATGCATTTCAACAACATGTACAAAGAGCAATGTTTCAGATAGCGATGGTGTCACAGCCCAAACCCAAACCCTTGTTATGGAGTCCTTATGGCAAGGGGTGGATTGTCGGAGATGGCGCCATTCAACCAGGGGACACATTGACAGAATGTCAAAATGTTTCCCCTAACGTTTCTGAGGAGCCTGACATTTAACATTATATTCTAGTATCTATATGCTTGACCTCTCACTGAATTATTTGATGAATTGTATACTGTAAATAAACGTAAATACAGTAGGATTGTTATTCACGTCGGTGGTAATGATGTTCGTTTACGCCAATCAGAATGCACCAAACTTAATGTGGCGTCGGTGTGTAGTTATGCTAAAACAATGTCGGACACCGTAATCTTCTCTGGTCCCCTCCCCAATCTGATCAATGATGACATGTATAGCCGCATGTCATCATTTCAGCGCTGGTTGTCTTGGTGGTGCCCAGCAAACAATGTGGGCTTCGTGAATAATTGGACAGCCTTCTGGGGAAAACCTGGTCTGATTAAGAGAGACGGCATTCATCCTACTTTGGAAGGTGCAAATCTCATTTCGGCAAACATCTCAGGGCTCTGTGGACTTAATCCATGACAAACTGGAGTTGAGACCAGGAGGCGGAGTCGCAGTCTTACACGCTTCTCTGCGCTCTCTCCTAGGCAGTCATCCATAGGAATCCCGACCCCAATAAAATACCCAATATTAACGGTGTGTGTGTCTGCCCAAGGACAATTTAAGGTAAAACCTAATAGAGGTGTCATACATAATAACCTAATAAAAGTAAATGTAACAACTACTACAGTGCAACAAAACAGGAAGATTAAATGTGGTCTCTTAAACATAAGATCTCTAGCATCTAAAGCAATACTGGTAAATGATTTAATATCAGATTATAATATTGATATATGCTGTCTCACTGAAACTTGGTTGAGACATGAAGAATATGTCAGCATAAATGAGGCCACTCCACCCAGCCATATCAATACTCATATTGCCCGAGGCACGGGCCGAGGAGGTGGAGTTGCAGCAATCTTTGACTCAAGTTTACTTATCAATACTAAACAAAAATTAAATTATACCTCCTTTGAAAGCCTCATTTTCAGTCTTACGCATCCGACCTGGAAAACTTTGCAGCCAATCTTATTTGTTACAGTGTACCGTGCACCAGGTCCTTATTCAGAATTCTTATCAGAATTCTCTGAGTTTTTATCAGCTTTGGTACTTAAAACAGATAAAGTAATTATCGTAGGTGACTTTAATATTCATGTTGACGATGATAAAAATAGCCTTACTGTTGCATTTAACTCTATATTAGATTCTGTTGGTTTCTGTCAGAGTGTAAATAAACCAACCCACTGCTATAATCACACTCTTGACCTTGTTCTGACTTATGGTATTGAAATTGAGCAACTATTAGTCGAACCGCATAATCCTGCTTTATCCGACCATTTCTTAGTAACTTTTGAAGTACTGTTACTAGACTACAAAGCATTAGCCAAAAGCTCCTGCAGCAGAAACCTATCTGTTAGTGCTATAGCCAAATTTAAGGAAGAGATTCCACCAATACTTAACTCGATAGCATGTCTGCATGTAGGGGAGGAAACTTATACAAAATGTACACCACCCCAAATTGATCATGTTGTTGATAGTGCTACAGATGCGCTGCGAATAAAATTAGACTCTGTTGCTCCTTTGAAAAAGAAGAAAATAAAACAACATAGATTAGCTCCATGGCATAATGCCGAAACCCGCAAAATAAAGCAAAAGTCGAGACAACTTGAAAGGATATGGCGTTCCACTAAACTTGAAGAATCTCGTTTAATTTGGCATATTACTCTCAATGAATATAAGAAAGCACTGCGTAAAGCGAGAGCAGCATACTACTCTTCATTAATAGATGAGAATAAGAATAATGCAAGATTTCTTTTCAGCACTGTAGCCAGGCTGACAGAGAGCCACAGCTCGACTGAGCCTTCTATTCCCATAGCACTCAGTAGTAATGATTTTATGTGCTTTTTTAACGATAAAATTGTTACTCTTAGAAACAAAATCAATGACCTCTTGCCTTTGACCAGTATAGTGTTATCAACAGCTCCCGGAAACGTAAATTCTAATAATATTACACTAGATAGTAAACTAGAATGCTTTTCAGCCATAAACCTTGAACAATTAAATTCAATGATTCTCTCTTCTAAACCATCAACGTGTATCTTAGACCCGATTCCAACTAAGCTGTTAAAAGAAGTTTTTCCATTAATTAGCACTTCTTTATTAAATATTATGAATATGTCTTTATTATCAGGCTATGTTCCAAAATCATTCAAAGTAGCAGTGATAAAACCGCTTCTTAAAAAGCACAACCTCGATCCAGAGGTTTTAGCCAACTATAGACCTATTTCTAATCTTCCGTTCCTCTCAAAAATTCTTGAGAAAGCAGTCGCAAAACAGCTGTGTGATTACTTAAGAAACTATGATTTATTTGAAGATTTTCAGTCTGGCTTTAGAACACAACATAGCACAGAGACAGCTCTGGTTAAAGTCACAAATGACATTCTAATAGCCTCTGACAAGGGACTTGTCTCTATTCTTGTCTTACTCGATCTTAGTGCTGCATTTGATACTATCGACCATGATATCCTATTGCAAAGACTAGAGCACTTAGTTGGCATACAGGGAACTGCTTTAGGCTGGTTTAGGTCTTATCTATCTGAACGCTCTCAGTTTGTACGTGTCAACGATGAATCTTCCATGCAAACCAAAGTTAGCCATGGAGTGCCACAGGGCTCAGTGCTTGGACCTATTTTGTTCACCCTATATATGCTTCCGTTAGGCAATATTATAAGGAATCATTCTGTAAACTTTCATTGTTATGCGGATGATACTCAACTATATTTATCAATCAAGCCTGATGAAATTAATCATCTAAATAAAATTCAAGACTGCCTCAAGGACTTAAAAACGTGGATGACCTTAAATTTTTTGATGTTAAACACGACCAAAACTGAAGTTATTGTACTTGGCCCGAAGAATCTACGAAACAAATTATCTAAAGATATATTAACTATGGATGGCATTAATTTGGCCTCCAGTGAGACTGTAAGGAATCTTGGTGTTATATTTGATCAGGATTTATCCTTTAACGCCCACATAAAATCAATTTCAAGGACCGCCTACTTCCATCTACGTAACATTGCAAAAATCAGGCATATCTTGCCTCAAAACGATGCAGAGAAACTAGTCCATGCATTTGTTACTTCAAGGCTGGATTATTGTAACTCCTTATTATCAGGGTGTACCAAGAAGTCAGTCAAGTCGCTTCAGCTGATTCAAAATGCTGCAGCTCGTGTACTAACCAGAGTTAGGAAAAGGGACCACATTACTCCTGTTCTGGCTGCCTTACACTGGCTCCCTATAGAACACAGGATAGAATTTAAAATTCTTCTTCTCGCCTACAAAGCCCTTAATGGGCAGGCGCCATCTTACCTTAAAGAACTCATTATACCCTATTGTCCTACTAGGGCATTGCGTTCCAAGAATGCAGGGTTGTTGGTTGTTCCTAGAGTCTCTAAAAGTACAGTGGGAGCCAGAGCCTTTTCTTATCAAGCTCCACTTTTGTGGAATCAGCTTCCAGTTTGTGTTCGGACGGCAGACACCCTATCCGTTTTTAAGAGTGCGCTTAAGACCTTCCTTTTTGATAAAGCTTATAGTTAGGGCTGATTAGATTCAGCCCCTAGTTTTGCTGATATAGGCTTAGTTTGTCGGGGGACATCTTACTTCTTCCTTCTCTCTGTCTATACCTGTGTACTCTCATGTTCCGATTAACCCAGCTTCCCCAAATTTCTTTCTTTTTGGTGTCTATATACGCCGGGATCCGGAGTCATGGATGATCCTGCGGTCCTGTGTCATGGATTGCGAGTCCTGGATCTTGAGTCGTGGCTGCGGTCCTGGATCATAAGTCCTGGATGGATATCCTCGTGGATTCATCTTCTTATTATACACACATGCATTTCAAAACATTTGGACTACCTATGTTGCAAATGTATTATCTTTTCAATTTACACACGGCATCTATTGCACGTCTGTCCGTCCTGGGAGAGGGATCCCTCCTCTGTTGCTCTCCCTGAGGTTTCTCCCATTTTTCCCTTTAAACTGTGGGGTTTTCTCTGGAAGTTTTTCCTTGTACGATGTGAGGGTCTAAGGACAGAGGGTGTCGTATTGTCATACTGATATTCTGTACAAACTGTGAAGTCCACTGAGACAAATGTAACATTTGTGATATTGGGCTATATAAATAAACATTGATTGATTGATTGATTGATGTACTTTGAATTAAGGTTCCAGTTTCAATACAACCTGTACTATTTACACCTATGTTTTAGAGGCTTGCAATTTAGAACTAATACACTTTATTGTATTGGGTTACTCTTATTCTGACTATTTGGTGATGTAGTTCAGCCACCTGGTATTTCCCTCTCCAAATATAATGACCATCAGAGTGAGCATTCTTAACTTATAGGCTATTATGCCACTTATCCCCCATTCGGAATTTGACTGTATCAGAGAAGAGGTATAGCCCTATGTCTAAATACATCTCATTTGCAATAGAACTGTACCAGATATTTCAACCATACAACTACTGGTAAGTGTTCAATAGCACCCTAGACAATTCAGTAATGGTATATCTTTTAGGGATTTCTGTTTTTCTGATAAATGAGAGAAAAGTGATTGAGTCCTATGTTCCTATCACCAAAAAGTACAATTTCCATCTAAACTAAAGCTAAGTTTACAGGACTATAATTCAGTATTTTTTAAATAAAATAATTTTCTGACTATTTGGTGATGTAGGACAGCCACCTGGTTGATACCTCAGCAAATCTGAAGAGGAAAAGAGTTGTCATTCTCAAGTTATTGGCTTTCTTGTCACCTTTGCCACATTCGGCCTGGTCTAATTTGGCTCTTTTTCAGGGATTGGGGTAGTTCTAAAAAACAACCCAAAAAACATTTTTTCCACCAAAATAAAATTTGACAACAATCAATTTCATTAATGGGAGACCCTAAAGATAAGAAAAATCAATGTTGTCATTTGTTCTACCTCGGGTAGGGGTATCTCAAAATCAGTGGCGGGCCGTGCATTTCACACCTAGGCCTTCAGTGATGTCCTACACAGTCCTACCTGAATTATTCCACCTCTTAATACCAACATTATGACGCCATGGCTCTAGAAACTATACATTTAGACAGAAACGCAGTATAACCGGGCGTTGCATCACCTTAACATAGTCAAGTACAACAGAGTTATATTAATATTTCCGAAGCATTTATAATCAATATATCCGCATTTACAATTAAGAGTGTTAAACTACCAGCTTTAAGATCGCTTGGATACGGTCAAAACTTAAAAATAAAAAGGGGCTTTTAAGGCATTAGTCTACAAAGTTTTATTAAGTCCACCAAACCAAGTTTGTTCACTAAACAGCGCATTGTCGCACCCAAAGCAGTTTAATTTAAGAAACGTGACGATAAAGACACAAACTATTCACTGAAAATAAAAGAAAACAAACAAATAATTTGCATTTGTTCATGAGGATATATTTGCGACAGTGGTGAAAGTGTATTCCTAGCACTGAATGTCCACTTTGATAAAGGTTAAACCAAAACAATTCAACAAGTCTCCTTGAGTACTTTTACTGCACAGCTGAGCCAGTGCGCCACACACATCTCTATATCTCTTGCAGAAGCATCAAACATTTATTTTTTATATATTTGTCATTTTAATTACATATATATTAATTCGTTAATATTGATTTAATATTAACGACATAAAATGACAAAAATATATTAAAATAAAAAAAATAAAAAAATGCTTTGTACTCACCAAAACAACTGATTATTTGAATACAAAATCCATCCTCCTTTCTTTCCTCAAGAAGACTTCAATGACTCTGTTGTACAGTTTATCTGTGCGTTTCAGTTCCACCAATAAGTCATTTTCTATAGACATGAAGGCTAATGATGAAAGCCTAGTCTGTCCAGTAGAATTTCTGGCATAAGTTTTAATTCGCTTTAAGGCCGAGAATGACCGCTCGACAGAAGCAGTGGACACAGGGATAGTCACTGCCACACATGCCAATGTGTAAAGCTGCCCCATGCTCTCACTCAGATTTTTCTGCTTAAGGAAATCAAGGAGATCAATGGGACTTTTCCCTTCAAAATCAGTCATGGCATAGTCAGTTCTGTTTTTTCAGCCGGGACAGATCGAACAGTGTTCCGTGACTCTGTGTTAATTTGGCTAAGGCTGTATGCGGGAATTTTTTCCGGTAGGTCTGAAAGTGCTGGGGGTCCAGGAGGGAGAGAAACATTAATTTTTCGTGGTCTTGAAACCTACTCCGTATCTGGCAAAGAATGTTGTCCAGAATATTGCTGTGGAGTTGTTGGTAGTATGCGCGAAGGTCTCCTTGTGCTGTACGTGGGCCTCTGCGTGCGCTCGGAACACTTGAGATGCGCGCTGTGTCCTCGTAGATCTGACGAAACTGGCACCTCTCTCGCTCAATTGTGTCACAAAACTCGTTCACCCTTGTCAGACAGAATTGTACATCCAATGTTTGTTTCTGTAGTATTCCAAAGAGCACATCTGAATGCTTAAAAATCCCATTGAATGTTTCAAGCAAAAAACAAAACTCAAAATCATCCAGACGTGCATTAAATCCATCAGCGCTAAGCATAGTATCCCCATCATACTCCTCATGATGTTCCAGTATGTGGTCAAACACCTCCTTTAGGGAAACTCTCTTCTCAAAGACTGCATTGACCAATCTCGATGTATATTGCCACCGCGTTGGTGCAACATTAGGAAGACGACGCTTGCAAATTTCATCCAGCAGTTGCGTGCGCTTAGGGGATCTGGAGAAAAATGCTGCAAGGCCATTGAGGCTGGCAAAAAAGACCTTGCATTCTTTAAGCTTTGAGGCCCCTTGAGTCAGTACTAAATTTAGTCGATGTGCATAGCAGTGAATGAATAAGGCCATAGGTGCCCTCTCCTTAACTTTAGCCTGCACCCCGTTTAGTCCAGATGCCATGACCGCTGCGCCATCATAACACTGTGCCACAACTTTATCCAGACTACATTCATATTCCTCCATGAAACGGAAAATAAGAGCGGCAATGTCATCAGCTCGCTTGCCGCTTGTAACATCTTCAAATCTGACAAACCGCTCCTTGACACCTGTGTCCGTCACATAACGCAGGACAAGTGCCAGTTGTGCTACATTACCCACGTCTGTCGCTTCGTCCACCATAACAGCGACAAAGGGTGCTTTTTTAATCTCCATTTTGATCTCTTCTCCCATCACTTCAGCAATAGCATAAATCAGGTCGTTTTGTATTTTGCCTGACGTCCCAGTAAACACTTTGTTTGTGGACAGGTGGTAATGCAAGTCTGTGTTGTTCTCAGCAAGCAAAGAAAGAAGCTCCACGTAGTTTCCTCTGTTTCTGGACTCGGCGCTTTCATCGTGTCCCCTAAATGAAAGTTCCTGTTTACCCAAAAACAGGACACAATCAATCAGTCTTTTCAATATTTCCCTATTTTTGTTCACCCTTTCGTTGTGGAGCTCCGTTTCCCGGCGCACTTGTTCGTTGAGCTGTAGATCCACTCGGGTGTCCCCAAAGGTTTTCAAAAGCACCATTGCTTGTAAGTGCCCAGCCGTGCTTTGGTGTCTCGTTGCTGCCTTGGTTAGACAACTCAAGTTTGCAAATCCAGTGTGGCTCCAAACACCAAATCGATCAGTTGCAAATAGCAGGCATTCCCAGCAGTACAATTTGCAGTGCCTCTCGGAGGCTGTGAGCCAGGGGTACCGCTCGTAGTTAGTGATTTGAAAGTGGCGGACAAACCCTTTCCCCCGCTGTGATAGGCTCGCTAGCGTCGGGGTTGGCCGTTCTCTTCTCACGATGTCTAGCTTTTCTTGAAAAGTTCGTCTTGAAAATGGCGTTGTAATTATATCTGCGACCAAATCGATCTCTTCTCCTCCTTCAGCCATTGTGGGTTGAAAAAAAACAGCTTGTAGAAATCTACACAAATTAGCTCGTTCAAATTCAAGTTCAGTTTGCTAGCTCTACATAGCTCTGCCTCTCAATAGTGCGTATCCAATCAAAAGACGTGCACGTGCTAACGTCATCGTACGCCTGCTAGCTGGCCCGTTGTCGCCAACTCAAAATCTGATTGGTTAACGCCACAGTTTTGTTTCCGTTCACTTTAATCTACAGGCGCCCGCACTGTTGATTCTGAAGGCCTAAGGGCAGATTTATTGGACCCTGGCAACACATTATGGCTGAAATATGATTGGATAAAAGCTCTAACATAAAGGCCAACCCTCCAAATCTCATTCTGAGGCTGGAAGCAGCGCAACCAAGAGGAAAGCTATGAAATGAAGAGAATAGACTACAGGGAATAATTTAATACATATTTGTGGAAAAAATATATCAAAATTTAATTTATATTCTGATGATGTTTAGGCCAGCAGAGAAGGCCTTGCTGGCCCTGACGGCCCACCACTGCTCAAAATCACATGCATTTCCTAACATTTGGACTACCTACGCTGTAAAATGTATTATCTCTTTACACACGGCATCTATTGCACGTCTGTCCGTCCTGGGAGAGGGATCCCTCCTCTGTTGCTCTCCCTGGGGTTTCTCCCATTTTTTCCCTTTAAACTGTGGGTTTTCTCCGGAAGTTGTTCCTTGTACGATGTGAGGGTCTAAGGATAGAGGGCGTCGTTTTTTCTAATACTGATATTCTGAACAATCTGTGCTATTGTATTAGCTGTAAAGTGTCTCTACTGTAGGCTATTTTTATTATATTTACAGCACTTTGGCTCGACCAAAAATCGTTAATAAATGTGCTATATAAATAAAACTTGATTTGATTCTTTTTTTGGTGTGAACGCAAAATCTCAGGCACTAACGGAACTAAACGTGAAAAGTAGGGGTAAAAGTACTCCGTTGTGAAAGCGCCTAATGGTGCTCTAGGAGGAGATTCAGGTGATAAGGTGGGGCGGGTGTTACCTTGTTTTGTTCAGGCCAAAAAATCGTTATGACATCATAAAGTGGCCAAAATCGGATCAGCTCATTTTCGTATTTTTTTATATAAATGGATCAGGACGGAAAGTGAGCTAATCTTTTTTACTGAAACTTTCAGAATCTCTTCACACAGAGGGGACACATGTTTATGTATCAAAGACATGAACAAGTGGATTTTGCACAATAGGTGACCTTTAATACATTTGCAGTGCAAGACTGAAAGAAAACCAACTCCAACAAAAAAGTTTAAAAAAAATCATGGAGAGATGATGTGGATAGAAAACAAAGTTATACAACCTGAAATATTTGAGTTTCCCACGTTAACAGCGGTGCCATCTAAATAGTTTGATTGAGAAATTTGACACACAACTTTTTATAAAGGAGGAATTACAAGTCATGTTCCATTTTTCCGTTTCTGTTGCAAATGTTCTCTTTATAAGAAGAAGAAAAAACAATATACAGCATACGGTTAATACAAAGGCTAATTTGTGTTTTTATGTTAAAAACTTGTCTTTTCCTGTTAAGACTTGAAACAACCACAGTCTTGGTGTCCTTTGTGTTGCAATACTGCCATCTTCTGGAGTTAATTTACTCTTGTTTTGAAAGAAAAAAAAGAAAAGTAATTCCACTAATATTACTCTCCTGTTCTATATTTTAATATTAGGAAGTTTATCCAACACTTTGAGGTTCTTAAAGTTGGATAAAAATATCTAGATTTGCTAGATGTTTATGATGTCAGAAACCCATACTTGGTTAACCAGAATGTATTTATCTTCCCTCAAAATAACTAAAAATGTGACATTGTAACTGCACCTTTTGTCTATCGCTTATCATCCAGTGGTTATTAATGTCTTTTGCAGCCTTATGTTTTAAGGACAGCATAAAAAGACATGGCATTGTACAATAAAAAATTAAAAAGACAGTAGAAATAAACAAAAAAGTAGAAATATACATGTTAAATTTACAAAAAACAAAATATAAAGCAAGTTATTAGTATGTGAGGGATGGAATGTTAAATATTAAACTGAATATATAAATGTAAAATGTACAGTGTGATTTTAAGTCCAAGAGAAGCTATGGAGAAGAGAGTTCTCTGCCAGCCAGAGTTGATTTGTAGAGAGAAAGGAAGGAGGGGTAAAACATATACATGTTAATATAACCTGCTGTTATCCTCATGCATTTGCAGCTATGTAAGAATGATATATTTGTACATGGAAGAGCACACAAAGACACTTTAATTATCCGCTGTACAAGATGAACTCTCTCAGAGGCACTTTATACTTCCTGAACGGATATGTGTATCTGCCTCCAAATCCCACAATGCTCTGCGGCGATTTCTCCGGAAGAAAACCTCAGCTTTTCCCCTTGCACTTCCTCTTTCCGTCAACGGAGTTTAGGTAGGACATCTTCTGTACGATTCCCTTAACAAAATCTGCTTTAAATCACGTTTTTCTTAGTTCATCCACTTTAAACAAACCTTTATTGTCGTAGATTAAGTGTATAAGAACCTGTCCGTTTGAGTATTTTAGCGTCAGAAGTTAGTTTTAAAGCATTTTGAGGTGTTTGTGTGTAGCTCAGCGATGACATGGTTAGCAGTGTGTAGCGGCTAAAGGGCCGGCAGCCACTGCACACAGGATGTATATCTGCATTTAATGAATACCGTTTAGAAAAGAGGGAAATCATTTAGTTCGTGAATAACTCGCAGTGAGTTAGGAGCAATTTTGTTGTCTTAGTGTCAAACGCTGTATCGTACCGTTAGCATTAAGTAAGTTACGTTGCAAAGTGTGCTATGCTAACAATAGCCTAAAAGTTAAGTATTTTGCTAGCTAAATGTGAGATACAAGTCGCTTTTAACCTAGTTTTTGCGCGATAATAACATGGTTGCTGAAGTTCACTTCACTGAAAAAAGCTAATGTGTTTATTAAAGACAGTAGGCTATATATCTGTAATAATTAGCCTCAATGTTAGCACTCACTCACATGTCAGGCTGGTAAATAACGCTGTCTCTCGTCCTGTTTCAGTACACGATGGGACGTGTAATCAGGGGACAGAGAAAAGGTGCGGGCTCCGTGTTCAAAGCCCACGTTAAGCACAGAAAAGGTGCTGCTAAACTCCGTCACATTGACTTCGCTGAACGCCATGGATACATCAAGGGGATCGTGAAGGTAAATGAAGACTGGCACTGTTTTTAAGGAGCATATGGAAGCCTTCTTACTGGTTAGGTGAATACTGACATTGCCTTTTCTCTGTCCTCTCAGGATATTATCCATGACCCCGGCCGTGGTGCTCCCCTGGCCAAAGTGGCCTTCCGCGACCCATACCGGTTCAAGAAGAGGACCGAGCTCTTCATCGCTGCTGAGGGCATCCACACCGGACAGTTCATCTACTGCGGCAAGAAGGGTAAGAAAAGTAGACTGATGGATGCATCTTAAAGCAGATGATCATAGTACTCTTGTGTGTAGGCTCAGCTATACCCTAACATTAACATAAAAGCCCTATTTAGATATATAATGTTGTTTTTTAGACTCGGAAATATAAGTCACTGTTATGTAAATGAGTCAAGCTGGTTTGAAAAAGACATGGGGGATGCTGTTGTATAGCTAGTGCAGGGCCTATTGATGGATTTAAATAAGTTAAGTCTGCTAAAATGCATAATATGGCTTGATGTTAGTAAGAAATACTGAACGTTCAACTAACTCTTGCAAATCTTACAGAATCTATACCATGTAGGGGCTCTTTATTTGGTGTACAGGAATTGATGCTGCCTCAACACATGGCATTATTTTAAAACTGTTGGCCTATCGAGTGTAGTGAAATTAAACTGTAGGAATAATGTTCAATGAACAGGTTCATTTTTAAAGTGCAGTGCTTGTTATCGGGTGGAGTTTGGGTTATAATGTTAGTTGGAAGTGTATGATTGAGTGAATGTCTTTCTATGTTTACAGCTCAGCTGAACATTGGCAATGTCCTGCCCGTCGGCACCATGCCTGAGGGAACCATCATCTGCTGCGTGGAGGAGAAGCCCGGAGACAGAGGCAAGCTGGCCCGCGCGTCAGGAAACTACGCCACCGTCATCTCTCACAACCCTGACACCAAGAAGTCCAGAGTGAAGCTGCCCTCAGGCTCCAAGAAGGTCATCGCCTCAGCCAACAGAGCTGTCGTCGGTAAGGACCCACGCTGCCACTTCGACATGGTTTGAAACTAGTGTTGACAGGTGCTAAATTGGTGTTTGAACTTGAGGATTGGATGGAATCGGTGCACTCTGACTGACTCGGCTCTGTTTCTAAAGGTGTTGTTGCTGGAGGTGGACGTATTGACAAGCCCATCCTGAAGGCTGGTCGTGCCTACCACAAGTACAAGGCCAAGAGAAACTGCTGGCCTCGTGTCCGTGGTGTGGCCATGAACGTAAGTGAACACATTGTCTTATACATGATGCAAACAAGGTAACAACTAGTTAGTGAGGAACAACAGATGAGATTTATTTGATATAACATGTTGGTCCCATGCAACAGCTATGCATGTAGGTCATGTTATCAGTATTGGGTGTTCTAGTGATGACAATTATTTACAGCAAATAAATCTGCTGGGCAATAAAAGAAAAGAGATGGGTTTTCTCTTCTAGGATGAGGTCGAGTTATTCACGTTTCTTGTACAAATCAGACCTTCCCATGTAAATGATTGGGAAAAGCTGCCATGTTCAATGTTATGGTGGAGGAGTAAAGAATTCTATTTGATGAATGCCAGAATGTGGGTATCTTTTGGTTAGCTTATTGTGATAGTTTAGTGTTTGATTGATTTTTCTTTAACAAAATGTAAAGTGATTCCATTATGAGTTAGACACATATTTTGATAAATGTTCAGATCCTTTTGTGTATCCAATTATTTTGGTCAGGATAAAAAGGGAAAGTTTAAAGGTGGCAGTCTTTCTGCAAAGCTTGTGTTTACGCTGAAGTTGGGTTCAAGACATTACCTTAGTTTCCTGAGACTGATCTCCTTTTCTCTTCCCCTCTGTGCAGCCCGTTGAGCATCCCTTCGGTGGTGGAAACCATCAGCATATTGGTAAGCCCTCCACCATCAGGAGGGACGCACCCGCTGGTCGTAAGGTCGGTCTCATCGCTGCCCGCCGTACCGGCAGACTGCGTGGAACAAAGACCGTACAGGAGAAGGAGAACTAAACCTGACTTTCTTGATAATAAAAATGTGTTCCAAAGGATTCTAATCTCGAATGATTTTTTTTTTTTTTTTCTGTAGCCACACACTCACTAAAATGTGGGAAAGATGCTTTGATTTTAGAAGCCTAGAAATTGGGCTGGAAGCAAACCAGTTCATAAGAAATCAAATATCACTATCGACTATGAGAAGGAAACCTTACACTTTAAAGATCGGACAATTACATCAAGCTTAGACTGCTACGGGTCAATGACAATGCAAGTCTATTTAAATGTGGTGTTTTCTCATATCTACATGAGAAAAACCCTATACTATCATTGTATACAAATCTGTATACTTTTTATCACTTTTGACAAATATTGTCCCGAAATGACAGCACTTTAAAAAAAATGGGTCAGGGGGGTTAAGGTGTTCCTGTTAATCTGGGAGCTCTTGAGTCAGGACAAGACCTCCAGTAAAAAGGCTGGTCCATCCAAAGGGAGATTTTACTGTGCAGATGCTCCAAAGTTTATTTGGTAATGAATATAAATGTAGATGTTTCTGTGACCCACGGATTCTTGCTAATATGGACACCTTTTTTATTTAAGGTTTTTTAAAGACATGCAGATTCTGGGAGTATCCACTGACAAAATCTGAACCAGCAGACTTTCTATTTTTCTTGGGACCTGTTACAGCGGCCCCTTCCCTCTTAACCAGAAGTTAAAGAAGCCCATTTCTGCCAAAGTGACGGAAATAAACCCAAAATCATGTAACTCGTTTTAAGGAGAATATTAATCTCTGTATTGACTTGGTATCAAAAAATTAGGTACATTTCAAGAAAGTTTGTCACAAAGACAAACGGGACCTTTTTTCACAAGTATAAGCTTCCATCTTATTTTCTGTCACTGGCTAAATGGGCTGTATTACAGCTGTGGCGGTTCTAGACCAATTTGACTAGGGGGCAGGCATTTTCTGAGATGGGGCACATTAAATGAAGTAATTGCGTCTTAAGAAAACAATGCACTACAGTTATTGCTGATAGTTACAGTAACAGAATCATTCCGATGACAGTGTTTGTTTCAGCAACTTTATTACACAAAATAAAACATTACTTTCAGCTTAAGTTATAGTACATTTTTTGTACTGACACCATATAATGAACAGTTACATCTCTACTGTACATAAGGGACTCTGCATCCCAGGCTGTAGTTCCCTTCCCAAAATGTCACATTACAGCAACAAAATCCTGCGGTTTTTGTGACTTTTGGCAAACCGATCAACAAATAAGTCAAGATTCAAAACCTTTGACCTCCTTGACTCAATACTAACCACACCCAGATTGCTCAGTTTCGCATCAGTTATTGTGGATCTGAGAAAAGGGTTGACCAGCTTCGATGTAGAAAAACTACGCTCACAGGAAGCAGAACTGAATGGGATTGCGACTGCAATTTTGCAGAGTCTGAAGAGCTCAGAAAACACTTCTTTATAAGGCTCAATGAACTGAACCAGCTCACCTGTACTATCAGGTCTCCGCATGCCAGTCTTCATTTTCCCATCTAAATGCTGAACTGATGTAGCTCATGCCCTAAGTCATCAATATTTGCATCATACAGCTGAGCAAATGAAAACAGCGTCGTCGTCTTCTTCAGAAATGCATCGCTTTTGGGGTTAAGAGCTTGGATGCTATTCATCATGTCACAGTTTGTGTTTGAAAACCATCTATTAAGCTCACTGAGCGTCTGATCAATGACAGGGAAGAGAGAGCCTGTACGAAACCCGTGTTTATCTTGTTCCGTCTCTCTCTGTCCAACAGCAGTCGGTACACAGCTTTCAACACGTTTAGAGCTTAGTGTTTTTGCTCGTTTTGCTGCTGGCTGTATTGCAGTATCACATTGCTCAGAAATGTTCAACACTTCATCCCACAAGTTGTCAAAAAATGACTCATGCCAGAAGTCATTCAATGTCTGAACTAAAGACCCAACTAAGTCAACAGCTTTTGAAAGGTCAAGGGATGAAGACTGTAACATCTCAGAGAGAAGTTGTGTTTTTCCAAACACTTTACGGAGTGTTACAAGATGCACAATGAATTCTAGATCCAACTGTGCCAGTACACCACGTGCCTCCATAGATCTCTCCCCATTGCGTTCTTGGGCTATGTCTTGCAGTACTCGCCTGAGGGCCGGTAATCTATCCATAATGTTACGAAGAGATATAAATCGGCATGCCCATCGAGTGTCACTCAATCGCTGGAGTTCTCTCGATGCACCTTCGTACATCTCTCTTTGAATATCTAGCCATTTGGGGTGGACATACGACCCACATGTGAAGACGTATAGCTTTTCTAGTAAGCAGAAGAACTGCTCTGCTTCTGGGACAGCTTTGACTGTATCTACTAAAACTAGATTTAGACAGTGAGCATTGCAATGAACATAAAAAGCATATTTAGCTTGCTCTCGGATTCTAGCCTGGACCCCTGAGTGCTTACCGCTCATGACAGCAGCACCATCATATGCTCGGCCTACAAGGTTGTTTTTGTATTCCAGACCGTGACTTTCCAATATGTGAATTATTTGTTCAGTAAGCCCCGCTGCATCTAGCCTCTCTGCTGACTCAAAATGGAGAAAAGTCTCCTGGATAGCACCGTTGAAGTAGTACCTGACTACAAGAGAGATCTGTTCTCTTGTTTCATCTGCCATGATGCTAAAGACTTCACTGTTTTTCACTTCCTCTGTTATTTCAGATTGAACCATGTCTGCAAAACACAGAACTTCATTCTGAATGGTTTCGCTTGTGTACTTTGCATTATGAATGGAAGTCAACCTTTTCTAAACAGCTTTGTCATGGTTAGCAATTGTCTCTAGAATTGCCATGAAGTTCCCTTTATTATCTGAGCCTGCTGACTCATTGTGTCCGCTTTGAGCAATGTTTTGTGTCGCAGTAAGTAGCAGCACCTCAGCTATGGTTTTTATATATTCCCGATTTTTTTTGAACCCGTTTGTTATGTTCTTTGTTAAGTACATTTGCCAATAACGCATTTGATGTCACAGCTCTCTGATAGTCTTTCCACGCACTCATTGCATGCATGTGCCGCTGAGGATTTGGCATGGATTGCAAATCCAACCTCTTTGTATTTAGCCTTTTTGAAACCTGAAGGTGAATCAAATTCAGTGTCTGTGCTATTCGGAGGGCTAAAATGTCTGCAGGCGTAACAATGAGCAGAGTCTGACATTCTGGAGTACTCAAGCCAGGGGTGAATCTTGTACCAGTCTGCCTTGAAACTCCTGTTCCGGTCGCCCATCAAGGTCCTTGGAAACAATTTAAAGTTTGGTTGCATTGGTGGATCTTCTTTGCATTTGCTGATATCTGTGGAGAAAGATAACACAAATAAATGTGTTTATTATTATTATAATTGTAACAGATCATTATAAATGATATGCACAATTACCAGAGCAATGAAGAACCACAAATTAGATATCTATATAAATAGATTTATGACACGAGGGAAAATGTAATGAATTCGTATCACACACTCCTACATGAGACAAACCAATTGAACTGTAACTAAGATTAAAGCAGGCACATTTGTTTTTCAAAATCACAAACTTGATGTGCCAGCACTTGCGGATGCACATCTTTCCTCGGTCTCACTCTGCGACTCTTCATCTCTCTCTCCCTGCTCTGAACCCTCACTTTCAAGATCAGTCTCTCCTGAAAAGCCCTCAGGCTCTCTCTCTGTGGCAATCTGCACTTCCTGCTGTGTCTCTGTGTTACTGTCTGCCGCGAAAAAGGACATATCCTTTTTTCGTTTCATTTTAAAGATCTATAGAGCAAACACAACGGGGAGGACAACACTTCAGCAACGCAGAATATAAATGTATAACCGTTAGTTACATTTCACAACTATATAGCACAAAGACGAATGTATATCACGCTAAAAGCTTTACAAACATTGTTGCAAAGCTCACAAGTAACGTTTGAGCCTTTGAATGAAAGCAAACTGTTTGCTGTCGCTGATTACGTCGCCCACTAAGTTAATTAACGTTAGTCAACAACACTTACTGACCTAAAGTCTTACCTTGTAACAATTAAACGGATACAATAGTTTAACTCACCTTCAATTATCGTGGTAGTCTCTCGAAACGTAGGTTTGAATCTTGCTTGGACACAACAGCCTCTGATCCGAGATTAAAAGTGTTTGTTTTTCTTTCACGCGCTTCAGCCGGACAGTGAAGGTGAGTGCACCGCTCTAATGGGTCCGACTAGAAGGACGAATAACGTTAGTTCTATCCAGCGCCATATAGATTATATAGATATATCTATATCTGCTATCCAATATATATCTATCTATATAGATATAGATATATAGATAGTAGATATATATAGATATATATATATGGCACTGGTTCTGCCTATTCCGTCAGCCAATAAATCGTTTATCATTAACTTTTCCTTTTCAGGGGGGCCACAGGGGGGTCCAACGGCGTTGTTACGGGGGCACTGGACCCCGTTGACCCCCCCCCCCCCCCTAGAACTTCCTGTATTACAGGCTAGGCGTCCTATTTAAAACATTGCACACATTTTTTGCCACATTAGGCAAAGTCATGCAGCTTAATCCAAAAGTTTTGCAATAAATCATACTTTCACTGTTATAGACTGTTACAGGGACATTGATTTAACTGTATAACCAACCTTCGAGTGTGACACTTAGTTTTTGCTCTGTGTACATAATGAAAAAGTATTCAAATACTCACAGCCTATCCTAAATAGTACATGTAAAAGTAAACTAAACATCAAGCGGTCATTTCAAAGGAGTCACAAAACATACTTTCTTTTCAATTTTTCCAAATATATTTGACTTTAAGCTCAGAGAATTACATGTTTTTTGGTAAAATTGTGAATGTACACTCTTAAAAAAAATTCAATTTCTCTTATTTTCTCATTTATTCACAACTTTAATCTCAGAAGTTCAGAATTTTTTCTCTGAATATTAACCACCTTCCCCAGCTTTATTATTCATTGTCTTTTTTACCTAATACACCACATTACAAATGTTCCCTCTGGAGCTGGATGCAGAAACATCAATATTGTGTGTATAATTTCAGACTTTCTGGATGAACTCTTGTGATGCTTGGTAGATGTTCACTGTTTATTGTCCACATGTGAAAAATGAGACACGGGCAAGATTCCACGTTCTTTATTTGCTAAGGGCGCAATGCTTTTTTTGTTATATTTCTGTGCACAAAAAACCTCACAAAGTGAAAGTCCACATCGCGACTGTAGCTCCAGAATTCAACGTCACACCATGGCCAAAACAAAAGTCGGCAAAAAACAGGGCGCAGAACTCTGTACAGTCAATATCTTCTTTAAAAATAACACAAGGACAAAAATGTTCCTCTTAAATCAAATTCTATTTTTAGTGAAATACAACAAAATAAATTCTATAAAATAAGAGCAAAAATATTTAAATATAATACGATGGGCAGAATATTTTCATTTGCAGGAGTATTTGGTATGTTTTAGACAAAAAAAAAGAAAAAAATACATGCATTCAAGTTACCAATTAAATACAGTATTTACTGATGTTTACCTTTTTACTCCTACAGAATTACAAGTTAGCTCGAGTTGCAACATGACTAACCAGCCGCTATTCTTACGGTGAACCCTGCTGGGGAACCTATTCTCCGTGGAGCGACAGCGCGAGGGTTAGTTACTTCATCCCGAAACAAATCCACGCCGCCAAACCTGACCAGCTCCACGGCAGAAAGGCGGCCGATGGTCAACGAGTGTGTCTACGACTAGGCTCTATCGCAGAGACGGAGGTGAACCACAGTCTATCAAATACCAGATAACCCAGTGCAGTGATTCTGTTGCATATGTATTTCGTTTTTCAGATTTCCTAAATATGAAAGCTAAGCTGTCTATCCCACCAAAAACGGACTGCCAAATGTTGAAGTTGTAGGATTATAATGTGCAATTGAAAAGCCACTTATTCATACATTGGTTCAAAATATCGCCCTCATTGTAGATAGGGTAGATGAGTAGAAAAAAAACAAAACAAAAAAAAAAGAAACCTAAGGGTCACAACACCCTTTTGGAGATGTGGATTAAGAACAGCTTTAGGTTGTTATGATCACAAGTCTTCCATCGGGCTACACTATTCTGGTGAGAAGCCATGCTAAATGTTACAGCATATTAACTAGAGCTTCAAAAAGGATTGAATTATTTACCAGAACAAACAAAAAAGAAAAGAAAAGAAAGGCAATGAGTTTCAGAACAATGTTGCATCACTGCTTTTTCACATCAACCAAACACCGTAAAAGTCCACCCAACCATTCCAGATCTCACACTAAAACCAACCACAGCTCGTGAGTTGATTCGGCATGGGTCATAAGGTTGCCAAGGAGCTTAAGAATAATAATATAATTATGATAATAACAATGCGTCCTTCTACAGTTGAATGACCAGTAACCGTCCGATGGTAGAACAAACTTTACTGCTGAGCATGGGTGATAAAACAAAGAGGAGTTGTTGTCTTCTTACAGGTTTTTTTGGGCATTTTTCTTATTTATAATATCCATTTTTGTTTTTCATAATATCTGCAACATCTCCCAACAGCAAACCACACAGAGTTATGCTCCTGGGGGATCTGAACAGTCAAAAACATTAACATACTATGTACACCTTTTCGTCGTGTAGACAAGCGCATCAGCATCGTCGGCTCTGGGTACATTTTCTTTATTAGAACTCTTTTCCACTCCCTCGCCTCTGCAGCCGCCAGCAGGCCCCTGTCGCACCGTCAGGCAGCCCCAGGCCAGGGAAGAGCGCCCCCGCCCCCCCCCACAGGCGAGAGGTGGCCCGGAGAGGAGGAGGAGGCCACCAGCTCTGCCCTGCCTTGAGGCCAGAGATAGAAAGAGACAGAGAGACAGAGAGAGGCCCGACGAGGAGCTCTGTTGACCGGAGGATGAGAGGAAGGAGAGCGGGACGATGGAGGCTCGAGGCACAGCAGGGGGGGCGGGACGTTACTCCTTAGGCGGGGCAGGCGCTGGGGCGGGGGCGGTGGAGGTTGTGGCGGTGGCGGGGGCGGGTGCAGGTGCGGGTGCAGGTGCAGGGGCGACCTCCTCGGTGCTCTCCCAGTTATCTTGTGCTCGCGGGCCTGGGCCGGGAGTGGGCCCGGGGCCTGGGGTGGGGGGGGTCTGGGCGGGCCCTGGAGTCGGGGCCGAGGCAGGACCGGGGCGCTGAGGGTTGTTCATGTGCTGAGCAGCAGGCCCGGTGTACGGCTGCCCATGGGGGTGGTTGTTCTGGGGAGGGGGGGAAAGGGGACAGAAATCAGTGGATTGTAAACAAGTGGTGATCAGTGTTACTGCCTTAAGCCGTCAGTCTGTCTAATGGCCAGCAGGGGGCGCCTCCACTGGTCAGATTGTATATAAGTCTGTGAGAACTTTACGAGACTCATCACAATACTCAAGTAATTATTTTCCCATTGATTTGTAAATGAAGTATCAACATTACATATATAGAGGGAGCAGTTTAACAACGTATTATAATCAGTTAAAACCTGTATTACAGTTATAAGTAATCGATAGACTGATAAACAAATAGATGATAAACACAATTATTTAAATGTTTGCTCATTCCATTTATGTTTTGTTTATAGATTTTACTAAATATTTCTTAATGGTTTCAAAATAATGTGGTAATCATTAATAAATAGTCCATTCAGTTTATTAAATGTCTGCAACAGTAAACTTCTAAAATAACTTGAAAAATTGAAAACATTGTTAATTACCATTTCCAAGTTATAGTCTGGTAACTTAAGTTCAATTGAATAAAACGTAACCTTCAACCCTTTAATGAGCGTAATTTTTAAGTCTCACCGACAAATCCTATTAAGACCACCAACAACAAACCAATCCCACCAACACATAGGGTCCGTTCATCCAATGCCTGATCTTGCATAAAGCACCGTTGTTACATTTCAACATTAACACGCCACGCTTGGCCCTGAGTGACATCATCACGGACACGTCTGATTCCGAGTCGATTCGTGGCTTCCTGGGAGACGGACTAATGCATGGTTTGCTTCGCTCTTTTAACAGGATTTGTTGACGATAACAGAAACAAAAGAGTATTGCCATCCTAATCCTTTAATGATCCTAATCTTTTAACGGGCATATCCGGGAGGAGTCAAAGGACTTAAAGCATCACAGCTGACTAAGCAGAGGCTGCAGACTTTTCTACATCGATGACTTGGCGGCTGATTCTCCTCAGACTGAATAAAAAACTAAGCTGCCCTATCAGTAACAATTAGACCGGGTACATCTCAGACTGTAGGAACAGTCAAGGATCAATTCTCTAAGGCCTGGCCATGTATTTTTCCTTCATGAGCTTTTCATGACATTTTTGGAAAATGTGGTTTTCTTAAAGTTTTAAACATAAACAATATGGAATAAATCAGAATTTGGGAAATAATTACATCTTTCTTTTTTTATTATGCATTTTGGTTTCTTGACGAGGCTCTGGAGTTTTTAGAAAGGGTCTGGATCGCGGGAGTTGGAAACAATCCTATCAATGAAATGTAATTCTACAAATGGTGTAATATTATTGTCCTTACTCTAGTATTTGAATGTGAAGCTTCAAACTCTTCTGTAAAGCCTTGTTTCTGGCTTTATTCATGGCTACACAAACTGACACAAACCTTCCACTTCATGCACAATATGCATGAACACAGTTACAACATACGTCACCGACTGTCATGAGGGTGTAAAGGTCCCTGAGACACTACCTGCTGAAACTGTGTGGTCCCAGGAGAGTGGGGGTACAGAGACGTGTCCTCTGGAGGGGAAGAGTCCTGATCATCAGGTGCTTCCTGTTCATCGGGCTCCTAGCAGACATGAGAGAAACGTTATCGCAAATTCATTTCCACTTTCAAAGTAAAAAAAGATTGTATTTTTATGAATTTTACACAGCAGGAATTGCTAGTTTATTTGGATAACAACAGTGGGTATAATTTGAAGCTTTTGAGTTATGTGGGGAAGTTACATTTCCAACTGTGCTCTGTTATAAAGTAAATTATGTTTAAACGAGTTTTCATTTTGTGTGTGGGTGGATTATACACCCGAGAGCATCCTCTCAGCTGGAGAGCTGCGGCTAATTCATTTTCAAAAATATCTAAAACATGCAAAGAAACCTCTGTGGAGGTCATCTCACTGCGCCACTTTCTGAAGACAAGGCTGCACATACATGTTATCTTATTAATGTCAATCAACACCAGCCTCGTCATTTAAGTGTAAATCACATATCTACGCTTCATGGTGTTTTACATTTCTCTGTAACATACATTATAACGTGATGTAGTCTTAAGTGGAATAACAACAGAACCTGTCAAGCTATCAACACATTTACATGAAGCTCATTTAGAAATAGATGACATCTAACATCTAATGCAAAATGATTGACAACCCTGAGTTCAAAGGTTTTTTTATCAAATGTTGTTCAAATGTTCTAAATGTTTTTGTTTCACCCATCTAACTGAAGAGAGTACAATGTATGTTGGGTTCATGTCATGTTGAATTATTCTGGCTACATTAGCATAATAGAGAACATAGCACAGTACAGTGATGTCCTCACAGTTTAAATGTTCTAACTAATGTGAAGTTTTGAGAGTTTTTTCAATCAGATGCAGGTGGCTGGCAGCATCACAGTTTGAGTTTGGGGGAAGGAGTACAAAAAAAAAAAAAAACAGCACTAGAGTGAGATGGAGGACTATTCCAGTGATGTTGCTTTGGCGAATCACTGTGCAGCGAGAGAACAAAGATGTGTTCGCTGTGCCGCTGTAAAACAGGATTCATTATGCCAGTTACACTAAAAGGCTGCCTGTGCACCTTTTCTTTTACTATGCGAGGAGACAACAAGATGGAGGAGGGCAATTTAGTTTAATCTTGTATCTATGGTCACAATCTGTGTTACTACCACAGCATGAACATTGTACACAGTTTGAGAAGTGAAGGGAAAAGCAAGAACACACATCTCAGGTATGCACTGTAGATACAACTGTTGACAACTCAAAGTGCTAATTCATTCATCACTAGAACTTTGGATAGCTTTTCGCTTTTTATGTGACATTTGTTATCTTTTAAATGCATATCAAATAGGACAAAAAGAAAATGGAGCAAAGTGGACAAAATGGGAAAAATCTACGAGCACTCAACATGGCGTAATGCTTCTAGCCTCTGCCACTGATCACTTTTAAAGCTACAAATAAATTAACATTTTTCAAATTCTAGCTAAACAAAGTGTGAAATGTGTTGCGATCTAAACATAGGCCAACTGTTTCTCTGCTGATTATTTAATACAATTTCATTTCCTTATTTTATGTTGTGGTGCCTGGAATACTGACCTTCCCTGGGCTTCCCTGAGTACACTTGAGCTGTGTGTGGAATATTACAGGAGAAGTGTGTCACTTGACTGCATTTGTCAACATAAAAATACAGGTATCTTATTTTAAGTGAGAACAAAAAATGATATTTGTATGCATCGTGAAGTGCAGCCATGACTAAAAGACAAAAGGATATTCAGCATAGCAACATATTCATGGCTGTAGCTTAGGGCGGACATTCAACATTTAATGACTTATTGGAAACACTTTTAGGAAATGGGTCCAATCAAATAAATGTCACTCTAAAGAAAAAATTAAAACAAAGATCAATTTATAATGACATTAGATAGATAAACAATTAAATAATCATAAAAACTATGATTATTAAGGTTACCATTAGTGTTATACATATATACCTTTACACAAAGTTAACAGCTGGTCATGTTGTGTGATGTTTAAGCTCCTCTGGCTCATACACAATATCTGTGGGATTTCTTTTTTACCTTCACTACTGTACACCCTTTTTCAAAAAGAGACAGTTTACCCCAACATCTAAAATAGATGCATTGTTTTAGTGAGGATAACCAAGTGTAGGAGAAATTGGCTGAAGAGGTCTGCCCTTTCTCGTATACAATAGAAACAGATGGCACTTGACTTGTAGATCTCAAAGCAGCAACAAAAATGACTAAGACTCGTTAGCAATGTCTTTCCAGAAATCGTGAACAGGTTACTTGGAACTGCTCACAAAGTGGACTATCTTTAGAAACCGGGTAATGATTTCTGAAAAGAGACATTGTTGTTGATGGTTGGCACTTTAAAACCCACAAACCAGATGCAATCTAGTTCCATTATGTTAGAGAGAAGGCAAACATCTTGACAGAATATTTCACAAAGGAACTCACAGAAACAATCTAGATAGTCATTGCCCTTTGCCAAACTGCCCCTTTAAAATGTTCCCATGGCAACATCAGATATGTCTGACTGAGGTGTTTTCCCAAATATTTGCATATTTGCATGCAACAGAAAACCCCCCTTCTATACTAATGTTTGATCAGAAAAGTCTGATATGGACTTTAAGCAGCTGTTCTGAAATCCAGATGTTTTCCACTGTACATCACATGTTTACCTACAAACAGTGTCCTAGAGCTGTAATGGTTTGGCTCCCTAAGCACAGTCCCTAAGACTGATGGGTAATGTAAATATGTGTGTGTGTGTGTGTGTGTGTGTGTGTGTGCATGCGTGTGTGTGTATGTGAGTGAGGGTTAAAATGTGATTACCTCCTCAGGACAGAGTTCACAGGCCTTGGCGAGTGTCATACGTGCGCTGTGCGAGCGCTCCAGGAAGTAGCCGTTGGAGGTCTCGTTGCTCTGGACCGGGGGGGACCAGTTGTTGTACGTGTACTGAGGGTTCCCCGTGTAGGGTCTCCTCTCCAGCTCGTCCCCTAACCACTCCACTGCCCACGTCCACTTTCGTTTAAGGTCACCATTACTCTGTATGCAGAAGAAAGACAAGCCGATTAGAACATATGTACACGTGTGAATGAAGGAGGAACACACTGATCTATATAGTCATTTATATAATTCAATCTGTCTCCATGTTGTGCACAAGCCATTGTGTTTTTAATGATCGTGTTTTGACAAGTAAAAAAACAAGAAAAAAGCCAACGTCACATTTTTTATCAATAAATCTTGGCCATATGTTTCCTTGTGTTTAGGAGAGGCAGAAAGGGTTTCCAAACAGTCTTAAAGCTAAAATGAAAGGACACCTGTCAGTACTGTACCTGTAGGATCTGGTAAGCCACGGAGCAGTTGCTAAAGAGGGCCACCATGCACTTGATGCACTGGTAGGCTCGTTTCTGGTAGTGGTTTTTGGAGCGCTGGATGGTGTCAAAGAGCCCATCTCTGTCATCGGGAATGCCCTTCAGCACATTGTGGATCCTACACAACCAAACGAATAACGAATTAAAGTCATATTCAGATCCCAGTCAAAACAAACAGCACTGTTAATGAACCACAGAGCAGTGAGTCTGACCTGTGTGTCTGCCAGGAGTCCTCGATGAGCAGGATCTGTAGCAGCAAGTCCAGGTAAGGCCTCAGTTCATAAGTGTAGGAGTATGCCACCTGCAGACGCACAACACACACAATCTGAAGTCTTGTGGACAGAAACAAGTACGCCACCTTCAGAATTATAGATGTTGTTTCCGTTTACCTGCCAGAGCAGCTCGCTGAGCACAGTGGAGGAGAACTGAGGGTTCTCCCAGCAGCTGAAGCGCAGCAGCTTCACCGTCTCCTCAGAGTTGCTGCAGTCCTCGATGATCTTCTTCACGTAGCTGGTCCTCACAAACAGGATCTCTGCCACCAGCTGCTGCACCGGCATCACAGGGGTCGTCAGGTTGGTGTCCCCGTACGGGTTAGGGAGAGGAGGGTTACCTGGAGGGGGGGGGGACATTTAGAGTTAGAGACGCATAGATTATATTTAGATTTTCTTCATTGGGCTCAAATTCTCTTTCATGAGTTCATATCAAATGTTTCTGTGGCTGAAGGGTGAAACGCTCACCATTGATTGAGGACTGCATGCGTGCGGCGACGTCACAACAACGGACCAGCTGGGAGACCACAGTGTAGAGCTTGCCCAGCTCAGCGTACTGGTACTTAATGGGAGGGCCGGGACCCTCGTCCAGAGCGACCAGCATGAAAGTGGCAGGGACATTCAGCTTCAACAGCTGGGTCTTTTCTGCCAGCCCTGCAAGGGGGGAAACATCTTTAAGTCCCGAACAATTAATAACACTTGGCATGATCTTATATGTTATCATTCCCAGAGGAACAGATGTACATGGCAGGATTGTGAATGCTGTGCGCTCCTTACCGAGATTTGCATACATGACAAAGAGGTTGAAGTACTGCTGCAGGTGACGGCCGTGTTCAGAAACCTCTCTTCTGAGCAGGTTGAGTACAGCTCTCAACAGGTGGTCACTTAGACTGAGGTTATCACAACCCTGATACACAAACACAGAAAACAACACGCAAGAACACAGCAGGGTTACATCAATATGAAAAGTGCAGGATGAGAAGCCTCTCAGTGGTAACCGGCTTTAATTATCTTCCGGGAAACCTATGATTCAAGCAGCTCCAAGAGGGCTCCATTAAAAAGACCATTTTCCACAGAGCTCAGCTGAAGTCTGGACCAACCTGAGTAGCGGGTCCAGGCGAGGCGGTGGGGGAGGGGCACGGCCCGTCTTGCAGGGAGAAGTGAGCGATGAAGACGATGAGCTTGGCAAACGCACCACGGACCTCAGCGCTCGGGCACTCAAGCAGGTACTCTGAGAACCGGTTGGGGAATGCAAACAGGACTTTGTGTGCAAACCAATAGCGTACATTCTTACTGTGTCTCAGCAGGATGCAGAGGGCGTCATACCTACAGGGAAGGACAGGGAGACAAGTTATAGAGGACGAAACAGAGAGGAAATCTAAAAACCCAGAGGCAGACGGAGCTTACCAGTCACTGGCAGGACCCCGTACCACTTTCTTGGTGTGGAAACCTGTGCTGAAGAGGAACCTAGCAGCCAGCTGAGCACTTATCATAGCAATCTCCTCTGCCTCAGGCAGAAGGTGGTCTTGTCCTGATAGAAAGAGAGCAATGGTTAACATAACAGAGACAATATTCCTCATTAGTACTATAAAATAAGCTGACAACAATCCATTAAGCTACACCCAGAGACAAACATATCACTCAAGGTTGGAACATGTAACCGAATTGTTAAAGAGAATATATATCGAAATAATTCATCATCAAAAATTATGCCCAATAGACTAACAGTAAGCAAATTATAAAAACTTGGATACACGCCATATCATAAATTGAATTATATTGCAGTGTGCAAAAACTAGGGAATTGATGCACCTGCCCTTGTTTTGGCTCTGAGCTCCAGCACACAGGCTTTGCAATCAAAGAACATCTATAACGTTAAAGGGCAGAGTTTCAGCTTTACGGCTGTTTATGCAAATGTTAGCCTAATTTGTATTAAACACTTTTGTTTCCTAATTATAAGACTATAAAATAACAACTCTGGTTACAATGCCAGGAAAACTGTAAATATTGCTAATGCTTCGAGCCCATTAAACATTTCAATTACAATCCAATGTGCATGAAGTACAAAGGCAATGATGTGACTGTGGGACATGTACAAGATATTATGACTAACGATGTAAGGGACACTAAAAGACAGAAAATCACAAATGATGCCGTTTCAATCCAACCTAAATTAGGATGAAACACAAAAGGCAGTTGATAAAGTAACCAGGAGACTCCAGCGTTAAGGCACAGAGCAAACTAATAAAAAAAGAGCACTGGTCTCCGACTAAGGCCAATCAATCAATGATATATCATACATTCACTAACATACCGGGTCAATGTGTTTGATCAGTAGGGAAAAAGGAAAAATCACTTCAGAAAAAAATACATTAGTATCTAAACTGGATTCAAGGTACTAAACATAACACCCTCATATATTTATTTTCCTGTGAAACAGTTAGGGGTTCTGGCTTTATTAATAATGCAGTGCAGAGGCAGTGCATTTCTCGGCAGCCTGTGCTGAACGCCACACTATGAATACATTTTTTGAGAAGCAGGTCAACGATTAGTAGTGGAATTATAATGGCAGCTGCTATATGTTCAAGAGAGCTGAAATCTAAAGTGGAGATACGATGAGGAGTTCATTGTTCAAAAGATCAAAGAATCCCTCTGGGGGTTTTGGCATACAGTCATAACTGGAGAGAGTGATGTGCTGCTGTACTCAAATCCCACATCATGCCCGTACTATCATCATGACTGTACGTTTATGTGTCAAACGTTTCATATAAAGTACATTGTTGATCCGTTATGTTTAATCACATGTTGTGGTACAGAGACGGACTGTTATTCCCGTATGTAAGGACATCCCGCTGTCCCAGTGGCTACAAGGTCTTTGATTGCACATTTATACTTCAAATTATTTTTATATAAATATCTATTCATTTTAAATCCAATCCGGTTCTACTTTCACAAAACTTAATTCCCCCAGGGATAATTCAAGTATTTTAATTTGTTGATTGATTATCCATTATTCCAAAATATTGACTTTTAGCCTATTTATATATTGTTCTGCCTTGCGGGCCTAAACGGGTCAAAAGAAAAGCTTTTAAAACGGAGCTAGACAGCGTGGGAAAATTAGATTGGGTTCCATCCTTTATCGGGCAGCAACGTGTGCTCCGAAAACATCCCAAGGCTTGAGATGAGATTAACTAGCTACCTATATACATTTTCAACTTTTTAATATACAATAAAGACATTCATGATCCATTGAATAGGTTTTGAATCAAGCAACCCATTCACCAGCACGCTAGGAAGAAGGATTCATACCTGGAGGAGGGTTTAAATAGACACTGTTACAGGTCAGAAGTTTCTTAATGAACTGGAAATATTCCAGGCTGTATTGCATTCGGTTGTGCATGAACTGGACGTTCTGCTTGCGGACGCTGCACTCGATGACACCCGGCATCTTGACCTGATTGGGCTTGGTGGAGGAGATGGTCAGCTCCGAGATGTATTTGACAAGCTCGCTGTCCTTGTCCATTGAGTCCATACGCTCGTAGAAGAGGATGTAGGCATTCCACCAGCGCTTCTGCCTCCGGTACGACATCCTCTTCATCATATGATCGAACACCTCGCCCATGTATTCCCCTCCGAAGCACTGGTTCTTCATCTCCTCCTCATCGTCCATCTTGCACTCCGTCACATCACCGTCGTCAAACTTATACCAGCGGTTCTTCTCGCCGTCGCCACCGTTCCTCTGGATTATGTAGGAGTAGTAATGTCCGCCGCTGGCCTGGCCTGAGTGGACCAGCACTCCAACCAGGCGATACTTGGAGCTGCCGGGAGGCGTGGGTTCAGAGGGCTCGTTCTGTTGGATCACCTGGTTCTCCGGGTTCACGTCATCGCCCTCTAGCTTAGCCACACCAGCTACCGTGTACGGCTCCATGTCCAGCTCCCTGGGGAACTCAAAGTAGTCATTGAACTTGATGGCGCACTCCCTCTCCCAGTCGTAGTCGAAGCGTTTCAGCTGGATGGCCAGGACCGGCGGCAGCTTCTTTATCAGCAGGCGCTTCACAGTGTCCACCTGACGAGGAGAGCAAAGGGTTACGTCTCTGTCTTTTTGAATAAACCTCCAACGAAGTGATTGAATAAAGAATCTGTGTGGAAACTGTCGTGGATATTTTACGATCTATATATTTATGTAGGATTTTTGTTTTTAATCCAAGAACTAGACCAGGCGCTAGGAGGAAGTACTGAGGAGGCTGCTTTTATGGATTTAACCATGCAAACTAGTAAAAAGGCTTAATATCAACAACAACAACAACAACATGCAGCTTCGTTCTTACCTTCTTATTACACTTCTCACAGTGGTAGGCATTGGCTCCTTCAAGCAGATCTCCTTTAACGTACTGCTCCATGGAGTCCAACAGGTTCTGGTGGTTCCTGATGTCTACATTGAGTGTTGTAAATGACTCCTCACACTCATACCTGGCAACACAAAACATCATTATGCAACAACAACACAACATTAATATATTAGAAACTATTTCTCAGTTATCTTTCACGGGGGAATAGCACTGCACTCACCTGTGGGGGCATCCCTGACAGATCTTCTGGTCAGCGAAGGACCCTCCCAGCACCTTGCTCAGCATGGCGGGGTGGCCCAGGGCTTTCAGTGCTTCATCCAAACTGTCCACCAACGAGTTGAAAAACTCCAGAGCATCATGCTGCTCCCTCAAATTCACTGGCTCACCCCATAACCTAAACCACATGGAACAGAGAGAATACAATTAGATCAGCAACTGCTAAACAGTCAAAATGCAATAGAAATGACTGAGTATTTGAAATACCTGAACTGTTTCCAGAAGCCCCTGGGGACATAGTACTGAAGCCTAGACGCAGCCAGGTGTCCGAAGATGACCTGCAGGTGGCGCAGTACCCCGATGTTGTACTCTTTCCTGTCCTCGGACTTACTGGCGGGTTTATCATCGAACTGATGGTGGTAGCTGAACACCTCATCACGAGGATCTACGTTGCTCTGTTGAGACGAAACAGACAGAAGAACAATATTAAGCTACTCTTTCACAATTGTTCATTACGTTTGGATACCGTTTGTGTTCACCGAGTTCAGAGTTGCTTGATTAAAGAAAGCAAAAATCATAATCACGTTTATTTTTGCCAATATTGAGATTACAACTACTCATTGATTTTTGAAACGGTGAAAACATGTCAAAGGTAAACGCATAAATCTGCTGCCCTTTGAGAGAGAGACCAAGAGAATAGATCTATAAATAACAATTCTGTGATGATGACTAGATTCCTAAATAAGCGTCTCCACTGTACCTCATTCTCCTGCTTCTCATCCCCAGACATCTCGTCATCCACATCAGTGCCGGTGCCTTCAATGGCCAGGATGCCGTTGCGGATTGGAGGGATCATGTACAGCTGCTGGATGACAGAGTTCATATAACAGGTGGCCCCGGCGTTCTTCAAACCTACAAAGCCTTTGTTGGGTCGGGGCCCCACCGGAGGCAAGTACTCCCACTCTGTCAGTGTCTCGCAACCTGGAAGGGGAGGGAAGGAAACAACATCTCTCAGACATGATGCAATTTACAAATCTTCAAGTGAAATTGCCACACTGCTGTTTACCAACCTAAGTAGTACATGTCAGTCAGGGTGTCGACTATTTGCTTGAGGTTGCGAACACATCCTACAGCCAGAGCCACGAGGAGCTCAAAGCCAGCGTTGATGGAGGCGGGGCTACTGCACACTGGGATGGCCTGCTCTGTGGGGAACTCCCCGCTCTTCATGTACTGCAGGTACACGTTAGATGCTGGGAAGATGAAGTCGTCGATCAGCTCCTAATCAAGAAAAGAGGTAGAAAGAAATATCTTAGTAATGTTACAAGAAAAGGGAAGAAAATAAGAGTAGCTGTTTCAGGTGTTTGTTTTACCTTAATGAGGTTCGCTCCTCCCTTCTCGCAGCCGATGTAGTACTTCTTCTCTGGCGTCTGGAAGGCTAGAAGCTCTTTGGTCACCCCAAGGTGGCCCTCCAGGATGGTCTCCTCCACACCGGTCTCCCCTGTCCTCTTAACCTCATCCTAGCAAATAACACATATTGTGTATCATCAATACTCGTAAACTACGTATAATAGGGCTGTGCGATTATGGCAAAAATCATAAAGACGATTATTTTGGTCAATAATTGATATCAAGATTATTAAAAACCATTAACCATTAACTTTGAAAACATCCATTTATTGAAAAAAAAAAACGTGAACAGTATGTTTTTAACAGTTGATTGCCCTAAACTTTAAAGTATAATTCAACTGAAAAAAAAAAAATGACATTTTTATTTTTTTAAATAAAATTAATAATCGTTTTATTTCGATTACGTTGTTTTCGTAATCGTTGCAAGCCAATATCGTAATCGAGATTCAAATACGATTAATTGCACAGCCCTAACATGTAATATATCATATTTCTTCAGACATATGATGAGCAGGAGCTTTTACCCTTATCCGTTTTAGCCAGTCGATCTCGTTGTTGAGCAGCACCTCGGCGTTTGGCAGGTTGATGTTGCTGTTGTAGGCGTAGTTCAGAAGGTGTCTGAGTAAAGTGAAGTAGTCTCCAGCGTGTTTGGCTCGCTCCTTGGCTGTACTCTGGACACGGGAACATTTCAAATTAGGATCTTGTAAGCAAATGTCTAGCACTCTGGTGATGCATTATAATACGTTAAAATAAAAAAGATAAATAACAGTCTTTAATATAAACCCAAGGCAACAGCAACTCACCCCCAGCACAGTGAAGAGGAGGGTGATAAAGAAGAGGAGGGGTCGATGGCCCATACAGCATCTAGTTGCCATCAGGAAAAATTGCTCCTGGGCCATTTGACGCACAGATCTGTGGGACACAAATGACAACATTACCATCAGAAGAGGACGTCTCCACCATTAAGGTCAGTATGTTTCAGGTCGGTCTCAGTTGGAAAGTTTCCTGGTGTACTTACTTGCTGTGGCAGTGCAGTAGCAAGTCTATGATGAAGGTCTGCCAAGCCTTCTCTTTACTGAGGGTGTCTAGAGCCGTGGGCATGAGGGCAAAGCACAGTGTCATCACCTCCAGGGCTTCACAACACACCTGCTCATCTTCCCCATCTGGCTCCTTAGCTGCATTTGTCTAAAAAGGAACAAAGAAAGATATTAGGCAAAGATACATAGCGCATTGCAATTTGTTTAATTGCTAATCCCCTGAAAGTCCACTAAGCCATTGAGAGCTCTGTCTCTTGCTAGAAGCTTAGTGCTTTTTGGGAATGAGCTATTACCGGCGTTGTCTTCTATTCAGCTTCATTTGACTTGTATTATGTGTGTTTTTGTTTAAAACATTGTGACTATATTTAAGGGAATATTACAAAGAAAGTGTGCAACATTCAAAGGCAACTCACCTTTTCATATATCTTGCTGATTTCTTCATTTGAACTGAAGACGAGCTGCACTGTTCCGCAGCCTGATGCCCACACTATTTTCTGAACAGCTCGGATCACACAGATGTCTGGGATGTACTTTGATGCCTGGAAGAAATTCTGGTGAAAAAAGTAGTCCCATAGAAGCCATTATTACAGACAGCACCAACACAAGAAGGATCCTCGTATTATCTTTGACTAATTCACTGTTATCTTAAAATCCTCTATCCGTTTACTTACATTTTCTGTTACCTCATCAGAGATCTGCTGGGCGAGGCGGATGGCTACGTTGCGCAGCATGCATTCTGAGGCAGGGTTTGGGATGTTTTGCAGGGCGCTCTGGAGGACCAGAGCCTGGTCGTGGGTGGCCTGATTAATCTGTGGAGAATACAAAGCAGGTTGTGAAAAAAGACGAAAACATGCAGTACAATACCTGTCATGCAGGTATGTGTCTGTGGCAATTGTCTTTGTGAACTAACCGGAGAGACGGGAATATTTCCTTCTGCGTTGGGCTGGCAGGCCTCAGCCACAGCCTTCACATGGCCGAAGCCTACAGCAGTGAGGAGGAGCTTGGCGATCTTGAGCGCATTGAGGTAAGCTCCACGGCGCGTTTCCATGTCCGCCGATGGGAGGAAGTTGTTTCTGGTGAGCATGCTCAACACCAGGGGCAGCCCACCGCTCTTCAAGAAGTTGTACTGGAAGTCGCTGGCGTCCTCGCCCAGAGTGGCACTGGCTGGCATCAGCAAAGCATAAACAACCTGCAACATGGGCAAAACAGTGTGAGCCTTCTTATAAGTAGGCTGGCATGGACAGAAGTACATTTAGGTGGAGTAGGAGTAAAAACTCTCAAATGTGGCACATGGTTAAAATTCGATTTGCTGCAGTTTATCAACTACTAATTAACATATTTTGACACACAAGGGCCAACTGAGAATGTAATACAAACACACTGAGACCCACCTCAATGAGGTATAGCACTTGTGAGGGGGAGGGGCCAAAGAAGCGCGAGTCCAGTGAAGGACTGAGGCTGTTCTCCCCGAGCTTGGCGTGGTCCAGACACACGGCTCGCAGATTCTCCACGGTAGTGTTGTCTGAGGAAACAGAACAATGACCAATGAGCCAACATCGCCGCGGGCTGTGTTCATGTATGTTTACATTAAGTAAAGTGGCTGTGTATTATTGGAGAATGTATACCTGGAGGCATGAGTTTCATGAGAACCCGAGCTCCATCTCTCAGCAGTGGCATGTTGAGGCTGCAGCCCAGATCAGCCACCTGCCACAGGAAGGAGATGTAGCGCAGATGCAGCGACATGATCTGTGGAACAGGGCAGAGGGTGTCAAGAGTTCTGCTGTTTACAATGCATTGCCACATCAATTAAATCCTCACGTAGCCCTTATTATTGTGACACATGTCAAGCACTTGGAAATCAGCCCAGGTTAAACTCACCACACCAGGAAGACAGCTCTCCACCTCAGGGTTGGGCCCGTCGCTGAAGTGGTTGCCGTGGTTACCAGGAGAGCCAGTTGATGAATCAGAAGAGCTGTCTGGGCTCGAAGGCATGTTGGCACTCACCTGGGTCAGCTTGGCCGTGATCAGCTATAAATAAACAACGATAATGAGTTAGCACTAATGAAATAGATATAAAGAACTAACAGCAAATGACATCAGTTGAACTGTGTTTTCTGATGCATCAAAAAACAATGTAATATTCTCACCGTTTTGTCCTTCAAATTGAGCTGACCAATCAACTTCCTGTCATCAGCTGGATCAACAACCTCCCCACCAATGAAAAGCTCAATCTTCGTATGTGCAGCATTAGCTTTGATCCTGTTGAGGATGCCTCGGCGGACCGAGCCGATTGTATCGTTGGTGTGTGACCAGATATCCAGATCATCGACCTGGCGCCCCTGGTTGGGGAAACGGACGATCAGTGTGATATGTTTCCCACGGAAAGCTCTGCAAGAGAAAAGTGAGGAAAAAAACGTTTTAGTGCAGCCTGATTAATACAGGTGCGCGTATTTGTGTGCAACAAGCCTGAGAGGGAAGTAAAACATTGTTTATAACAGGCAGCAACAAATAAGGACTAAAGCAGAAGATTCAGGTAATTATTGTCTTGGATTTATACAAAATCCTGATACGGACTGAGACAATTAAACGCTGTGTATTTTCAAGAGAGCAAAAGCAAGGAGCATTAGCAATTAATAGGCGAGATACTCCAAATTGTTATGGGTTCCTCATAGACCAATGCTACACCCTTCCAACAAGTTTTATGAAAATTAGAACAGTAGTTTCGCCGTAACCCTGCCACAACCAAAAAAGGTGAACAATTTAACGTCTTTAGCAAATGTAATAAAGCGTGTCGTCATTGTGACTGTACCTTGACATAGGCAGTATAGTCCTCTCCTCGTGGTAGTCACTGTCGCACTCATTGATGTACTCTTTGAGCACAGTAAGGACTCGCACCATGCGAATAGCCTCCTGACGGGCACAGTTGATGCTATCTTTGTCTCCATCTAACACACACAGGGTGTCGTAGGAGGCCTTCAGACGGTCAAAGCAGGACTGGATGAAATCTTCATGAATTTCAACCTAAAGGGAGAGGGAGCGGGTAGAACAATGAAGACAGGTTTCAAAACAAGTCATTTGAAATGATTTAAATCGACATCTGCTTGGCAGGAAATGAGAAAGAACAAACCCCACTAACTAAAATAGAAAAGTCAATGTACCTGATTGACTTGTAGTTTTGGTCCGAGGTTGGTATAGATCTCTTTGAGCAGGTCTATAGCTCGGCTGGCTATGTCATCACTTCCTTGAATGACCACCTGGAAGAGAAGGGAACATTTAAAAAAAAAAAAAAAAGTTATTCTCAGAGTCCGGCTTCCATGCATTAATGTCTGTAAAGTGAAGAGGAGCCTCATTATTGACAAGTCACAATACAAGTGGGGGCAAGCTGCAACACACTAGAGGACTGCTGCTTTTTCTCTTGTAATATAGTGGTGAAACATTTCAGTATTGGCTTTAGGGGAAGAGAGGATCTCAAAAAGCATGTGCGTAGTGCAAGTCAAAGCAACATAACGGTTTCTACTGTGCCCACAACTCCTCTTTTGTTCATAACATTCTGACTTCAAGGCCACAGTGAAAAGTGTGGAGTAGTAGTCAACACATTAACACATTTGTTGCAATAGTAATTTATGCACAGACTACATTACTACAACATTTGAATAATCAGTTCTTCCTCATTTTCCTCAATTGTTCATATTTGGTTTATTCAAATAATGATATTGTTGTCATTGTTAAAATAAATTCTACTATTATCATTATTATGACTATATTATTATTTGTATAATGCGCGTTCTGCCTTCCTGTCATTAGGAGTTAGACATGTAATGGCTATGTAATAGATTAGAACCTTCATGATCCTAAACTGCTGGGACATTTCCCTATAGCGATACCTTTATATTTTCTACTCTTCACTCACTTGTCAGCATACAGCATTGATGTACAGAGCCGACACAAGACCTTGTTTATATTGGCATCATATATCAGGGTTCTTACACCTTTTCCAAAGTCAAATTCAAGCACTTTTCAAGCATTTTCAAGGTGCATTTTCAAGCTTTTCAAGCATCTTACATACACGTACTTATACTCAAATGATTATTTCCCTACCTCACATTAAATCAGATTATCTTTATGCTATAAACAACCAAATGTGTGTTTCGTGATAGCATTCTACATGAGGATGAAAAATTAAAGAAAAGAAAACTAAGTTTAATATTTCAAAATGAGTGACCCATCTGTACGTACACTGGGCATCCCATATAACCTGGCGGAGCCGATATACAACAATCAGCCAAATAACCTTTCAATACATTATTGATTACTATTTTGTAGGTACTTTTAGGTTGGCAGTAAACACAAGTCAGAGGTAAATGGTGTACTTTTCCTCCACTATATGTATTTAATACCTTCAGTTACTTTACAGATGTGGATGAATGATGTGAAATATAATCAAGTGTTAAATCAGACTTTAGTTCCTCCTGGAGTAAATTCACAAGCTACCCTGCAGTATACAAAGTCATTCAAACTAGCTGCACCTTTACCAGCTTTGAGAACACTTTAATGATCAATCATTATAAAACATATATATTATTATTCTGAAATGGACCAAACTGCACAATGACTACTTTTACTGTCGCTACTTTCACTATATGTTGATGATAATACTTTTCTACTTTTACTTGAACATTTTGAATGCAGGAATTTTACTGTAACAGAGTATTCCTACACTCTGGTACTTCTACTTTTACTCAAGTACAAGATCTGAGTACTTCTACTTTTACTCAAGTACAAAATCTGAGTACTTCTACTTTCATGACAAGATCCGAGTACTTCTACTTTTACTCAAGTACAGTTTCTGAGTACTTATTCCACCTCTGGTAGCGTATTAGCCTGAATTGTAGCCACAAAATCACGCAGAGCTGCATAAAAAGAGACTCACAATGGTAACAAGTGGAAAATAATATTTACAAATGTGTACAATGATTTGTAGGTAATTTTGACTACTCAAGACACCTGACTTATACATATTCAAAGGAAGACTGTGTTCATTCTGCAATTATATGGGGTTATCACTAGCACCGCCATCGGGTCAATTTGACCCACAGCTGTTTCTTTTATTGTATGTAACTTTTTTTCAATAAAATATTAAAGTCTCCCAGTCCGTGACTTTTCCTGAAAGTCTGTTATGTAGCACCCTCTGTTGTTAAAAATTGTCAATATGAAGTCAGATTGAAGAAATCGCCCAAAGAATTGCCATTTATACCTATTTCCGCCAGCGGGTCCCATTGACCCCACCACTTTTCACGCTATTGATTTCGCGTGTAAACCATAGGTATAAACATGACGTGTTGCTATAGCAACACCCTTTGTCTACTGCGGTTCCTTATAGATTGAGAGGTAGATTGAGAGAGAGAGAGAGAGATATTGATAGCGACAGTCTGTAGTTAAGGAGCGCGCTCCCGCTGACGTGAGACCGCTCGCGCTGCGCTCCGCAGCAAAAAGCTGTTTGCTTTTCACCAAACAACGACAACCGCCTCACGAAACGCTATGTTGTAGTGTTAATAAACGAAACAATTTAACAAAATTGCTTGTCAAAATACCAATACCACAGGACCATTTAAAAAAAAAAAAAAGCAATATATGGCCCGAGCGGGCAAATTGAAATTATGTTATGCTGGCCGGGGTGTCTAAATAGTGCTTACGGGACAGCGGGCCATTTATAATGTCGAGCCCTGTATATCATATGAAAAGCTGAGAGTCCAGAGATTCTATTGGTATACGTTTCATCCCTATGCGATCAAAAGAATATTAAACTTGTTTCAGCAAATTCAGATGATAAATACAACTTTGAAGCTTGTAAAGGCATAATTACAAGCGGAGAACGGAGTAATTTAATGTCACAGCAAGCGTAACAGCCGGTGTTTCTTGCGAGTGTTTCCCCGGTACACGAACACAATACACACAAACGCAAAAATACACAAACACACACGCACTCGCGAGCTTCCCCCAGGCCAGTAATACAAACGAAAATGTGTCTTCGGGTCAATGTGACAGATTTCGATAGAGCAAGTCACATTTGGTTTAGGCACGAAACATACTACCAGTAGAAGTACATTGCTTTTAAAATCGTTCTGTGTCGAATCAATAGATTATATTTCGTGACTATAACACGAAATGCCGTGAGAATTACTGGGTTGAATTACAAGTGAGTGCTTCATCCTCTGAACACCACAGAATGGCGAATGTAACGCACATAACATAGGTACGCTCCTCTGAAATGATTGTCCCCAGCAATTATTATCCCTCATCGAGTTCGCTATTCAGCCTGCTAATGTTAGCTTAAACAAACGTAACATGCCACGTTAGCCTAATCTAAAATGCTCTACTACGGCGTAGCCTACCTTTCATGTGGCTCGTCAGCGCCGACTCTCCGATCGTTATTTTTTGCAAACTTTGCAGGAGGCTACTCGTGGGCTTGACCCTCGTCTTAGCCATGGATTGTATTTGTCTTCTGCTAGCCAACGCTCGTTGAAACTGCAACCTCCTGGCATACTGTCATCTATCACTCATCAGAATGCCCAGGTCACACACCTAACAAAAACACTTGCAGGTCACGCGCAGAGCGCGGGAAGGCCGGAGCGGAGCTGTTTTATGTAAAAGCGAGGCAATTAAGCTCGCTTCGACTTCTTTATTTTCTTTTAATCTAAAAAGCGAAGTAAAGCATTTACATTTACAAGCGCTTTATCCCAAATTCAAACAACATTCCCAAAATTCAAGCAGTTTCCCAACCTTGAAAACACCAGGTCAAATTTCAAGCATTTTCAAGGATTTCAAGCACCCGTACGAACCCTGCATATTGAAGCCAACTGCATCGATCAAGTCAGTGTGGCTGAAACCTTCTCTCCCTCTTCTTCTCATACTCCCTGTCACTCTCCTTTAACTCTTCCGGTGGCATTCTTTTATTTGAAGATGTGAAAGAGCGCACTCCCGCTCTGCAGCAAACAGCTGTTTGCTTTTCAACCAACAACCGTTGCGACCTTACGAAACGCTATGTTGTAGCGTTAAAACACATTTTTTTAACAACATTGCTTTTCAAAATACCAATACCACAGGACCAATTTTTTTTTTAAAGCAATATTTTTAGTGGCCGGAGCGGGCAAGTGCAAAGTACTATAATGTTGAGCCCTGCCAAAGCAACGGACAAATGAGTTACAATCCAAGCCACAATGGATCCAGGAGAAGTCTTCCAGAGCACTCAGCTCCATGTTCTGCCTGACACAAGTGCCATAAGGCTTGAGGCAGATGCATGAAGCAACTTAGCAAATGTTTTGAGAGAGATGGAATATTAGGTGGAATATGTACTTTTGAAAAAGGTACAGCAAGCATTCTTTAAGCCAGTTCAAAATGGATATAAATAGGCTGAATTCCCTGTCATCCATCTGTTTCCCTCAGCGATAACACACGTATCTTCGGTGTGTGCCTGTTGTAAAAAATCTCCTCACCCTCCAGAGGTAGTCCAAGCCTATTAGTTCCAGGTCGTCCATCATGTAGGCCCTGCGCTTCGCCACCAGCTTGCCCTCCCTGCAGTTGACAGCCTTGAAGAACCTCTCAAAGCACTTCATGCCGTTCTCAGTCAGCAAAGATGGGTCCAACTGCAGGACATTGTTCTCAAAGAAGTCCTTATTGATGTCTGGGTCCAGGTCTGGTTCATCACCCATCAGCTTTGAGTACCTATTCAGTGGCAGCAATAAAACAGATGCCGGTTGAATGACAAATGTAAAAGGAATTCAATCAAGCCAAAATGCAAGAAGACATCAAATCATACTGTACCATTTGAAGCAGGCCTCCCGGTCACAGAGGAACACCGCATTCTCAGCCAGACACTTCCAGATCTGCTTGGCCTGAGGGGCGCACAGCCACAGCTGGCCATCTTTTAGCAGGAACCTAGAGAAAGAACAAGATAATCAATAGCGGCAGACACTCGTGGCCTTAAGGTCAGTTAGCGTTCTTGTAAAGGTCATGTAGTTCGGGCCTGGAGGGGGTTAAGTCACTGGGTACCATTTCTCCTCCCTAATTACCCACTGTTGAACAAGATACTTCAATTGAGTGGCTCAATAGCTAAAAGACAACTGTTGATTTATTGTGCAGCTCCTATAGGTGGTGTGAGTGTGACCCAATACGCCTACATTAAACCATGTAAAGGAAACGCTGATAGTGATCACAGTTACAGCGATCAACTGCTTGTATGGCAAAGAGCATGGGACTATCATTTCAATACAAAAATGCTGTTCTCATAATTATCTTATAGTAATCAAGTAGTCTTCTTCCAGTGTTCTTTTAGGAGTGTCTTCATAAAAATAAACTGTTAATTCTATTTATGTATGTTTTACTACATAAAAACTAAAAAAGTTGTGATGAATTTGACTGGACAGATGTGATCACTAGAGCCAGGTTTTTACTGTATCATATACTTCTCTTAGGCTTTAATATATCCCCAGATTCTGACAAAAGATAAATAAGCAGGTCTAAGCTACTACAAAAAGGTATACTATATTGATGTATTTAGAAGTTAGATGTGATGTTGTACCTAAGGAAGTTGAGTCGTTCCTGTACTTCCTGCACATGGCTGTAGCGGCTTCCTGGTCTGACCGTCTGGGGGTCAAACTCAGCCTGCTCTTCTGTAAAAGCACACACAACCAGTCAGATGGCACATCCCTGAAACAACTGCTGTACATAGTAAAAAACTACATTTTCAAAAAACACAGGGTGCACTTTCTGGCCCAACCATGTACCTTTGGAGAACTGCCTCATGGTCTCCATGTAGGCCGAGAGGTTCTCAGCCACCAGGGTGACCAGAGCGTGGTTATGCTGCAGCTGGTTGATCAGGTCGTGGCGGTAAAACACATGAGGACTTCTCTGGGTTTGACTAAAGAGAAAACAGTGGGAGGAGTGGAGGTTATTAGGGCGACCAACATATCATTCACAGCGAAGGCAAGGAAGACTTTACTCAAATAAAGTGAGAATGAATCTGACAAAACGTACTTTAGTACTACAATTTTTAAGAAAACATAGCATGACTGATTTCTCATTTGTTTTTATCAGGGACATAAAGAAAGCAGCTTTTGGTGTATTTGGGTATATGTGTGTGCATCATAGAATAACCAACAGAAGAAGTCATATCAATATAGGCCATTTCCTGCCTTGTTTTCCACATCTTTTGGATTGAAAGCTAAACTTCAGAAAAATGTAAATAACCCTAAAATCTATGATTCACAGTTTAGACAGCAATCGTACTAAAACGAGCCAAATGGGAATCTGCAACACATTATCATCCGTTTGAATAACCAATGCCAAATCATTGTTTATAAAAACGAGCTGGCTTAGATTTGTTACATTCTGCAGTTACATCATGATTGCAGTTCATCAGCAGCGGCTAGATTATGCTGACTCAAGGTACAATTATCAAAAATGCATGCTAGTGTTACTACAATTCTTTAGGTAAATTATCTATATCTGCATATCAAATGCAGCTAAAGAATGAAGGCATACATTTGAGTGGGTTCAAGGCATGAAATACCCCTGATATTATTTGCATTGAGTGATTTGTGCTGAAAGGAGCTGGCATCAGGAAGAACGGGGCTCCATCTCAAAGGACATTTCATTTAGTTGGTAACTGTCGTGATTAAATGATGATTCTGTGTATGCACTACAGCTTGTGTTCAGCACTGAGAAACTGCACAAAGAAATCCAACAAAGGGCATTTATAAAAAAGGATGAACAAGAGGTGGATTAATTGTTTGGGCTGTCCTCAACTAACAAAAGTCTTAGTTGATTTACACTTCAATTACTTTGTTAACTGAGTAGTTGAATTAAAAAGACAAACCTTATGTAAAACTGACTTTCTCGAAAATAATCTTAAATTATTGTGTTTACAAGAGATATGCCAATAAGTTTGTCAGAAATAAGTCATTCAGCATTCAATAATGATGTATTGAGTAAAACACTAGGGTGCAGCCTCCTTATTGACTGCTTTTGAGTAGTTGTGTATCCTGTCTCTTGTTTTCATTAACTCAACATATGCAGGACTTTGAACAGGGGGTTGAATGAGGAATCAGTCATTTGAGATGAAACCCAAGAAAGAATAGCTTAAGCAGATTCATGACAGATTTACATTTTATAAAGTATATTTATGTTTATATCATGAATATATCAAAGAGAAAGTTAGACTTGACGTGAAACAGAAATAGGTAGAACCCTGGAATTAGCACTCAACTTACCCCACTAAGTTCGTTTGTATGTTAATTGGCATTTTCTTTCTGAAAAACAACAGGCATGTATACTACATGTTTTCTGACTAGAAAAGGGCACTATTTCAAATCAGAACAATTTGTGATAATACTGAACAATATGATTTCATATAAATATTACAATTCTTTTACAAATGTTCCATGGTAATGTTAAATATAATACTCCCTAAAAACGTCTTTATAAACATGATTTACTGGCAGAACTTAGCATATGTAACAGATAGGCCTTTTGCATTCAAGAAATGTTGTCAGAGCAGGAAAAGACAAATGTACATATTTGAATGTCTTGTAATACGGGAAAGTTAACCCCAAAATAAAAAACAGACTGTTTTAGTGTGAGTATCTGAATGTTGAAGATATCAACCGTAAGATGTCTGCCTTCTCTTGAAAAAAAATGGAACAAGACGGCAAACAAATTGTGGTGCTCAACACCCCAAAAAAAATACATTTGAAAAACAAATGTCATATAAGATTAATATTATTCATGTTTTCTTTCTACCGCTCAACACCCGCATGCCAATTCACCACCGAGGGAAGCACCCATCCACCCGTTACCGAAATGCTCCTGCCCACTGGTGTAGTTCGGTAGAAAGAGAATAATAAAAATATACATTTATCTTGTTCCATTATATTCAAGAGAAGGCCGGTGAACTGTCCCTCCAATGTCATTTGTTACATCTTTGCTTTTCCTATTATGACAAGTCAAAATGTCTGCTGTGAAAAAGGCTTTTGATTTAAAAAAAATATTAATGTAAACAAGAGCTATATTTAATATTTACTGAACATTGATATGACAAGCTAGCTACCAGACTAGACAGAAACTAGCTAGTCAGCTGTAAACAGAAGTGGGCATTTTGATTTGTGGATGTGCTGGAGGGTTAACATTGTAAGATTATAACAAAGACAAAAACGTAAGGAAAACGTTCAGCTCCTTTCAGTGTAGTAATATAAAAGGTGAGTATGATTTGCCCGCAACCAAATAAAAAAAAAACACCTGTACTTCCTGTATTAAGGACACACACAGTGAGACATGTTTTAAGAACATACCGACAGTCAAAATCAAAATGTGTATATTTCATAGTATAAGAAACGAATACATGTTGGGTGTATCGCCCAGCCCTGTTGGTTAATAAGGGTACTGTGGTGATGCATTCTGATGTTGTCCTGCAATAAAACGAGCCTAAACTGCAAGGCTATTTACTCTGTGGGGCACTCAGCAGAAAAAGTGGACAGGCCTCAGAACTTGTGCAAATGTGATCAAAATGCCAAGAATGTCAGCTAGACAAAATAAGGTGAATGTGAAAATTAGTTGTGTTGCTTTTCTTGTGGGTGTTCATGCATGATAAATACTAATAATTTAGAATTTGTAACTTAAATAAACACTTTATACTTGCCGACATAATAATCCTCCAGTACATGTTCCAGACATATCAATTCGATTTTTACTATGACCTTACCTGAGGTTTTGAGGGGCTTCTCCAAAGAGGCTACAGATTTCTCTGATTTGCTTCAGGGCAGGGATCACCCATTTGTCATTGGTTCGTAGCTCTTCTATGAAACGATCTATCCACTGAATCTTCTGTGTATCTCTGTCCTGTGAGTGGAAATCAAACATCCTTAGTATTCGGAGCTTAATCTGTCATTTTGCATGCCATTTCCCTGTAAACATGTTCACTGACACGTACCTGTGAGCAACTGTAATCTAATATTTTGATGTGAGCACTAAGAGCCTGGTCCATGATGTCTACAGGCACATCATCGCTGTGGGCCAGGTTCCACAGCAGGTTGAGGACCTTGTGGGCCATCACCCCATCCTTATCATCCTCGGCCAAGCGCCGGATTAGTTCCAGCAACTTTTCACGCTGCTTCTTGCTGGCATTGGTCCAGCTTGCCTGCACAAGAGGAACAACCAAATAAAGGTTATTTCAGATTTCATTATACAGTGTACAAAGCACCCTTTGTAATCCAAAATGTAGCGACTGATTACTACAACTCTTACTCACCTTGAAGCAGTCAAAAAGGTGATCGAGCTGCTCAGGTGAGAAGTCCCATGCCAGCTTGGCCAGGAGGTCATGGACGTTCTTCACAATGGCCTCATGCTTACCAGCCTGCAGATATACAACAACCCGACGGTTGGGTTAACAAAAATACTTCCAACGTCCGCCACCGGACGTCTCGGCGGTGGCAGGGATATGCTGCAGTTGCAATGGGGACCAACAGATCCTGTACTTTCTGTTTCCAACTATTGTTAGGGAGGAACAACTACAGTTGTGGTTAAGTCACAGGAATGCAGTACCATGTCCTATGATTGGATGTTCTTTTGAAAGCAAATGTAATATTGATTTACTCTATGTGTAAAGTGGTCAAAACCCAGCTACATTTTAAGTATGGAGAAAACATTTATTTTGATTTGAAAAAGGTCTCATCTGATCCTGATAAAAGCATATGCTGAAAAGGGTTGCTCTTACAATTAAATCGTTCTTTAAAACTACAAGTGGAATGTAGAGCTCTTCAGTCTGTTTCCTCTCTCCATGCACCTTGCGGTGTCGTGTCCACACCATGATGACTCAACCTGTACCGTCATGCTCATTAGAACAAATGGTAGTGATTTAGCTAAATGCTCGGTAGCGGGAGAAGGAGGAAAGGCAGGAAGCTAGAAAGTGGGCAAGAAAATGGGACTGAGGTTTGTTGCTCTCCACTATTAAGAAAAAAAAGTGATAATGATGGGAAAGCATGACTGACAAGCAACAGGTGCTCCTGTGTTGGTCCAAATAAAACAATCGTAAACTAAATCTCTCCAAGCTATTTTCATTTAACATATAAAAAAAACTACAAGAAGACACAGTTTGTCCGTACAGTGAAGCACACAACTACAGAACCACGCACTGAAGTCTTGGTTGTATTAACCCTTAGTGATGCAACTCAAATACAGACTCAAGATCTCAGACTATATAATGAAAGGAACATAATGTCAAAAGGTAGAGAGAGTGCTTTGAGTGGTTATAGGACTACAAAAGCACTTATGAATGCAAGTCATTCTTTACCATTCAAATCATATAAAACACTGAGTTGTACCTGTGCCGCCCAGATGTTGTCCAGATCCTGCATTGTAAGAGCTTTTTCTTTGATAACGAAGCGAAGGATCTTCTCCAGTTTCTCCACGTACTGCGGCTGGTGCAAACTGTCCCTCAGCACGATGGACAGGATGTGGTTCTGCTGGATCCACTCCTGGCGCAGGACATGAACACACAGAGAGGACAAGTGGATTTTAGATCAAGATAAATAATTGATGCACACGGCACAAAATGTGAAGAGCAGTGCTTACCGCCATGCGCTCTGCAGTCAGCCACTCTTCCTCCTCGGGGTTATGTCGATGAGTGTAGTAGGACACACTGGAGATCACCTTGTTGACTTCATTTAGTGCATTCATTTTGCCGTTAAAAGAAGAAATTTGCAATAACCTGTGGATAAGAAATGTTTTTTTGATCAATGAGATTAAATGTGTATGTGGCAATTGCTCTTACATTTCAACAAAAAGCACAAGGACATTATCTTTTGATGCTCACCTAAGAATCATTTTTAATCTAAAAATCTCTAAATTCTTCACGGTCTCCTCCTGCCCCGGTACACGAGAAGCCAGATTCTTCAGAGACTTGATTATCATGGACAGTGCGTCGTTTTTGGCTTCATTCTTCGCCTCTTTCTTCAGCTCCTCATCTGTGAGATTCTCTAGAAACTGGGGAACCATCTCGATGACTGGAAGGAAGTACTTCTTTACCGTGTGCAATGTGAGGAACTCGTAACACTGGCCAAAAGGCCTGTAATGCAGAAACCACAAAATCAGCTCACACAAACATCAACAGTACACTGATAGCACATACAAGCAGCATGTTGAAGAATGTTGCTTTCGTTAAACAACTGCCTTACTTGATAAGTGCAGCGATGATCTGGACGTTCAGTGCTTGGCCGCTCATGAAGCGATCGTGCAACATTTGAAACCCGTTTAACGTGCCAAATTTGTTTATTAAGTCCACCAACCAGCCCTGTGGACAAAGAATGAGGGAATACACATTTAAGAAGTTGCTCTGTTCAGTAAGAGAGAGTAAATACAAATAGTTCTCAATTTCGACAAAAAAATTCACTGATGTCTTGATTGTGTTCCCATAAAACTAAAATCACAAGGTTGAAAAACAATAATTGTGTGCATTATTATGTCCTTGAGTCTAATTTGACCAAGAGATTCAAAGCAAGCAAGTATTAGACAGGATTAGGAGAGATGAGACATTCAATATCTGTTTTAGCCAATAAATAACTTAAAGCAGAATCTTTCTAATAGTTCCAGTGGAACCCTTAGTAGTACTGGGCCCCCAGCCAACAGAGGCAGACAGGCTGCAGTGCTGTTCACACTGACCCCGTGCCCACACTGTATTCATCACTGTTCAATTCCTATTCTCTGGTGTAGCCACCTTCTCTTTATATTATCTAATTTGCCCCAAGCATTATTATTAATAATAATAATAATAATAATAATAATAATAATACATGGGACTTATATAGCGCTTTTCTGGAAACTCAAAGACGCTTAAAAAAAAATGAAGGCTGCTTTCACACCTGTGGCTCATGAGGTGGTCACACTGAATTTTTCCCAACAAACCACAAGTGGTAAACATGAAGCTATACAGACTGAAGGCTTGACATACAGTTAACGCTAGAGGTAAGGTGTGAAAGCACCCTTAGTGTCTTATAGATTGTGATCATCATCAGGCTGGAGGCTAAAAATAGCCTGTTTACTGCACAAAACAAAATATAAAAAATAGTATGCACTTAATACTCATAATATAACAGAAATAAATATGATAAGTAATATTATGCTGGATTACTGTTGACACTGTCATGGGATCACAGAATGTCAGACATAAGGTAATTTTCAGCAAGGTTAAACCAGGCAAGTTGAGAGAAAAAGAAAGCCTAATAAAACTTGTTAAACATTACATTAAAAAGGTACAATGTTCATGTTTAGTCAACTGTTGCCATGGTGACTCACCTTGGGAGAGCGAGGGTCAGGTGGTCGGGCGAAGAGCTCGTCGTCGGCCAGCTGTGCTCCGGCGGGGACGGTCTCAGAGGGCCGCGTGCCGTTGTAGATGTGGAACTTGCAGTGAGGGTTGGTGGCCATGGCCAGCAGCTCCAGTAGAGGGAACCAGTCCTGAGAGAGCTTGGCTACACACAGCTCCACCAAACGGTGTGTGTTATTGATGATACACCTCTGTGAGGAAAGGGTTGTTTGTAAAAAAAAGAATAAAGAAACAATGGCATTAGACAACAAAAGACAGAGGGTAACACAGTGTATTTAGCCTTTATATGATCCCATTATATTAATACACTGTACCTGGAAATATGAGAAATACTATATTATGCATGGCTTCTGCCTGGTTACCCTGCATTCAAGCCAGCCTAGCTATAGCAACTACCAATACTATACTTCATGTCATATGTTTTACTCAAATTGTATGCATTAGTGGAATCTACAATATTTTTGATGTGAAACTTAATTCCTTCTGAAGGGAGACGGGAGACATTTGTGCTCCTTTACATGTCTGTCTGTCTCACTGGTTTATCATGAAAAGGTCCAAGAGATCAATCTTTAGTCTCAATACAAAACAACAGCCAGCCTCAGCTCCTTCTAACAAAAACATCATTGATCACAGCCGGCGTTGCCTCTTTCCTCAGCTCGTTGAGAAACAAACAGAAAACTCAATTTACGGGCAAGACCCAGGTCTGAACAATATATGCATCTAATGAAAAGGGCAAACATTTCAAAGAATAAATTAAGGCGAGTTGGCTGTGCCGAGTCATAATAATATAGATTTTTGTCAACTTAATAAAAACCTTTGCTACCCAACATTTAATCTACGTCAGAGTAGTTGTCGTGCGCTGTGGTAATTGAAAAGGGGGTCAAATTCCCAAAACAGCACTTATGTTTTTGTTATGTGTATTATCTTTATTATTTATTTTTTGAAAGATTATAATAAGAGGCTGGATTGTTACCATGGAGTCTTTGACAAAGCTATTTTTTCATGTACCAAAATATAAAATCAACAATAAACACTCACATGAATCTCAAACTTCCAGCCACTGACGGCCTCATCGGTCAGGATCTTTGTGAAGGAGATGGTCAGACCATCTCGGAAAAACCTCTGACACGCCTCACACTTTACATCCATTCCTGCAAGGAAACACAGCCCTCATTTCAAACCATGCAATGCACAGAGTGTAAAACATCTGTTCGTTCCAGTTTCTAACATTTGTTGAACTTCTGTTTTATATCATTTCAATTACATATCTTTGTTTTATTTGACTAAACCCCTACTTGAAAACACCCATGGACTCTTAACATGTGTGGTGATTTGTTACTCACTTAAAATAATTGTTTTGAAACTTGAATAAAACATTTTTGAACAACATTGTTTTGATTCAAAAATCATAACAATTATTGGCCCGATTCTACACACATACATTAAATATGTAATTAATTATAGTTTGCACTTCATGGTTAGCCTTTGACTTGCTTTAAAGCTCAGGCAATAAAATGTAAACGCCACAAATCATCTAAACAGACACAAAAGAACATTTAGTTTAACTTACCTTTTTTACTCAGGTCAATAGCAGCTTCCAAGAGGACTTCTAACTCTCCTTTTGGCAAAACTGGAACGACCCAACGAGGCCTGAGAGGAAATAAAGGTGAATCAACAAAGACATTCAAACTCACTTCAGTAATACATGAGAAGATGCAGCACATTGCATTGAACTTGATATACCAATGTTTTAACTCATAAACTGTTGATTCAAAAGTGGGCATTGTAAGCATCTACTGCTAATGATCACAACATTGGGACGAATACAGTGGCGATGTAATACATTACATTAGGAAGTTCCAAAAAATCTGCATTGAAACTCTCTTAAAAAGGTAGGGTAGGTAAGACTGGAGAAACCAGCTCGAGTGCGCTAGAATTTGAAAATACACAACCGGAAAACAATCTGCCCCTTCCTTCAGACTTCTTTACAGAGCCCCTCCTCCAACACACAAACGCACACATGACCACAGCCGGCGATGAGGGCACGAGATAAGTTTGTGCACGAGATGGAAGGCTGACAGGCAGGAAGGCCATCCAGTTATTTTAGCCTCAGATGATTGGTCGTGCTTTTTACAGTATTACAGCTTCCCCAGATGACATTTTTTATGTATTTATTGTCAAAGCATTTAATGTATTCATTGCTATCGGGATGTTAAGAGCATTCCATGGAAAATAACAAAAAGTGTTTCTGAAGTGAATTACCTACCCCACCTTTAATAAAGTTACCCTTATGCGTTATCAATTAATATGGCTGTAGAGCGATAGTCCACATTCTGGCTGTATCTAGGAGTTAGGAGAGACAGAAGATGCAGCATGTGTGCTAGCATGTGGGTAAATACCTGTTGATCATATCATCCAGCTTGGCTAGGTCAGTGTGAGGGAAGGCGGGCTCCTCCTCTTCCAGCTGAGGGGGTCCGTCCCCCTGGCCCTGCTCCTCTGGTGGGCTCACTGGAGAGTTCTCATTAGATGAGTTGGGAGATGATGTCTGGAAAAATGACAGACAATCAAAGTCATTAGAGATGAACCCATTCGTAGCGAGTTACAGCGGAAGCATCATTACCGCAACGTCACAGGTCTGATATCAGCCTTGAGACTGGAAGAGTTTCATGTCATGGCGCTTTTTGTGTTTATTCATGAATAACTATGTCTACTCTGAAGATCGAGGGCGAGGTCACATTAGCTGTCATTTTCATCAAACACCGGAAAATAAAGAAACCCATAAAGGCAAGAGGTTGGGAGGAATGTGAATGACTGAATGTATGCTGTATTACTACTGCTATTTCTTAAATACCCTTATTATAAAATTCTAGTGCATTTATTTTAAAACAGATTTAGTTTATTTTCAATAAATGGGTATGTCTTTATGTATGTACTTTTTTTTAAATATATTTATTGTTTTTGAGGTTGATATTTAAAATGTCATATATGTAATTTCACTATTTTACTTCCATGTATTTAAGTTGATGTATAATGTTTATGGTTATCTGTATGCTTCTGTGCTTTTCTAAAAAGAGAATTCACCAGCATATGGAATTGTTACAGCATCTAACATAGTGCAACTCCACTGTGAATTGGACCATTATCATTATTTTATATATCCTGGCTTGATGTCATGGTAACATGCCATGTGCATTAGACCATTCAACCACATGCAGCCTTGAGGAGATTTGTTTCCATTTGTTTCTATAAACAAATGGATGATGACAAATGTCTAATCATTTCAGAGCTTTGTGGAAACGCTGAAAATGATACTTTAAGAAGAAGCAGCTTTACCTACAGGCTCACTGACACTCTCATATCATCAGTCAAATGATATGAAACTGCAGGCTGACATTTATCTAATGTATGTGCTCAACTGGTTACTGGCTAACAAGCCTCTGCAATCTGTAGCGTTTTAAAAAGGAGCACAATGGGGCATTTTTGATCATTGGTATCTCCGGACCAACAAACAAAGGGTCAGAAATGGGCCTGACATTAACTATCGACGACAAAATGCCTGACTGAGCCCTAAGCTCAATGCACCAGTCTGATTATTTAATTATATAGAATAATGATTGTGTTCTCACAAATGGCTTTTTTTTTTTTTGCATTAAAAAAAAAAAGAAATCTGTTGCAACACAACAAAACGCCTCCATCTCACCATTATCAGTGAGATGGACTTTTTGACCACCAAGTCAAAAGTGAAAGTTAACTACCTGTTTCCGTGGGGCCATGTTCCAATGGAAAGCCAAGGCCCACTTCTTGTATAGGGGTAGGATTTCTATTGTTCAGGTCACTAAGTGTAAATGCATGTAGGCATAAAGAAGCAGGTGTTTCTCCTGAAAGGTCTCTAAACAAAGCCATTCAAGTCATTATACTCGTAGTATACGGCAGACACAGCAAATGCTCTTTTCATCCTCCTCTACCCAGAGGACGCAAAAACTGAGGGCTGACATGGATGTGTTACAAGTATAAATGTGTTAGCATGTGGGTGTATCTGTTACGGTGCTGTTGAACAGAATTTTTTTGGAAGGAAGAGTGTTTGAGAAGCAAAAACATCAATGTGTATCCATGAATGTGAATTTAAGCACCGGATGTGACCATTCCTGTCTTTATTTCATTTCTAATCTAAGGACTGTGTATGAACATCAGTGGTGGTGTGAGCAGCTGTGTGTGAGAGTAAAACAGGGATACACACAGTGGAGGGAGACGCATAACTGAGAAATATGAAATGTGGGGGTGTGTGGTGAAGGCTCCTTCTGCTTGGCTGACCTACATAGGCAGCTTGCTTCTCACGTCTCACCACAGCTCATCTCCAACCAACACAGGACTGCACATGCACACTCACACAGACACACACACACACACATCCTTTATCCATCACTCAGGAGGCTCTGTTCATTGATGCCTCTCCTTCACTCTCCTTCACTCTCTTTCTCCCTCTTTCTCCCTCTTTTCCGCTCCCTCCTCCCCTTCCCTTCCCTTTTCGTCCCCTTGGGCATCTGTGTGTGGTTTAGGTATGAGCGATATATCTGTTAAAAAAGCGGTGCTGCAGTGTCTGTACTTACTAAAAAGGGAGATATCACAACTCACTTTGTCCCTTCTCAGGTTAAATATACATGTGTCTGCCGTCAAAAGCAAGTGTAATGCACAGTCATTCAGAACAAAGCTGTACACTCTTATGTTGAGTATTAGCTGGGAAGATGTTGCTCACCTGGTTCTGTGGCAGTGGGGGTTGGCTCTGAGCATCAGGTGCCTGGCCCTGGCCCTGACTGTCATTGCCCCCCACCGGAGAGCCACGCGTGGTGGCCGTCATGCTCGCCACCGGGCAGATCTTGGCAATCTTGGCCTCTTAAGGAGCGCTGGCCAGGAGGGAAATCACAGCCACCTCAGCTGTAGAGCAGAGGGAAGAGAGCCCGAACGCACGAGAGAGGGACACAAGCACCTGGAGGTCTGGATGTGCCGCTGAGACCATTGCATAACCTGGGGAAAAGGGTAGAGGGGTACAGGTCAGAATTATCAGCAGGTTGGCTAAGTTACCTGTAATACATTAAAACAAAAAATCATAACCTTGTTCTGCTAAATTGACCATAAACATCATCCACTTGTTCTGAACTGGGCTGTGCTCTGCTTGGTAGTTCTGGGTTTCTGTTACCATGCAGATGTTTTATGAATAAGGATGTTTCAGCCAGGCTTTAAATGGCTGACACGGATCACTGATTTAAATTAGATTCAGAATATCCAGCACTAACCATTAATGATTTGTTGCCGACCCATTGCTGACAGTTTGAGATAGGTATCCCACACCTGCTAGCTTTTTCAAAAAATCATCACAAATAAGCTTCAAACCAGGAGAAGAAGCTGTATTAGGCAGTGCTGCTATCAGCCCATCTAGCCTTACAATAATAAATAGCATAATAAATGTCAAACCCCAAAAAACGGCCTCAAAAGTAATCCTATCCTACAAATGCCATGTTTCATTTTCACTTTCAATTTATGTGCATCATGCCATCACGGGTGCTAACACTTGATAAGAACAAATACCTCTTCCTACTTTTACAGCACGCCTGAATCCATTTCAAGTCCCACCAGTCTAAAGCACCGTCTCAAATGTGGCCATGGGTAAACATGAACATTAGCCTCAGGTGTGTATGGTGGCGATAGGGCCACCATGATGGATTGTGAAGTGAAATTGAAATTACCACTGACTTAATCATTAGTGATTGGTTGTCATGATTTTTGTTTAGTATGAACAGGATCTTATTTAGCTGTTTTTGGACATTATTTGTATCAATTGTAATAACAATGTGTTAACATTAACTAGATGTGGGAACATGGTCACATTGATACATGACACAGTCCAATGGGACAAGAGCCCCGAGCAATCAGACAGTAAAAAACCTGGCTATTGGGCCTGATTACTAAGCGCATATGTCTTGAAGGATAGTCTTGTAATGTGAGAAATATTCCTAAACTGGGAGGTTAAGTCTGGATGTTGATCTGTCAACTCTAAGATGTTACCTCAGAAAGTTTCGTTAATATCTTTGCCTTTATATCAATTTTCAAAAGTGTTTATCTATGCTGGATTTGTATTTATGACTTGCTTGATCTGGACTCCCCATGAACTGGTTAAGGAACATTCCAAATAACTACCACTGCCACAGTTCGATTAAAGCCGGAGGACATTTGTGTCATGTCGTCATACCTCTTTATTGGCATGAATGTAACAAGGAAGATATTGCATAAGGGTGAAGAAAAAGCTCTCAACATTGTGTCTGCCCCAGACCTCAGCGATCAACTTAAGTGAGTGCAATGTTTAGTAAACGGAACCATGGTCAAAAAAAGGAAAAAGAAGACCCAGCTTGTATGACACTGGAACGCCCTTTACATATCAGTATGACAATCAGTAAAACATGATGCAGCCGGCAAATGTAGCACTTGACTGTCTGATCGACAACAAATTCCACAGATAAATATCCTTTTTAGCTTCATCCTGCATTTCAATCCAAATTATTCATATTTCAGCTTTCATTAAAGTTAACCTTCAAATACAAACTGATTAAGAGATCATTTATCAGGCACCATCCAAAAAGGTGCAGGAATAAGAGATAAGAGAATAGTTAGCGATTTAAATAAGCCCTGAGTATTAAGAGATATAATAATTGACGATGATGACTTTTGAGACCAATACATTATCACACATGCCTCCATATCAGCAGCAAATCAGCACATTCAACACCACACCTTTCAGCCTTCCTGTCATTAAAATGAACACTTTGGCTATATGCAGTTTTAGAGTCTATGTGTTTTTAAATGTATAGTACAATTCAAATTGGAATAGGATTATATCAGTTTTCAGACTGCCAATGAAGTCAGAACCCTCTTCCAGCAATTCCTGTGATCAAGATCGATAGGGTGCATAAAGAAAAAGGAACATGACTTAATGGCTTTTAGATCATATAGAACATGTTCAATAGATCCTCGATGCTGTTTAAAAAACAGGAAGCTTTGGTGAAGAAGATAATCATACTATGTATAAGGTGATATAAGATGGAACTTTTATAAGTTCTAAAGGACACAGGTTTATGAGTCATTATGGTCACAATTTCATTTTCAATTAATGAATAGTCTGCCCTAAAACCTCAATAGTTATCAGGTTTATCAAATTACAATGGAAGTCATGATTGTTTGAAGCACATTATACAAACATATATAAATAATAGCTTTCAACAGTCACAGTCTGCCTTCAAATATGTGCTTTACAAGCTAACATAGGTGTACTAAAGCCTAAACATAAATCTACTTTGCGAATAGGCATTAATTTGCCACAAGACACGAATGGTTAAATGCGTTTAACTGTTGTTACTGTATGCCTTCTTTAAGGGTAGTGAAACTAGCTTATTTCCTATTTTACAGGTGGCCAGAGGCATCTGCTTCAGCATCGGCTATTTGGGTTGCAGCTGTCATTACGAACAGTACATCACATTACTGCAATTACTATAAGCACAATCTGGCGAGTGTGTTCTTTCCTGAGTACATGTCATATAATAAATTGAAAGCTACTATCAGTGAAACCACTCAGAAGCCAACGATCTACTAATGGGGGGATTGGGTTAGGGCGTTCGGTTTTATCAACAGTGTCAAACAAAGTGACACACACACGATAACAACCAGCCACCATTAAAATAAGCGCTAAGCTAGGTATAACTGCGGCCTTTCGCACTGAACCGGCTTCGAAACGTTAACGTTATAAAAAAACATATTTTATGGACGGAGAAATCGATCATGGAACAGGATGTGTGTTACCTTATAATATCTTCAATATTTACCAGCCCAGGTACTTATAAAGTACACGGGGACATTACGTAACTATTGATACAAACTAGCACCCACAACACCCGTTAACAGCTGGTGGTTTAGTTAGTTAACGCCTGCTGCTAGCTAGCTGCGGCACTAACGTTAGGTTAGCTTGCAAGGCGATCCGCCCAGACAGCAGAGCATTGACGGCCTTGTCGACCAAAGCCCGCTGAGACACGCAGGCCTCACTATTCGACCGGGCCTGACATTAAACTTTCCCAGCAAACCTTTGCTACATAATGCACGATCTAGCACACAGATAGTTTGATGAATAACCTTAATCGGTATCGATCTACATTCACTTTCCCCGGCGTTATTGTTGACCAACCATGTTCCATGTTACGCCATTTACAATGACCATCGGTAGTGTTAGCATGCTAACGAGCAGCAATCTAGATAAACAGTTCTAGCTTTAGCTAGCCGTTAGCTTACGTTCGGGTAAATACCCGAAGGTGCATTTGGCTAACGTTCCTATTTTGACAAGCGGCTTGCTGATATGACTCGACAACTAGCTAAATAGTTATCCCCTTTATAAAATGAACCCCCCGAGATTATGTTTAACACCACTTCATAACAATTTCAGCGTTCATCTCAAGTTAAGCTAGCTGGTTGTCTTAAAAAACGTTAAATATGTTAGTGACAGGGGAGTCGTCTATTTCCTGAAATGTAGAGTGTTCTGAACCGTATCGTCTAACACCAAGTTATAACTTAGCTAAAACAAACTGAAAATGAAATCTTGGAAGCCAAAAGGATACAAAATGTTAACATCATTGTGGTTTTGATAAATCTGCTATTAACGAAACATAACAGATATGATTGGAAGATAATCAAATATGAACAATTTGTAAACATTAGGCGTTAGAAGGAAATGTTCTTCCTCAGTCTGTAGACAGTGACCGTTTGCGGGTAACGTTAGCTAGCGCTAGCTTGGCTTCAGTGAATGCAGCGGAGTGAGCTAATCAGACTACACGTACTGTTGACCATGAATTGCAGTTTAATCGTGTTGACATTGTCAAAGATTCAATAAGGAATAGTTAAGATAGGTTAAACCAACAGCATCTGAATAACACAAGCCGCTAAAATGCAGTAATGTTACCTTGCATCCACCACCAGCTGACGCTAATACTAGCCAGCTAACAATCACCAGCCAGCGCACCGAGCCAGTTAGCTAACAACTCACCAGGAATTTGATATGACTTCCCCCTCTATTCACGGGCTACGTCCAGCCTTGAACGATGGTGTCGTCGTATATTACATAAACGTGGCCTATATGAGTGACAGTTTCGCAGGACCCAAAACCTGTTACTAGAAAGATCTAATTCCTACGTTTTTTCCTCTGCTTCTGGGTGTTTTTCCTGCGTCACCGGCGCGGTAACAGCCCCCTAACTCTATCTAGTCCGATTTCTGGGGCTTGTCACTTCGGTCCCAGCAGTCACTCACAACTTGAATCCGTTCAACATGGCGGAAGCGCAGTCGTACACAAATGCCGTTCAGTAAAAACAGGCCAGACGACTGTGTGAACTCCAATAGTCAGCTTTGTCTATGAGCTAGTTTGCACCACAACGGAGTGCAGCGCAGCAAACACAACACCCGCTGAATGGAAAGGGCATAAAACCTCTCTCAATTCTGATGTGTGACTCCGACTCCAGTATGGATGTACAATCCGTATTTTCATTAAAACCAAGAGAAAAAACTGAGCAAACTGACGCACTTGACTATATCGCCTCCTATCGCACGGGGTGGTCATACATGAAGATGTCATGTTTTCATAAAAGTCCAAATCAGCTCATTCAAACGTACCACAAACAGACATTTCAGCAGAGGCGGAGGAAGTGTAAAAAGTGAAGTAAAAGTCCTGCATTCAAATGTAGTAAAGCAAAAAAAAAGTAGGCTATTTGAATACAAAAATCACTTCAAAGTTGAACTTGGTAAAGGTAGGATTTATTTTAAGTACTTATTACAATTCTACCGGGTAGCTTAACCTATAATTATTTATTATAATGTGTGTCGAATAATTGTTTGTATTAATAACCTAAATCTGCAAATTATCAAGTGACTACATTTGTTAAAAAAAGTAGTAGTAGAGTAAAAGTACATTTGCCCACAGAATCTAGTGACATAAAAGCATAAAGCAGTATAAATACTCAACTTACAATACACCACTGCATTTCAGCATTTATTAGAGAGGATGTGATTGATAGAAAACAAAGAATATTGCTTTATTCCCTTTCCTAAATGGTTTGACTGTTTACCTCTGTGAAAAAATACCACCCAAGTTAGGCCTACTTCCTACATTTATTCTTAAGTCTCTGAATTTTGAAATGTTTAAAGTTAATTTGCAGAAAGACTAATAAAACCTACCAATATAAGAGTGAAAATGATTTGATCAAGCAAAATCTGTTACAGTGTTCATGAGGGCATCTGAAGATTTGAGACAGACAGGTACAAATGAACTGTTGGATATAGCCTATAAAAGTATTCAAAATTCTATTTGATTGAACGATTTATAAACCACACATCAACAGACCTGGAACATAACAAAGAGCTACTGGACCATTATTAGCCCAATTTCTCCTATTGTTTGCAAATGGAGTACATTACACTTCCACATGACCCACTCAATGGCCTTTTTAGGTCAGTTGAAGTTGCACTTTATTTGTTATTCACATTGTCAAAATCCTCTCAGTTTAGGGGGTCAATGACTGCCCCTTGGTCTTGAGCCAAGGGGCAGTAGTGATTGAATATGGTTATGGATGTGGTCATCCAGTTGTCCAACACATCATTAAACAAGACACCAAATTCTTAATTAATGCACGATAAATAATCTATACATTCAATCAAAAATACGAGGGATTGGACAAAGGGGTTATTCACAGGGCAGTTTTTTAGACAGTGTTACAATGTTTAAGGTTACTCTATTTTCTTGCAGCTTCAGTACACACTCAACTGGCACTTACATGGCTAATTAAATGCATAAACAGCTTTGAAGGAGGATAACACCTCTGCATCTCACTTATCTTTGATTTCAGAACATACCACTTGAAGATAGTTTAATACATGTTTATATTGTTTGTCAATCTTTGCTTCAACACCTAGTGTTTTATGCCTCATCTTTACAAAATGTACAATACTCCTCTACCCACGTAAGTCAACAAGGTTGTGTGGGCCTTGGGAAGAATATGAGCCCTTTAACGACATGAGTCTGTAACATTACTGTCTGACACACTTAATTAATTAAATACACACTTGGTCGATATATAATGCACTTTCAGTTATAAAGATATGATCCATGAAGGATAGTGTCACAGGAGGATATGCACTTAATTAAGTAACACACACACATGGTCTGTATAACTGCACCGGAAATTAAATGTTGGCGCTTTAAGTGTATTATGATGCCTTTACTTTTTCTACACTGAGGTATTGCTACGTTTCCTTTTGTAAAATATTGAAGTATCTGGGCTACTTCTTCCACCACTGGTCATCTGTTCCCAGGGCAACAGATTTTAATAGCCTACGTTAATGGATATTTGGCCATCAATCTAATCTAAGACCGTTAACGTTAACACCCAAACACTTCTCTGGCATTGTAAACCTGGCCTTAAACAAATTGCTCGGCCTGGGAACCAGTTACCCAGTGTGAGACACAATAATGGGGACACATTCATGACTCTCACTCCTCAGGGCTCCTGTCTTGGTTTTCTTTCCCACCGGACCTATGCATTGCTAAGCGTTCCCGACAGCAAAGATGGCGGCAGAGCGGCGTTGAGCCTTCTCCGTAATGAGTTACCAAATTTGGTGCATTTGTTGAGTTTCGTGCCATACAAGGAAACCAAGTCCATGCCGAGAAACTCGTCTCGGGACAGATATGTTGTGAGATAGCGAAGAGGAATCTTTTCATAAGAAGTAAGCTACTACATATCGATAGTTTTCCGCTGGGTGTGCATCGCTAACAAACAGTTAGCCCTAGCGTCATTGTAAAATGGCTCCGGTGCAGATTGGGTCAGACGGGCAGCTCGTCCCACTCGGAGGTCCGGTTGCCTCGGGTCCACAGCCACCTCCACCCGGGACACCGGCCACACAGGGGGTCCGACTGAGCCTGCTCATTGAATTTCTCCTCCAGAGGACCTACCATGAAATCACCCTGCTGTCAGAACTGTAAGTAACATGTTAGCATCGTAGGCCTCAAAGCTAACTTACCGGCGGGCTAATCAGCTAACACCTGTAAACTTAGAGAATTATCTTCCTCCAGTCACTATAATAATGCCAAAAGCTAACCGACTCATCAAGATGTAATTAATAGCCCTAATGTTATGCCCTAACAAAGTGGATAGCCCACATATGTGATGGGACGTACTGGTAAACAACACATCAGAGGTGGAAGAAGTACTCTGGTCATGTACTTAAGCAAAAGTAGATCTTCCACAGTGTAAGACCTGCAATCAAAATGTTACTTAAGTAAAAGTAAAAAAGATATTAGCATCAAAATCTATTCCATGGGCCATAATTACTCATTATACAGATTGGGCAATGTCAGAATAATATATTACATGTTTTGATTATAATTGTTGATGCATGTAAGCTGGTAAAGGTGCAGCACGTTGTGTGCTGCAGGGTAGCTTGTGCATTTGACTCCAGGTTTAAATCAAGTATTTTATTCTTGATTTTATTTCACATCATTAATCTAAATCTGCAATGTAACTAGGTATTACATAGAAGTAGTGGAGTAAAAGTACACGATTTACTGATTTGTAATGGGTAACAGTGCAAAGTAGAAACACATAAAAATAGAAAAATTGTACTTGAGTAAATGTAATTAATTACTTTACGTCACTGCAACACATAATTTGTATTAATATCCTGAAGTTATAACTAATGCATTTGATATTTAAAGTAAGTGTTTCTGTGGGGCATATGGGAGACACCCATCTGCTGTCCCAAAGACAGATTATCCTCGCCTCCTAACTGAAATCTCAACATGTTATCGTGTCATACCCATACCGCAAACCCACTGAGTTATGGCATGTTATAAGCTATACTGTTGCTCTACTTTGATGACAATGTCAGTAATGAAACGTTGTAATTGATTTTTTTATTCAGGCTTCCAAGAAAAACGGACATGGAGAGGTATGTCTTTATCAATTCACTCATTTAACTACCTATTCTCTTAAGCTGTTGTGTTACACTGTTTCATTTCTTACCCACTGTTTCCTTCTCAGAAAAATTGAGATTGTCCAGTTTGCCAGTCGTACCAGGCAGCTATTTGTGCGTCTGCTAGCCCTGGTGAAGTGGGCAAGCAATGCAGGGAAAGTTGAGAAGTGCGCGGTATGTTAATTTGACTTCCTTTTTAGGTAGATTTTGATAATACACAACAAAGTTACTTGGTAGCATCAGAACAAATCAAAGCTTACTCTTGCTTCTTGTGGTAATAGATGATCTCCAGCTTCTTGGATCAGCAGACCATCTTGTTCGTAGATACAGCTGATAGGCTGGCATCGCTGGCCAGAGATGCCCTGGTACATGCTCGCTTACCCAGCTTTGCCATCCCCTTTGCCATTGATGTCCTCACCACAGGGTCGTATCCACGCTTGCCCACATGTATACGAGTAAGTATGTTAAAACTGTGTATTAAACCATGCAAGACTGCAAATGTATATGATTGATGTTGGGATATTTCACTCTATGTATGCCTCACAATGGACTGTTTCCATTATTAGGATAAGATCATTCCTCCAGACCCCATCACAAAGGTTGAGAAGCAGACAACCCTGAGTCAACTTAATCAGATTTTACGGCACCGCCTTGTCACTACAGACTTACCACCTCAGCTAGCAAACCTCACAGTTGGTAAGCAGCGTTTGTAAAGCCACTATGGATTTTTTTCTGATAGCTAATCCTATACCTACATTAACAGCTTCTCTAAGGACATTTTGTCTATTACAATATCTTATTTTTATGATTTCTTGTGTGTGTTTTTGTGTAGCTAATGGGCGTGTAAAGTTTCGAGTGGAAGGAGAGTTTGAGGCCACTTTGACAGTGATGGGAGATGACCCAGATATTCCCTGGAGGTTGCTGAAGTTGGAGATTCTTGTGGAGGACAAGGAAACTGGAGGTAAGGCATCAGCTTCTCCATCTCCACTCCACACCACAGTGTACCATTGACAATATACTTAATTGCTAATGGGTTTGCATTTCCCATTTAATTGGTTTGTCTGTCAACCCCTTCCCACGCTCCTCCCCCCTGTCTTCCCACCCCCCCCCCCCCTCGCAATTGACAGATGGCCGAACCTTGGTCCACAGTCTGCAGGTGAACTTCATCCACGAGTTGGTCCAGGCGCGCCTGTGTGCGGATGAAAAACCTCTGCAGGACATGTACAACTGCTTGCGTATCCTTTCTTCGTCTATGCAATTTGTCTGTGGCCTGCACAAACAAACTTGGCTTTAGTCCCAGTCTGATGTGAACTACTGCAGTAGGGCGGGTGTGTGTGTGTCTCTGGGCATCTAGAGTATTGACTGGTCAAGCAGACACTTTTAGCATTTCAATGAGAAACTCGGCTGCATCCTTCTTAACAACCTTTAAAAAAAGAAAAATCTCACACAACTGCTTTGAGTTATTTACAAGGGAAGGGCACTGTTCTCACTACAATCACCATGTCAATTCATGTGTGTTGTAATGAATTCCTTATGCAGATGTAACATCTGTAAATTCAGTATTAGGAAATGTGTTCACTGTTTTGTGACTCAGAGCTAAATTGAAGAAGTGTCTTTAATTTTTGTGGCGATAGGAAATATGAAACAATGATTGCACAACAATGTATGATAGCTAAAACATGAGGACAAAAAAAACATGAGATTGAGTAGATTATAAAATAGAAGATGTAAATACAGTGAGGCATCAAATAGATTTAAAAAAAATCTTTAAATTAAACTAAAAAATGACAGTTAAAAACATAAATCAAGATCCAAAGCCTTTTACAGATTTATTCTATTTATAAGATGCTCCAACCTATTTATTTTCAAAAAATATCTATAGCATTAGTTTAAAGTAAAAAACAATCATCTATCATTAGTGTTGTCAGGAACTCTTGTGTCATTGACCATTCTGTTGTAAACCATACATAAAGAAAGGAGAGGATCTCCTCTGATCAGAAAGTCACGGTCTTATCACGCTTCAGTCTGTGGTGAAACATAGAGAGAATCAACAGCCTGTTAGCATTCATGCTAATATCAAAGACCCTAATCAAGCATGCGAGATGAGCTCGAATGAGCTAATCACAATGCTAATCAGTACATCTCTGCTCAGCCTCCCCCCACCGACGCCAGCCGTGCAGCTCACCGTGTCAAAGAGCAGTCTGTGTCGGGCACAAATGCCCCTTTTTTCGTGTCTTGAGGATATGTCTGTGAGTGTGCTTTGAATTTTAATAGAAGGATGTGTGTAGTAGTTTTTCTTTTTATCTCTATTCACCTAGACTTGACATTTCCCCACACTGTTTCCTTTAACTGCATTGTTTCCAGACTCCTTCTGTCTGTCACTGCAGCTCGAGGTGCTCCACTCTCAGACTATGATGCTGATCAGAGAGCGGTGGGGTGACCTGGTGCAGGAGGAACGATATATGCCTGCAAAATACCTCACGCTCACTGTCTGGAAGTAAGACCTTCTACATTTCCCTGGACACTGTGTCCTTCCAAAATACCCAAATTGAATGATTCATTTATGCCTTTTTCGTTTCTTCAGCCAACAGGTTTTGGGTAGGAAAACGGGTACAGCCTCAGTACATAAAGTCAATATCAAGATTGACGAATCAGATGGATCTAAGCCATTGCAAATATCTCATGAGCCCCCTCTCCCTGCCTGTGACTCCAGATTAATGGAGAGAGCTTTGAGGGTAAGTCGGATATATGTTCTCAGAAAGGTGCCTTTTGGCTTAATGTACAATTATCTTACAATTAAATAATGTATGCCTAAAACTCCTTTTTTTTAGATTGACCATCTCTCAGTGGAGAAGCTTTTGATTGACAGTGTGCATGCAAGGTCCAATCAGAAGCTACAGGAACTGAAGGCCATTCTGAAGACCAGCAATCCTGGTGACAACTGTATGTATTTACTCAGTTAAACACATTTTTAGGTGTATATTAAGCAAAATAAACCAGTGTTGTCCTCAATAGCAGTTGCAGCCATGTGATGCCACTGACAGCAGTTGAACGTTTGCTTTTACCCCTGACAATAAAATGTAATGGGATCATTATCTTGGTCTTAATTATGATGAATTGCACATTCAAAATTCCCATTAGCTCATAGAGGTGTGCTCTCTCATGCATCCTCCATGTACGTTCTGTCAGTTAATGTACTGTAACAATGGTTTTGAGTCATTTACAAAAGAGATGTTGAAGTTTGTTTGTTTATTTCAGCATTCATCGAGACCGCTTTACCCACACTCGTTATTCCGATACTGGAGCCCTGTGGTCGTTCAGAGTGTTTACACATTTTTGTAGACCTGCACTCTGGCGTCTTCCAACCCATGCTGTATGGATTAGGTAAGTAATAGCAAATCACAATGTTTTTGTAATGTTAGTTCATAGGTCTTTGTTCCCTTGTAATGTTTTTTTATGCTCCACTGTGCAATAAATAACCCTGTGTGTTCTCTCTCTAGATCAGTCTATGCTGGATGACATTGAAAAGACCATTAACGATGACATGAAGCGCATCATATCTTGGCTTCAACAACTCAAGTGAGAACACCTCCTCCATTTTTAAATAGCTATAAACTCGACACGTACATTCACAGCTGACAGTGTAAAGTATAGCATTGGCAGTTTGCAGTCAACGCCTGCCACTAGCTTGTCAAAATGTACTTATTGCTGTCAATAGCAACACTTGGCTAAGAAGGTGGCAAGATGGTGGTTGGGAAGGATGACGGGGATCTGAATTGCCAGAGTCTTGCACTAGTAAACCGCGGGAGCTATGAATCCGGAACTTTTTCACATCATGGATTTTATTGAGACATCAAATCTTTCTTTCTCTCTGTCAAGGTTCTGGTTGGGGGAGCAGCGTTCTCGACAGTCTGTGAAACACCTTCCCACCGTGTGCACTGATATTCTTCACCTGTCCAACTCGGCTTCTCACCCCATAGGCAACATGTCCAAACACAGACTCTTCATTAAACTCACACGTCTTCCGCAGTACTACATTGTGAGTTCCTGAACAAATCTATTTCTAAAAGCAAAAATTCCATATTCAATATTTTAATTGACTTTTGTGTCCACCTTCTTATTCTCCATTGTTGATCCTTCCTATTCGTTCTAATCCTACTCATTCTTTTTTTTTTTGTAGGTGGTGGACATGCATGAAGTGCCTAGCAGCCCCACAGCGTTGCAGTACAAGTACTCGTTCCTGTCTGTGTCTCAGTTGGAAGGAGATGACGGGCCCATGTGTGCACAGCTCCTGCAGCATTTTAAACCCAACCTAGAACACCTCGTCCAGGACACAACAGGGAGAGTGGTCCGACCTGGCTCTAAGAGAAAGGTAGGCAGCACTAAAGTAGAAAACATTTATCTCTGTTTGTTGACATACTGCATTTTGACTTCAAGATTAAACTAGACAGTTTGAAATGTGTTGGGAAAAGTAAACGCATTCAATGCCCACCCTCCATTATTCTTGATAAGAAAATATATTTACTTTTGGGTTGCCTCAGTTGATACATACAGTGGGGCAAAAAAGTATTTAGTCAGCCTCCAATTGTGCAAGTTCTCCCACTTAAAAAGATCAGAGGCCTGTAATTTTCATCCTAGGTATACCTCAACTATGAGAGACAAAATGAGAAAAAAAAATCCAGAAAATCACATTGTCTGATTTTTAAAGAATTTATTTGCAAATGATGGTGGAAAATAAGTATTTGTTCACCTACAAACAAACAAGATTTCTGGCTCTCACAGACCTGTAACTTGTTCTTTAAGAGCCTCCTCTGTCCTCCACTTGTTAACTGTATTAATGGCACCTGTTTGAACTCGTTATCAGTATAAAAGACACCTGTCCACAACCTCAAACAGTCACACTCCAAACTCCACTATGGCCAAGACCAAAGAGCTGTCAAAGGACACCAGAAACAAAATTGTAGACCTGCACCAGGCTGGGAAGACTGAATCTGCAATAGGTAAGCAGCTTGGTGTGAAGAAATCAACTCTGGGAGCAATTAATAGAAAATGGAAGACATACAAGACCACTGATAATCTCCCTCGATCTGGGGCTCCACGCAAGATCTCACCCCGTGGGGTCAAAATGATCACAAGAACGGTGAGAGAAGATCCCAGAACCACACGGGGGGACCTAGTCAATGACCTGCAGAGAGCTGGGACCAAAGTAACAAAGGCTACCATCAGTAACACACTACGCCGCCAGGGACTCAAATCCTGCAGTGCCAGACGTGTCCCCCTGCTTAAGCCAGTACATGTCCAGGCCCGTCTGAAGTTTGCTAGAGAGCATTTAGATGATCCAGAAGAGGATTGGGAGAATGTCATATGGTCAGATGAAACCAAAATATAACTTTTTGGTAAAAACTCAACTAGACGTGTTTGGAGGAGAAAGAATGCTGAGTTGCATCCAAAGAACACCATACCTACTGTGAAACATGGGGGTGGAAACATCATGCTTTGGGGCTGTTTTTCTGCAAAGGGACCAGGACGACTGATCCGTGTAAAGAAAAGAATGAATGGGGCCATGTATCGTGAGATTTTGAGTGACAACCTCCTTCCTTCAACAAGGGCATTGAAGATGAAACGTGGCTGGGTCTTTCAGCATGACAATGATCCCAAACACACCGCCCGGGCAACGAAGGAGTGGCTTCGTAAGAAGCATTTCAAGGTCCTGGAGCGGCCTAGCCAGTCTCCAGATCTCAACCCCATAGAAAATCTTTGGAGGGAGTTGAAAGTCCATGTTGCCCAGCGACAGCCCCAAAACATCACTGCTCTAGAGGAGATCTGCATGGAGGAATGGGCCAAAATACCAGCAACAGTGTGTGAAAACCTCGTGAAGACTTACAGAAAACGTTTGACCTCTGTCATTGCCAACAAAGGGTATATAACAAAGTATTGAGATGAACTTTTGTTATTGACCAAATACTTATTTTCCACCATAAGTTGCAAATAAAGTCTTTAGAAATCAGACAATGTGATTTTCTGGATTTTTTTTTTTTTTCTCATTTTGTCTCTCATAGTTGAGGTATACCTAGGATGAAAATTACAGGCCTCTCATCTTTTTAAGTGGGAGAACTTGCACAATTGGTGGCTGACTAAATACTTTTTTTCCCCACTGTATGTAGTCTGCATCACCACAATATACTACCAAATATAAATTCAGCTTTTCCCTGTGCAGGTCAGCGTCCCCTTATGAACATGTGTACCTTTTGTGAATGTGAGAAAAGACATTGCTAAGGAATAAATTAAACCCATTTGCTTTGTCTCTGTTGCTCCCTATAGGTATCTGGGGACCAGGGGGAGCCGGAGCCAAAGAAGCCTAAGCGGTCTGGAGAAATGTGTGCCTTCAACAAAGAGCTGGCTCACCTTGTAGCGATGTGCGACACCAACATGCCTTTCATTGGCCTCAAAGCAGAGGTAAGTCCCAGTGCCCAGACATTTCTAATCATTCATACCAGGCATAGATGTGTTGGAAAAACATCAAGCATGGCAAAAATAGGTTTGGCCAATGCTAAATGTCCTTCTGTCTGTCTCTTGAGTAGCTGTCCAACATGGAAATCCCAAACCAAGGTGTCCAAGTGGAGGGAGATGGCAGCAGTCACGCAATACGTCTAATAAAGTAATACACACAGTCACAAGTATTCCTGCATGCCTTTTAAACACACATGAATCAAATGTATATTCACAGTATAATAAACATTGCAACAAACATTGTGTCATCATACAGCATATTTGTTTGTCCTGCAGGATTCCTCCCTGTAAAGGTGTAGGAGAGGAGACCAGGAAAGCTTTAGACCGCTCTCTGCTGGACTGCACCTTCAGACTGCAGGGCAGGAACAACCGAACCTGGGTGGCTGAACTGATGCTGGCCAACTGCCCTCTCAACAGCACGCACAGCAAGGAACAAGGTACGCATCGTAAACAGATTGTTCCGGGCTCCACACTCGAAGTTTACAACACTGCCCGGTGTTTAAACAAACCCATCTGTCCCCTCTTATTAGCCTCCACGCGGCACGTGTATCTGACCTACGAAAACCCTCTGTCGGAGCCGGTGGGCGGGCGCAAGGTGGTGGAGATGTTCCTCAACGACTGGAACGCCATCAGCCAGCTCTACCAGTGTGTCCTCACCTTCTCTCGAGCACTACCAGGTACGTGCACGGTCATGTGTTAAGCAAAGATTGTAATTCATCTTAATTCAGTTGGTATGTTACTTGACATCATTTTGGTACATGTGTATGAATCTACACTGAATTAAACTAATCTGAGAAGAAAAACCCAGAGCGATCAGATTGACTTTTGTAAGGTTGAAAGATGTTGTTGAATTCTGCAGATGGTTAGAGTTCGTTAAGTCTTTCACTCGTCATGTCACCCACAAGGTTGTGTCTTTGATGCTTTGCAAAAGAAACACATTGATCTAATACAGCTACACACTCTTCCCTGCTTCCTTCCAGAGATGCCATCTCTTATGAGCCTGTTTTCAGAGGTGCGGCTGTACAACTACCGTAAGCTGGTGCTGTGTTACGGCACCACCAAGGGCAGCTCCGTCACCATCCAGTGGAACTCCAACAGCCAACGGTTCCACCTCGCCCTGGGCACCGTGGGGCCGAACTCTGGCTGCTCCAACTGCCACAATATCATCCTCCATCAGCTCCAAGAGATGTTCAACAAAAGTCCTAACGTGATGCAGCTTCTGCAGGTACACAGATGTCAAACTGCGTCCACAACAAATAAATGTCCACTTGTTGGATCTGGATCAGGTTATAATAACAAGAGGCCTCTAATGGCGCATTTCCACTATAGGGCCTCGCTCGGTATGGCTAGGCCTCGTTAGGCCTTGTTAGGACTGGCTCACTTTATGCTGCGTTTCCATTACAGTTTAGTAGCTGGGGCAGTAACTATAGTAACGCAGTGTAGGCGGAGCCGTGACGTCATCTTCAATGAGAACCACAGAAAAACAACATCAGCCGTTAGCTGTTAGCACTCAGAGCTCACAGCTCCTCATATCTGTTCAGAAACTAGACAAAAGTTACAAGTACAAACCACAGACTGTCTGTGTCATGGCGAAGACAGTCGCTGGTTTATTTATGTCTGTAGGCCGTTGTTGTGAGTGTGGACGGTCGGAGCATTTACAACGTTAGCTTAGCTGATCTCCATTCAGAAAACATGCATTTTAAAAGGTTTTTCGCCTGCCGTCTGTCTGCAGACTTCTCAAAGCATTAATTCATGATTTTTACTAACCGGTATCAGTATGTTGTTACTTCGGCATCATTTTGAAACGTGTATTACAATTAAATCACGGTCAAATATGTTCATTTTGTTGTAGTTGTAGCCCCCTGGCCAGCGATTCTCTCTCTAGTTTAGCATACTCAGCCCGACTCAGCCTGGTTGTTGGCCCGGAAAGAACTTCGATTTTATGGGGCCAGAAAAACTGTGAAATAGTATCCGCTAGCCGGAACTACGCCAAGTGGAAACGCGCTTAAAGCAAAAATGGAAATGTGCCATAAGGTTACTCTTAAATCAGTTCACTTAATCTTTGTGTTAGGAAATACCTTATAAACAGGTCTCAAATCAATATTTTAGCTGACATCCCAATGTTATTCTCTCTTCCTAAAATGTATTGTATTCTGTTTTGTTCATAATCTTAATGTGACTCAAATAATTGCAAAAAAGACGTATCCTCTATTTCTCTGATCACATACTGTCTCATTTCACTTTAGTGTTCTGTGTAATGTCCATTATGTAACATTATCTATTTATCATCTTCCTCAGGTTCTCTCTGACACACAGGCCCCTCTGAACGCAATCAACAAGCTTCCAACCGTGCCCATGCTGGGCCTGACCCAGCGCACCAACACTGCCTACCAGTGCTTCTCCATCTTACCCCAGTCACCCACACACATCCGCCTGGCCTTCAGAAACATGTACTGCATCGACATCTACTGCCGCAGCCGCGGTGTGGTCGCCATCAGAGACGGAGCCTACAGTCTTTTTGACAACGCTAAGATTGTAGAGGGCTTCTACCATGCACCTGGACTCAAGGTATACAAGACTTAGAGGCATGTATGTACAGTAAATATGAAACTTCTGCCAGCAGCTAATTAGCTTAACATAAACAGGGGAAAAGGTCATCCGGGCTCTGTTAAAAAGACATGTGTACGAGCACCTCAAAAGTCAATTGCATAACCATTAAGTGTTACTAAGTTAGCTTTAGAGGTGCTTTGGGTAGCAGAACTGTAAGAGTGTTTCTCTAATCAGCTGACCTAAAGAACACTACTTGATTCCAAAAGTGAAGTATGCAGATATATACTGTTTATGATTAACAATTGACTTTGACCCAGCTTTTTACATAGAATGTTGTCTTTCTCTTCTTTCCCCTGTCTAGACATTCCTAAACATGTTTGTAGACAGTAATCAGGATGCTCGCCGGCGCTCTGTTAATGAAGATGACAACCCCCCCTCGCCGGTGGGTGTTGACGTGATAGACAGCCTGATGAATCAGTTGCAAGCTCAACAGCAGCCGCAAACAATGAGAGGGGGTGTGGGAGGTGTCTATCCCCCTCTCACTTCACCACCACCAAATTACCATGCTAACGTAACCCCCTCGCCATCCATGATGCCCACCCAGTCGCCAGGTACAGTAGCAGCAAGCTCGCTTCTTGTCCATGTGCGTGTGAGTGACTGATGTCTGCTTTTGTGTGTGTCATCTGAGCTTTTCATGCCCCCATACAAATGTTTGTTTTTGTTTTATGAACATGTCCCATTGCGGCCCTCAAACTATCTGCTGGTTTGTTGCAAGAACACATTGTGTGACTGCAACAGAAAACGAGGAGGAGCGACCATGTGTGCCCATTTTCAATTTTGCAAAACCATGATATCAGTTGTGTTTCTCATGCAACACACACACTCCTCACAGCCGAGAGGAAATGAAGCATGCATTTTGCCCTGCTCCTTCCATTCCTCCATCTCAGCCCGCCAGCCAGAGACTACGGCCCGCCCTGCTTTAGCATGTGTGTCCATGAGTGTGCGAGTGTGTGTGTGTGTATGTGTGTGTGTGTGTGATCAGAACTTGTCAAGCTCAGAGTCTGATGAGTCCTTTGGTATGTATGTGTGTGTGTGTGCAGGGAACATCCATGCCTCTGGCTCCCCTAGTGGAGCTCTGCGGGCTCCTTCTCCTTTCGGGCCCACCCCCTCTCCTTCTTCTCTGGGCATTGCCATGGGCCAGACCAGCTTTGCCAGTCCTCACGGTAAGCAGCAGGATGGCCCTAAATTCTGGCCTGGTGGTAATTCTGGTCTTCTGGCACGGGCTGAAAATGACATCCAATGAAAAATGGGCAGTATTTAGTGGGCACACAGTGGTGTATACATTTAACAGTGTTAATTGTTGTGTATTAGTGTTATTTTGTTGCTGATGGCTGTCTCTTATTCAACCTAGGTGCTCTGGACCCCAGCTCTCCATATGCCATGGTGTCTCCCAGCCATAGGGGCCAGTGGCCAGGTTCACCCCAGGTCTCAGGGCCTTCTCCTGGTGCAAGGATCCCTGGCATGTCCCCTGGTAACCCATCGCTGCACTCGCCTATCCCCGATCCTCATTCTCCGCGAGCCGGGACCAGTAAGTAGTGCTTCTTTCAGTGTTGTCTCGCATAACTTATATATCCCAACTGATAATGGATTCATTTTACATACTATTAGTAAATCATCTTGATACTAATCCCTTTTTAAAAATACATTTAACTAGAATTGTTCAAGAAAAATTCATCCAAAAAGGGTAAACATTTTTGGTCAGTATACAATTGTCCCTATCTGTCATTATTTCAAAAGAAAGGACTCATTGTTGTTTATTGAGTTGTTATAAAGGAAGGAATGTAATCAAGTACAGACGGATAAATGATTGCAACTAGGGATGTCCCGATCACCTTTTTTTGCTCCCGATCCGATTCCGATCATTTGATTTTGACAATTTGCCGATACCGATTTTTCCCGATCCGATCTTTATGCAATGCATTAAGAGAAAAAAAGCATTCAAGTTGTCCCTTAAGGTTATTTTTTTATTTAAATTGGATATTCTATCCAACATGGATATAGCTTCTTTCTTTCACAGCAGCATTGTGGATCAGTTGTGCAGCAGTGGATCAAAACAAAATAAAGCTTTCAGTACTCGTTAGCTTACTGCTATCATTAGACACTGCGCCCTGCCCACTCTGTTGCCAGATTTGAGAGAAATAAGCAACCAGGTCTATGAAAACAAGCCCCAAAAAAGCAACGCATACATGATGTTCTGTAATTTGAAACCAAAACTAAGGCCTCAGGATGACTTTAACACTTGAACATGGTCATTTTTGTTTTGTAAATTTGAATACAAAATCTTAAAAAAAGTATTTAAAAAAAAAAAAAAAAAAAACGATCCCCGATTTTTTTCCTCCCGATTCCGATCTTTTGAAAATCACGTGATCGGCTCCGATCCCCGATCACGTGATTGGATCGGGACATCTCTAATTGCAACCAAGATATCTTACATTTGAAAAAGTGACTTGTCATCTCTGGTGGACAAATAATGTAACAAAACAAGGTGATCCTTTCCAAATAATTTGGCACTTCTGTATTTTGTTTTGACGGTAAAACACGCTATAGGTTAAGACTTTACCATAAATAAATAAAGCACTATTGAAAATATTGAATTTTATTTCTCTAAAACATCGCTTTCCCTCTCCCTCTTTGTTTTAGGTTCACAGGTTATGCCTTCCAGTATGCCTCCACCCCGCAAGCTACCTCAGCGCCCCTGGGCTGCTTCCATTCCTACCATCCTCACCCACAATGCCTTGCATGTGCTTCTGCTCCCCTCACCCACTCCCTGCCTGGTGCCCGGCTTGGCTGGTAGCTACCTCTGCTCTCCTCTTGAGCGTTTTCTGGGTTCAGTTATAATGAGACGGCACCTACAGAGGATCATCCAGCAGGAAGCCACCGTAAGAATTGCACTCATTTGGAGAGACAAGTCTTGTGTTCGTTTTCATTTTGTTACACTAACTAACTGACTGTTCTAACTTCCCCTTCTCTACCAACTCTCCTCCAGTTATCTATTGTGAACTCTAATGAGCCGGGGGTGATCATGTTCAAGACGGAGGTACTCAAGTGCCGCGTGGCTCTCAACCCAAAGAACTACCAGACACTGCAGCTCAAAGTCACTCCAGAAAACGCAGGTCCCTGGACCCAGGAGGAGCTTCAGGTCCTGGAGAAGTTCTTCGAGACAAGGGTAAGCATGAGCAGCAAATGTTCTTATGTGTAAGACGTGGTAGCAGTTTAGTGCTTCATTTCAAATCAACACACAATTCCGACCTGTGATTAAGGACACTTTGGAAGTCATGCCTGCCCTGCACTCATGTTGTTGTTATTCCATTGATTCATCTTTCTAGGTTGCTGGTCCTCCCTTCAAATACAACACTCTGAATGCCTTCACTAAGCTGCTGGGGGCGCCCACCAACATCCTGAGAGACTGTGTGCGCATCATGAAGATGGAACTGGTGGGTAGCTGTTTCTTATTTAAGAGATGTAGTAGCATGTATTGGATCATGATTGTATATGAACCTTTTCAGTTTGGGTGTATTTTGATCTATAGGGAACACAATTGCTACTTCATCTTTACACAGAAAGTATACGACTTTATGCATATGCTAAATGATTAGGGCATTTGATTGCACTAAGTGTCAAATAGCAGTAGAAACATTGTGACAAAGCTAGAGCACAAGTACACTATATGCTCTGATGAGCCTGCCTCTATGTACTGCTCTGTAGTTAAGATCTGTACTATGATCCTACTATGTTTTGGCCTTACATAAACACAATAAGAATTCTCTCTGTGTTTGAAAGGTGTTATAAATATGAATATGATTTCTCTGCAGTTCCCTGACCAGGCTTCACAGCTGAAGTGGAATGTGCAGTTCTGTCTCACCATCCCTCCCAGTGCTCCCCCCATCGCCCCTCCTGGGACCATCGCTGTGGTGCTCAAGTCAAAGATGCTCTTCTTTGTAAGTCTCAGCAGAGCCTCACTCTCATCTCTCCGCAAAACAAGCACACACCTATACTTGTGTAGCATCATTTGAAGCAACCTGACCCTGTGTCTGTTGTGCCTTCCAGTTGCAGCTGACTCAGCGTATCCCGGTGCCCCAGGACCCCCTGAGCATCATCGTCCCCATTGTGTACGACATGGCCACGGGCCTCACTCAGCAGGCCGACATCCCCAGACAGCACAGCTCCTCGGGGGCGGCGGCCCTCATGGTCTCCAATATCCTTAAGAGGTTCAACGAACTGCACCCTGCCAGACAGGGTGAGACTGTCACACTGATGAACACTTAATAAATGACTTAACTGAAAACATTGTATCATTTAACTAAACTGAAACTAATATCAACTGAATAGTCAGTGTCATCTAAACCTGCCACTAAATGTCATTGCTTGTCATTAACACTCCGTATTTTCTATCTTTCTCTCAGGTGAGTGTACGATATTTGCTTCTGTTCACGAGCTGATGGCCAACCTCGCTCTACCCCCCGGCACTCGTCAGTAGAAACAAGAATAAATCAGACTACTGCAGTCCAACTGGAGTCCAACTGGAGTCCAACTGGAGTCCAACTGGAGTCCAACTGGAGTCCAACCGGAGTCCAACCGGAGTCCAACCGGAGTCCAACCGGAGTCCAACCGGAGTCCCGTTTGAGACCGAGGACGGGTCCAAACGGAGAGTAACAACTGTGGTCCCAAGATGTCAAAATCCAGCATGTGTCTTCTCTGCTTCAGCCATTGGACTATTGACCTTGTGTATAATTGCTGTTATGGAACATTTTAATTTGTACAGCTGTGGACCACAGTCTTTATTCTTGATAGAAGCTCACAACAAGATTTGCCATTGAGGTAAATCATGGACAAGGGGGGGGCATTTAATGCAAAAGGATATAAATGTTATTTTTTCTCCAGATGCACTTGTAAACAAGATTATCTATTGAAATTAAGGTTGTTTACAAAAATATGTATATTGTTGTAAATTTAAGTGTTATAAGGAATCAGGTGAGTTAGATTTTTGCTATAGAATTGACTTCATTCTTTTTTCTTTTCTTTTTATAACGCCAGACTGATATTATTATAGTATCAGGAGATATATTCCTTAGCGCACTATTTAAATGTTTTCTTGCCTTTACTTTGTCGAGACCTCTGCATTTTTATTTCAAACTTTCCCTTTGGATACTGTAAAACTGTGACAAACTTTATAAGCCAGTTGTATTTTATTAAGACCCATTTTGAGTCCTGGTTGAAGAATGGAGACTTCCTGTCTGACTTTGCTATTTAATAAACCAAGCCCAGAGTTGGTTTGTGCTTTGAAGATCTTCCACTGGCAAATACTTAAATATTCAGATCATGTACTGGAGTCAAAGTAACAGTGATATGGCACTATTGTCAAAAACTTTACATCGATTATCAAAACGTAGAATTACACTTTTCACTTTAAAATACTCGATCTTCACCAAGCTTGAACTCCATCAGGTTTAAATATAAAAGCACTTTCAGCACTGCTCCATTTAAGTACATTACACTTTTACTTCCACCTTTATTATATCAAACAATTGAATCATTAAATATATTGGCAGAAAGCAAACATTGATTAGCGAATACAGGTAATATTACAGTAAAAATGCCAAATACTTCTTGGTTCCTCATTGTTAGGTTTTAAATATTCATCTACACACTATTCCAAAAATAATAAGTGGATCAATCAATAATGAATATAACAAGAATTAGGGGCAACCTTGGGAAAGATGCTGTTGACTGAAGTATTTCCCTTTCATTATATTTGGTATTTAAAGGTCACCTATTATGCAAAATGCACTTTTTCATGTATTTTATACATAAACATGTGTCCCCTCTGTGTGAAGAGATTCTGAAAGTTTCAGGAAAAAAGATTCTCTCTGTTTTTGTCCTGATCCATTTATATAAAAACCTGTCTGATAATGAGCTGTTCAGATTTTGGCCACTTTATGATGTAACGATTTTTTGGCTTGTGTAACCATTAGCCAAGATCCAACCAAGGTAGCCCCCCCCCAAGACCTTATCCCCTGAATCATCTCCTAGAGCACCATTAAGCGCGTTCACACCGCAGTACTTTTCCCACTTTAGTTCCGATATAGTTCCGAAATGTCGAGTTCACACCAAAAAGAGCCGGAACTAAAATGAGTTCATGAGAACCTTTTTCCGTCCCTGCTAGAGAGCAGGGACTTTCATGGGAGAAAAAGGTTATTTTTAACCAAATATCTCAGCGGGGAGAGGCAGCTTATTTTCATCTAAAGTAACAGACAGAGAATCAGCACTTTTGGAACAGGGCTGAAACAGAGGGGATTATGGGATGCTACAATGCATGATCGGTTTGGTATTTCGAGACAAACACTTCAGAGACATTTTTGTATATATCTGAGACCTATAATATATTGATGAAAAAAAGTATAATGGGGGACCTTTAAAGTAAGTACAGTAGGCCTACTTGAGTCATGGCCATATTATGAGACAATGGGACACCTGAGCACAGATGTGCTAAGGGCCCCACCTTCTCTCTTACATAGGAGTAAGACACAGACTTCACAGTTTCTTTAAAGTGTGTTTCTTGTGCTCTTTTTATTCTTGGTTTTATTCCTGGTTCAGTAACATTTATCGTGGCTCTAGTCCTGTAAAGAACAGCTCTGCATCCTCACCAAGTGATGCTGTGGTCTCCATCCTGAAAGCATGACATCATGCAGAAAGGCTCTGTGTGTGTGGAGGGGGCTGAGGGGGCGTTCAAAACTGCAAATCACAGTCTTACTGCACGGCTGTTGTTGCAAAGGGCGTGGGCATTGTCTGTTATTATTTTCATGGATCCTCCGGATATAAAGGATGTATTATTTGCATCGCAGCTGTGTGTGAGCATCGACACCTGCAGGAAAACGATGAATTACGGATGAAGAAACACCATCGGCTTTCATTCACCCTGATGAACGTTAGAGTCGCGAACGCACCCCTTGCGATACTGTATACTTCCGTCAAGATGCCATAAGATAAATAGACCGTTATTTATTATTCTCTACATCTCAACTAGGCTGTTAACTTAGCTTTTACGAGCTTCGTATGGCTTCTGGGTACATTTAGGAGAATATTGAGGTATTCACAGCCGGTTGAAGTCAGAAATGGCAGTGAGCACAACGGAGCCGCTCTGTCAGCCGTGCGGTTATCATGAAGCTTTTAGAGGTAAGTCCCAGCATCACACACTCCTTTTATTCCAGGTTTCAGCAGTGTTATGTTGTCATATTACTTGTGTTGTCTTTGCATCTTGAAAGAGTGCAGGCTCTGTCTCATTTCAACACACTGACCACTCCCCTAAAGTCCTTATCTCCAGCCTCCCTGGGACCTGTAGGACAGTGACACACACATCAATAGATGGTGGGGGTGCCCCCTGGGAATTTGTGTCTATTGATGAAACAGTAAAGGAAAAAGGGAGGAGATGTCAGACAGACTTGTGATTTATCTGCTGTGTGGTCAGTGGAGCTACAGGTGAAGAGACCCCTGATGCCGGTCCATCTGAGTCCAGAGCAGGTGGGCCTGGAGATGCTGTGTCTCTGCGGGCAGCTGGACCTCCTCGTCAGGGCTCAGATGCAGCAGGTACATCACTGGAGAATACATGCATTGTTTCCACACAGCTGATACATTTTACATGTAAATCCTCTGCTTTCTCAATAGTTGTATCAGTTTTTGACTAATTGTCAAGTAAAAGTCAAGCATATGAAGCTGACAGGAAGCAAAATAAAAAGAATATTCTATTAATTTTGGTTCAAATCAAGCTGTGTTTTACCTACAATTCATTTTCAATTTTTGTTTATTTTTTGTGATGCTTGTTTCTTTGCATTTCCTTGTATTCCCTTTGTCTGTATTGTACGTTATGTCCCCTCTGAATGCCAGATTGCTCATCTCAAGGGGTGTATCCTAATGAATAACCCAACCACCAATGCACAACACATACTGTAACCATTAAACCTGTATCTGTTTACATATGTTTCATGTCCTGGTGAGTCTATCCCATTTCCAATCTCTGAAATATATGACAGCATTCAAACACAGCATTTGACTTGACGTCATTGCTAGCTTTAGCATGATTATGTACCAACACATAAAGATTTACAAACTATTTAAAGTCTATTGTGAAGTCTTCCCTACTGTTCATGCATTTCAAAACATCCTGTATAGAAAAATCCTCAGTTTTGTCTGTGACATTATTTTTCATATTATCTATGTCACAGTTCCAGGAGCAGTTAGGACAAGGCTGCAGTCCAGAGGAGTCAGATACTTTCCAGGCTCAAGGATCAGAGATTCTTGACCAGATGCTGCAGTGCCTTGAACATCTACCAAAGCCTATGCCACAGCTGGAGGTATCTAATTCACATTGTCAATATAAACAGGTCGTTTTTGGCATGACTTGAAATTGTTTACATCACATTATTCCATTATAATGTTATGAGAATGCAATTCAACGTAACTGTGAAATGCTGTACCAGAAATCAGGATGTTCTTCTGTTTCATCAGGACTACCTGGACATGGTGGGTCTGTCAGTGATGTTCCCTCGTGTTGAGGTGTTTCTCATTCAAGGCAGCCCAGTGGACATGCTGGAGAGGCCTCCGATGGACGGTAAGAGAAGGAAGAAGATAAGATAAGAGATAAGATGGTACTTTATGGAGTGTTAGGGCGTTGGAAGGAGCACTTTGAGGAACTCCTGAACCCGACAACTCCGCCCTCTATGTTAGAGGCAGAGCTGGAGTATGACGGGGGATCGACACCAATCTCCCGTGGGGAGGTCACTGAGGTCGTCAAACAACTTCACAGTGGCAAAGCCCCGGGGGTGGATGAGATCCGCCCAGAAATGCTGAAGGCTCTGGGTGTTGAGGGACTGTCATGGTTGACACGTCTCATCAACGTTGCGTTGAAGTCGGAAACAGTACCGAAGGAGTGGCAGACCGGGGTGGTGGTTCCCCTTTTCAAAAAGGGGGATCAGAGGGTGTGTGCTAATTACAGAGGCATCACACTACTCAGCCTCCCCGGGAAAGTTTACTCTAAGGTACTCGAAAGGAGGGTCAGGCCGATTGTCGAACCTCAGATTGAGGAGGAACAATGCGGATTCCGTCCTGGTCGTGGAACGACGGATCAGATTTTTACTCTCGCAAGGATCCTGGAGGGGGCCTGGGAGTACGCTCATCCAGTCTACATGTGTTTTGTAGACTTGGAGAAGGCGTATGACCGGGTTCCCAGGGAGTCACTGTGGGAGGTGCTGCGGGAGTATGGGGTGAGGGGGTCTCTACTCAGGGCCATCCAATCTCTGTACTCCCAAAGCGAGAGCTGTGTCCGGGTCCTCGGCAGTAAGTCGGACCCATTTCAGGTGAGGGTATGCCTCCGCCAGGGCTGCGCTTTGTCATCAATCCTGTTTGTAATATACATGGATCGGATTTCGAGGCGTAGTAGTGGGGGAGGGGGTCTGCAGTTCGGTGGACTAAGGATTGCACCACTGCTTTTTGCAGATGATGTGGTTCTGATGGCTTCATCGGTCTGCGACCTTCAGCACTCACTGGATCGGTTCGCAACCGAGTGTGAAGCGGCTGGGATGAGGATCAGCACCTCCAAATCTGAGGCCATGGTTCTCAGCAGGAAACCGATGGACTGTCCACTCCAAGTAGGGAATGAGTCCTTACCCCAAGCGGAGGAGTTCAAGTATCTCGGGGTCTTGTTCTCGAGTGAGGGAACAATGGAGCGTGAGATGGGTCGGAGAATCGGAGCAGCGGGAGCGGTACTGCAGTCTCTTTACCGCACCGTTGTGACGAAAAGGGAGCTGAGCCAGAAGGCAAAGCTCTCTGTCTACCGGGCCATTTTCGTTCCTACCCTCACCTATGGTCATGAAGGATGGGTCATGACCGAAAGAACGAGATCGCGGGTACAAGTGGCCGAGATGGGTTTTCTCCGCAGGGTGGCTGGTTTCTCCCTTAGGGATAAGGTGAGAAGTTCGGTCATCCGGGAGGGACTCGGAGTTGAACCGCTCCTCCTTCGCGTCGAAAGGAGCCAGTTAAGGTGGTTTGGGCACCTAGTTAGGATGCCGCCTGGGCGCCTCCCTAGGGAGGTGTTCCAGGCACGTCCAGCTGGGAAGAGACCAAGGGGTAGACCTAGAACCAGATGGAGGGATTATATCTCTTCTCTGGCCTGGGAGCGCCTTGGGATCCCCCAGTCAGAGCTGGTTGATGTGGCCAGGGAAAAGAAAGTTTGGGGCTCTCTGCTGGAACTGCTACCTCCGCGACCCGACCACGGATAAGCGGGAGAAGATGGATGGATGGATGGATGGATGGTACTTTATTGATCCCAATTTGGGAAATTGATTTTTTTTAGAAGCTGATTATACATAGAATTTCATATTTTTCACAGTGGTATTACTATTTTTTAAGTAACTAACTTTTTCGCCATCGCTGGTAGTATCAAGGGGAAAATGTATGTTCTCTCCTCACTTTTATGTTCACATTTCAGTTGAAACGATAACAATGTTTCGTCCTCATTACACCACTACACCTGTATTTGTAAACCACATATTTTGCCAACGTGAGCCTTTGTTTCTTTTATAGAATACTTCTTCCACATCGCCAAACTGAACCAGCTCCTGGTGCTGAGTCAACAGCTGGAGGAAGATATCAGACACCTTGGAAGTCATAAATACATTGCCCACCAGCTCTCGGTTATATATGTATGTAGAATAAATCTTTTATTTTCCCCTAGCTTTTCCTGTTATGCATTCCACTAAAAGTGTTGTGCTATTTGTTGTTGTTCTTTTGCAGCTAGTCCTGAGCTCTTTCAGAGGAATTCAGGCTTTCTCTGAAATAAAGAAAGACATTGAGGCGAACTTCAAACAGATGAAACAGTCTCTGTTGGTGGAGGAAGGCTCGCGGCACGAACCTCAGCTGGCTGCGAACTACATCAACTGGTGAGTCAAATCCAAGAAGCAATATTTAAGACTTTATTGCCATATTCACAACAGCTACAGTGCCGCTGTTGGCAATGCAAATCCACAGTCGAAAGTTCCTTCAACAATGCAATATACTATATACTTAAGCCATTAGAAGTCGTACAAGTTAACTATATACATGTGAAACAGAAATAAGTAAAACAATAGAAATAAATATGGGAACTATATGACTCAGGCACAGTTTGATCCCACAGCCAATATAATACAATGTTCAACTCTACACTTGTTATTCCACATCTCCATATATTATTACAGTATTTATTCTACTGTATTTTACATTCTGTTTAATCTTATTTTATATTATATGTATTTGTTGTTCTTACGCCTGCAACTTACCTGCACCGGTATTTCTATTTTGTTGTGTATTTTTCTTTACATGTATTTTGGATGTTGCACTGTTGGAATAGCCTATGACAAAGATTTTAATTGCCTAAACTATGTTGTAGCTATTGTGCGCCTTTGAACTCATCATATATAAGTGATGACACTTCACAGAGCAATGCAGCAACTTTCTAATAACAACCATATTCTGTTCTCTGTGTAGGTTATTAGAACTTACTCAAAGTTTAACATCGTTGGTGTTGACGCTACCGGAGGAGCTGATAGAAGACCTTCACCAGGCCGTGAGCTTCGTGTCCCAGTTCCTGTCCTGACTTCCCTGAACGATGCCTCTGTGTCTGTGAATCCTGACGTTGTGATGCTGCAGATCTCTCCAGGAGCTTCTGAATGAACTGATGTTGTTATGACTGTGAAAAGGTGCTAAACTGATTCATGTGGGATTGGATAGCCTACTTCATTTACAAATCATGTAGGTTTTTTTAATCGTTCTCTTGAATGTGATCCATTTTAGTCACTATGATGAGTCAGTTATTTGAAAATGAATGTAAGCTTGTTGAATCCCTTCTTGCACTACTGTTACAATTACTTCTTTTTTTTTAACCTAAAGTGGAATAATAAAATGTAATGCAATAGGGTGATGTGTTTGCATTTGTATGTATTTCATTGGTTAGTTTTTCTGGTCTGCTTTTTTTGTGTAATTTCTAATTTAATTATTTTGAGTTAAATATTTAAAAATATGTTATTTCTTTCTGTACCTTTCCTGACAGACATTTCTTGTTTTCTTTCAATATATATAATGTGGTTTTAAATGTGTGCCAAACAATAGTAACAATAATTGTTATTTTTAGGATTACTCTTCACTTATTTTAAGTAAATGGCGCCTCCTGCTGTTCAATTCTTTCAAAAAATATTAAATCAGGAAATACCAGACAGTTCCGTTCTGAATTAAAAATAAAAAGTCTGATAAAGTACAATATACGGCACAGACTGGGCTACAGTAACATATGTTTCCACTCGAATAACAGCAGAAATTAAACAAAAAGGGCCTTTCTCAATTTTTTGTAAATAATGACTCCAGTCTGCAGATTACCTCATGTTTGATGCGTGCTACAGATGTTTTCAGTGCTGAGGTATGTAGAAAAACAAACCTCCAGGGGAGGGACTAAAGTCTGACTGACACGTCAGAACAACCAACCACATACCTTCGATTTCATTTTCCAGCCAATCAGAATGCTGTTAGGATGTTCGACAACTTGACTGTGAGAGCTTGGTGGAAATAAGGACGATATTCGTGGTGGAAAGTGTTTGAAATGTTTTAATATGACATATTTTGCATTTTAAATACCATCAAGGAAGGATGAATCAATGTGAAGAGGGTAAGTTTGAAAAACTGAGGATATGCGACCGACCTGTCTGTGTGTTTATCCGTCACTCACCTCTGTTACAATGTACACACAACAGGGCTACTTCAGTAAATCATAACTTATGTTTTAGTTTTCAAATAAAATATGTGTAATGTAGCAGGGTCGCAGGATGGCAGACTGTGTTTTGAAGTTGTCTCTGAAGACTTCAAGGGGCTCAAAGTAGCTTCTCTGCCGTAGTGTCTTTAAGCAACTCTTTTAAATCCCATGTGAGCTCCTCCCTGCGGAGACGGGCATGCAATGTATATTTTCGTCATGCCTACATTATAGACACCCTGCAACCCCTCCAAATGTAAAAAATTGACCCGAGATATATAAGTATGGCAACCTTCTGTTTACAGGTAAAGGTTTCGTATTGATAACGTTTCCATGATTTGGGTTGAGCAAACTGTCTGAAATATCTTTACTCTACTTCATCACCACTGTGTCCAGATGGAGAGTCACACACCTGAACTCTGTGTAAAGATCTGAGAAGGAGATGATACCAGAGCCCACAGCTTCAGCTGCAACCAGGGCCTCAAAGCAGAGGTAAGAGGTTTTTTGTATCCTCTAAAGTGGGGGAATAACATTACCTCTTCTTCAAATTGTAATTCAAGTATAAAAAATATAACCAAACACTTTTTTCAGAATAAAAATATGGAGCCTTCAAGGTCCACAAAGATGATAACTTTTATAGTTTTTTGTTTTTTCCACTAGCAATGATTTGTAAGCATGTTATTAGTGTTTAACAGTATGTGGGGCATTTCAAACATACAAAGTCATTATATTTAATAAGTTGATCATGTTTCATGAAAATCAAAGTATAGCAGATACATTAAGCAACATAACTATAAACAAGAATTAGATTTTCTATTCAAGTCATTAGAAATGAATGTTTTGATTTCCCAGGAAGAACTCTCATGATGAGGCGAACTCCTCCGCAGCTGTCAATCAATCAGAGGATGAGTCGGGGAATGAGAACAGACAAAAGATTGCGGTAGGTGTTTCTCTGTCCATCATTAAACAAGCAGGGTCTAAGGTCTGATAGCAACTGATCAGCAGACGAATAATAGTTGAAGAGCAGTATGACAATATGAGGAAAGCTATTACAGTGAGAAGGCTCATTAGTGCCCAGCTGGAGGAGTGAACCGCCTGGAGTCTGACTGACTCTTGAATTTGGATCTTGACTCTTCAAAGAACAGTGCTTACACAGAGGAGTTTGTCATTCAGATATTTGTTTTTGGCTTGTTGATAAAAACTCATGATTACTGCCTTATCAGTGCTTTTTTTTTTACCCGCAGAGACGGAGAAAAAGAGCACACACAGGCTCAGAGAATGTCAAGCGCAAACGTGCTAAAGCCAGTGGCAGCAGCAGAGCAGGAGGCAGCGAACACGTGGAGGCCGTCACCCTGTTCCAGGTGCTCACCATGGGCCGGAGCGCCATGCAGGTGAGACCAGATCACTCTCACATGGAAGATTGGCTTCTGCTCTAGACTGTCTTATTTAAATCTTATTGTGTTAGTAATATAATATTTTCTTCTCCTTGCTCTGTGTACATGTTTTGTTTTATAATAATTGCCATGTTTGGAATAAACTAATACATTTAAAGGTCAGACCTTTTCTATTTATCTCAGATGTAATGCAAGCAACATGCACACAAACATTAGTACTGTGTCTGTGCTGGACTACTATTTATGTTTCTTTATTTATAAAGCTCTTTTTACCTACACAACTTCAATATACAAAAAGTATGTGTTATTTGTTATGCTTCCTGTCTTGGCCTGGGAATTCTTTTACTCATGGTAAAATACAAATACAAATGTTTTGGTTCACCTTTGATCTGTAATAAAGACTTATTGTCGGTTTCAGCAGAGTTTTTTTCAAAAATAACTAAAAAGAATAAACTTACCCAAATTATTAAAAGACTTGAATATACTAATTATACAAATGAATAAACAGTAAAAACACAATCTGCCTCTTATGATGCCTGAGCAGACGGTGATTGACGATTGGATCGAGGCTTACCAGAAGAACAGAGACACTTCTCTCCTCGATCTCATCAGCTTCTTCATCCAATGCTCGGGATGCAAAGGCAAGCAGACACACACACACACACACACACACACACACACACACACACACACACACACACACACACACACACACACACACACACACACACACACACACACACACACACACACACACACACACACACACACACACACACACACACACACACACACACACACACACACACACACACACACACACACACACACACACACACACACACACACACACACACACATTAAGAATACACAACATCAGGTGCATGTTCCCCCCGTGTCTCTCCAGGTGTGGTCACAGCAGAGATGTGTCAGAGCGGAGAGGACAGTGAGCTCAGGAGTAAGATGGTGGAGGAGCTGGACGAGGTAAAAGGTCTTCCATCTGTGTTTCCTCCTGTGTTTTCATCAGATTCAACCCCTTGATCTGATACAGTCTGCCTGTGTGTGCTTCAGGTTTCTGGTCTGCAGTATAAGAAGTTTCTGGCCTTCCCGTGGATCCTCACCGTCACATGGCCCCTGGACACAGTCAGTAGAACCTCCTGCTTTATGGATTTGTCCTGACATTTACTGCTCTGACCTTTCTGTATCGGAGCTTCTCATTCATTATTTAATCGCCCCACTGTGTCTTCAATCAGTTTTATAACAGTGATCAACATGTCACCTAATTGGATTTCCTATATTAAATACAATCATATTTGAAATAAACGTACCCATCACCCTAACTACAGAAGTGATCCATCCAATAGTTTTCTCTCCTGTCTTTAGGTTAACAGTAATACTACTTAAGACTTCCGTATTTGAGTCTCTTTATTATGAACACCTTTTCGCTCTCCCCCGCTCAGTCCTCTGTGAGTATCTTCTCTAACCTGATGAACTAAATCATTTCTGCCCTTCATGGTCTTTACTCTCTTTTATTTCCCTCCTTCCTCTCTCTTTAGGATAACGTGGAGTATCCTCTGATACAGTCTGGACCGGAGGCCCGCTGGTTCTCCTCTGAGTTCTGCGACTTTATGTCGGTGCTGGTTTCTCAGTGTCAGCACAGCGTCATTTTCGACAGCTACCTGATGAACACCCTCATCTCGCTGCTCACAGAGCTGTCAGACTCTTCAGTACGGGCCTTCAGACACACCTGCACACTAGCAGGTACTGAAATAGAAAACACACACACACACACAAACATCAATCCATTCAATAAACTAATATGTGCTTCTTGGTTTGGATGTCCCCTGATAAGCCGTGAAGCTGCTGAGCTCTCTGGTTGCCGTGGCTTTGAGCCTGAGCGTCGGCCTTGAAAACAGTCAGAAAGTGTACGAGGTGCAGGAGAGGAAGACGAGGCAGAGAAGCAATGTGCAACAGGAGAGAATAGAGAAGAAGGTCACAGAGGTAAGACACCGTCTATCTAGTTGAAGATGTTCTATTTGCTCTATAGGTAATGTCTGCCTCACTGTGTGCCTGTGCTCCTGCTCCTCAAGCTGCAGGGGAAGAGGGCGGAGATAGAGAGCATGATGGACATTCTCTTTAAAGGAGTTTTCCTGAAAAGATATCGGTAAGTGTTTCTCTGACATGGTTGGTTTCAGCGTGGCTTCAAAGTGCCTTATCTTATTGAGCACGTGTGTCTGTGCAGCGACGTGCTTCCAGAAATCCGCTCTATCTGTATGGAGGAGTTGGGCTTGTGGATGAAGCTCTACAGTTCTGCGTTTCTCAACGATAGCTACCTCAAATACATGGGCTGGATGATGCACGACAAGGTAAACAACATGAGACATGTGATGTGTGGTGATGTGATCAGAAGACAAAACAGAGATATCTTTGGGAACAATAGATCTTTGACTGTCTGTCGTCTTTGCTATGAAACCAGTAACCACAGCAAGTTGTCTCAGCATTACTCAAGTCTCTGTTTGTAAATGTTTTTAAACTGTCTCTGCTCTGACATTGTCATCATGTTTCAGATTCCAGATGTGCGTCTCAAGTGTGTGTTAGGTCTGCAGGGTTTATATGTGGATCCTCAGCTCCTCCCTAAACTGGACCTGTTCACCAGCCGCTTCAAGGTAAACTGTTGTGCTTAAAGTTGCGTTAAGGGATTGTGGGTAACCAAGGCAGAAACCATTTTTTAAATTAATATTTGTATATGTGAGTATATGTGTTTGTGTTCCAGGACCGGTTGATCTCCATGACTCTGGATAAAGACAACGAGGTGGCAGTGCAGACCATGAAGCTGCTGCTCCTCATCTCCAGGTGAGTCTGTTGTTCGATCATTTTTCAAGTTTTCCTACTGAATGCCATTTTCTTAATGTCTTTCATTTTTTGTAAAGCACTTTGAATTGCCTTGTGTTAAAAAGTGCTATATAAATAAACTTGCCTTGCCTTGCCTTGCCTTGCCTTGCCTTGCCTTGCCTTGCCTTGCCTTGCCTTGCCGTTTGTATTTGCATCAAACTACTCCTGTCTCCTCAGAACATCAGATGATGCTCTCAGTCCAGAGGACTACCAGCAGCTGCTCCAGTTAGTTTACTCCTCACAGCGCCCCCTGGCGGCCGCTGCAGGGGAGCTGCTCTTCTCACGGTACGGTCACCTCCATCCATACAAAACACTCAAACTGATTTCAAAAACTGTTATTTAATGTGTGTCTGGATGTTGCTGCTCTCCTTTAGGCTTCTCGACACTGCAGACCCTACATCTGACACTGAGGATGAAATAAATAAGGAGGAGGAGGTACATAAACAACACACATCCAGACTGAAGGCTCTGCTGCAGTTCTACCAGGAGTCTGAGGTGAAAATATTCTGCCTGTTTGAATTCAAGGCTGTTGATATGATTTAAGAAATTGGAAGCAGTAACATGTCTCTCTGTCGTCAGCTGCACAAACATGTGGTTTACCTGGTGGACAGTCTGTGGGACGTTGGTGCAGCCCTGCTGAAGGACTGGCCCACTCTCACATCCATACTGCTGCAGGACCCCTCCTCACACGCTCCAGGTAAGAGGGATGTGTGTCATTGTTGGCAGAATGATCTTTAAATACCTTAGACAGTGGATAGTGTCACATGCATGAGGTCTACAGCACTCATCATCTTGTGTGTGTGTGTGTGTGTGTGTGTGTGTGTGTGTGTGTGTGTGTGTGTGTGTGTGTGTGTGTGTGTGTGTGTGTGTGTGTGTGTGTGTGTGTGTGTGTGTGTGTGTGTGTGTGTGTGTGTGTGTGTGTGTGTGTGTGTGTGTGTGTGTGTGTGTGTGTGTGTGTGCGTGCGTGCGTGCGTGCGTGCGTGTCTGCAGGCCTCACTTGTGCAGAACAAGTTGTGCTTGTTGAGATGCTGGTAGCGTCGGTGCGTCAGGCTGCAGAGGGACCATCACTGGCAGGAAGGAGTGGAGCAAAGAAGGTCAGTGGGAGATTGTTTCCCTTTTTTATGAGCAGGAAAGTATTAAAACAGTTTAGATGCAACAATTGTACCTAAGAACAGTACTTTAGTAAATATACGTGCTGGTGCTACTGATAACTGTAGCATCACTAATGTGTAATGTAAGCCACTGAAACATGCTCAAAAAGACATTTAAATGAACTGGTCTGTTGGAATGAATGTTTCAGGTAATGAATGCAAAGGAAAGGAAAATCCAGAATGATGACTGTACCAAGCTCACTGATCACTTCCTCGTGGTGCTTCCAAAGTTACTATCCAAGGTATTTATTCTTTAATACCTAATATAATAATAGTTATATTCTGTGGAATACATTTTAATGTGTGTTATTTTATGATATTGTTTGTGAAGTTTTCAGAGAGTAGTGACTGTGTGGCCTCCCTGATGAAGATTCCTCAGTTCTTCCTCCCTGAGTGTCCTGACTTTGACAACACACAGGTCTGCATCACAGGCTTTCAACTCACACACACATCACAGGGAGCATTTATGACAAATGAATGGGATGACACAGTTTTCAATACGTGTTAAAACCAAGTATTTCCAACCCACTGTTATCAATATGATTAGTTCATTCCTCCTCGTCCTCAGGCAGTATCGGCTCTGACGGCAGAGATGGAAACAGTTTTGGAGCGCCACGCTGGACCCTCTGTTCTGGAGGCGGCTGCCCGTACATCCCTCAGTCTGTGTGGGGGGGGGACGGCCTCCAGCGCCACAGCCCGGGACGCCAGAGACTCTGTGGTGCAGAGCTGGGTGGATCAGCTGACGGAGCTGCTGGGGGGCTCGCTGAAGGTGAGGGGGCCTGTCACACTGCAGGGACAAAGAGATGGTGATGAATGGATTGAGACTTAATGTCTGTCAGAATCCTATTAACAGTCCAGATCGTTTGAAGAACAGTACATTTCAGGAACCCCTTATGGGGTCCGAAGAAAGGTTGATGTTTTTGGGTCACGAGATACAAATACTTCAACATTTTTCATATCTTTCTCTATATTTAGCTTTTTGGTAGAGATTATTGCACATTTGTACCTCTTCAAGCCATATTATAGTAGATATAACTATGTTTTTTATTCTAAAAGGTGCCAAACAGGTTGTATTCTTATAATTAAACGCCTTACTTGACACGAGTACTTATTATTTCCTATTCCTCGGTTGTAGGGTGACAGTTTCTCCGCTGATGAGGAGAAAACTGGAGACATTTTAGCCACACTGAAGAAACTCAGAGCTTTCCACAAGTAAGGTTTGAGAGCAGTTTGAGCTGACAGTATTTGGCCAGTGATGTGTATTTATTTGCTGTTCATTCTGTGTTTCTCTGTGTTTCGTAAGCTGTCACAACCTCCTCAGGTGGAACCTGTTTGAGCTGTTGTCTCCTCTCCTGTCAGTGGAGAGCAGTGAGGGAGGAGCACCGCCTGAGGTACCAGCTCTGCTTCTTTAAAGTCAAGTTTGTACAAGTGTTATGGATTGATTTGTCCACAATCTGTCTTGTGTCTCTTTCCCTCTTCTTTATATGTCTGAAGGTGCTGCTGGAGGTACTGCAGTGTCTCTCTTCCTGCATGATCTGGTCCCTCAGCACCAGTACCGACACTTTAACCTCCAGAGTGAGTTACATCTGTTGCACTCGGGCTGACGTTTTAACTAGTGCAATATTAATGAATTTAGAACTAGCACAATAAGAAATGTGGATGCAGAGATAGTTGACTGACTGTTCAGCAACTGTATTTGATAAACATGAATCAGTTCGGTCATCTTTAAAGCTAAAAATGTACGACTAAAATAACACCGTTGGGTTTTAGACTGTTGTTGCAACAGAAAAATACATTTTAAGATGTCATCTCAAGCTCTAATTGCTGAAATTCTACCATCCTCACAATTAACAGATCAATGAATACCATATTCAGTAGATAGTGAAACAATATGATACGGAGACTTGATGAAAAGATATCATGTGTGTTAGTATGTTAAGCAATAGAAAGAGCTTTCAAGTAGGACTGTATTTCTAGAGATGCCCATATCAAACGACAATTTTCTTTTAACTAAATGCACATATTTGAAGGCAAATTCTGCCTTTTTGTCATCAATATGCCTTGTTTTGAAGCCCTGTGTGTGTGCCTGTACATACAAAAAGATCCGTAAATATGGTCTTGTGAAATCTGTAGGAAAGATAATGTGAGGTGTTTGAATCTGTGTGTGTGTGTGTGTGTGTGTGTGTGTGTGTGTGTGTGTGTGTGTGTGTGTGTGTGTGTGTGTGTGTGTGTGTGTGTGTGTGTGTGTGTGTGTGTGTGTGTGTGTGTGTGTGTGTGTGTCAGGAGAAGGCCGTGGCCCAGAGGCTCCAGCTGCGTCTCTTCTGTGAGCGAGGTCACCACTGTCTCTCCCGCTCTGACCCCAGGGTGCAGCAGCAGGTAAACTGATGTTTTAAAAATCATGGCACATTTCACTTTTTCTTTTTTCTTGTCTAACGTCCTCTCTATTTTCCATGTCAGGCCTTCCTGGGAGTCTGTGACGTTCTGACGGCTCACTCCTTCCAGCTGCAAGTGTTGGACCCCAGCTGCTTCGGGCCTCTGCTCTACACCCCCAGTCCCAAACTGCAGAGGGCGCTCTCCACCTTCGTGTCCTTGCACGTCTTCACTGGACCAGACTGTGAGAGCCAGAGCGGGGGTGAGACATCTGCATGATTACATGAAGTGTTTATTTTACATCCTTTAACCTTAGTGCAAATGTGTTATGCGCTTTATTGCTGAAACTAGATGTTTCATCGTCACTGTGCTGGAAGATTACGTGCTGAGGCTGTTTCTCAAATGAATCAGCTTAACTGTGCTCACCTAAACTTAATTTCAAGACTTGTACGAACAAGCATAAATATCTGCATATTAATAGAACCAAATACAATTCAACAAGCTCATTAGGCTCTTTTCCTGTAGATAAACGAATAATAATTTGACCTTTTTTAAAGCATTGAACAGTTATTAAAATAAAACAATGTGAAAAGTTTAGAGGTTTACGCATCTGAAATGTAGCACACACTATTCTTGTCAAGGGCCACAAACGTTTTGGAAACAACTGGTTTAATTTCAACAATATATCATTTTTGAAAAGTAAAATAGCAATCTGATGTAGTGAAGAAAAATATACAATATTTAGAAGTAGAAGTGTAAAGTAGCATAAGATGAAAATCCTCACGGCTAAAACAAGCTTTCGACACGCTCTGTTATGCAGTTAGGAGTCACAAATCCTGCAGGTCCGACTCCACACATCCGAACAGCTGCCTTCCTATAGGTGTGTGTGTGTGTGTGTGTGTGTGTGTGTGTGTGTGTGTGTGTGTGTGTGTGTGTGTGTGTGTGTGTGTGTGTGTGTGTGTGTGTGTGTGTGTGTGTGTGTGTGTGTGTGTGTGTGTGTGTGTGTGTGTGTGTGTGTGTGTGTGTGTGTGTGTGTGTGTTGCATGCACCCAGGAGTGTGCGGGACCCCCAGCAGAAACACAGAGCAGGGTTTACTCAGCAGATGGCACTCTCACTCTGTGGAGCTCAGCCTCCTTCCCTCTGAAGCTGTGATTCAGTGTAGCTGTTCTCTGGGTACAGACATGCAGATCTGAAATGCACGGCCACACATCAGGCCTGATAGCTGAGCTGCCTGCTGACTGTAAACTGGGTCTGATTTTACCACCTGACCTAAGAAGTGACCCTCAATTACAAAGGAAACCCTGTTAATATCCTCACTTTGAAACTGGCTGTACTCATTTGTAGTAACTGATGCGATACTTTGTTTTCAAAGCCCTGCTGCTTGTAAATTGATGACAGCAGTGTGTTCCCGTCTGATCTGAAATGAGTCAAAGAAGATTGACATGTTGGAAATACGTAATGTTTTCTTTGTAAAGTCCTGCAGGTGAAACCTATAAATCCATTGATGGCTGACTGTCACTAAAACATTTTATTATCTTTACAATAGCTTTACTTTCCGAGACATATTGTATCCAAATGTGGGATCGTCCAGAGAAGTCAATAGCGGTCCTGGTGGGAATCTCTTAAATGTTAAACAAATACAATACAGGATTATTGTTTTTCGAACAAGTAATAAAAAGCTATTGTTTTATTGGATTTGCCTGGTAAGGGTTTTGTTATATAGGCAGTGTTTTCTATTAGCTGCTGGATCAGAGATCACTCGGAGGGTAAGGGCCCCGAGTTAAATCATAAAATCAGGGCAATCTCTTTCCGTGAGAAAATTCCATTAACTCTGAGCCTATTTTATTAGCCTTGTGAAAGATTGAAGCCACATGGTGTCACAACCATAACTCTAGTCTTATGTTATCTTTGATTTCCACCTGCTAAAGCCATTGTCTTCAAACTTACTAAAACACTCTGCTTTGTTCTCTTAGTTTCTGTTATATGATTTGTCATGATTAATCACTCTCTTCCCCTTCTCTCACCCTCGACCACTTCACATCCAACCGCACGCTTCATCTCCATCTGGCTTCCTCAGTCGGTGGGAACTCTGAGGAGGAGAGGCTGGAGGAGCTACACAAACGCAGAAATATGCTGGCAGCCTTCTGCAAACTCATCGTGCATCGAGTTCTGGAGATGAGCATGGCAGCTGAGGTCTTCATTTACTACATGAAGGTAAAGCTTAAAAAAAAAGGACATTTTGGAAAAAAGGTTAATCAGCTTTCCCGCCAAAAGTTAGATTGATACCCCTCTCATGTCTGTAATAATATGAAGCTATACCCAACCGTTGGTTAGCTTAGCATAATGACTGGAAAGAGCTAGTCTGGCTCACTCCAAAGGTGATGAAAACCCACATCTGTTCGTATGTGATCACTTTAAGATTGGGGTGGACTGGGTAGTCAGCCAAGATCTTAAAATGATCAAGAAGAAACAAGCCGTCATAAAACAGCCACTTGTGTTTTTAACACTGTAGTTTTGAATATTATACAAACAACATACTCAATTTTAATTACAGGATTTAGAAGTGCAAGTAGATACATTGTATTACCTTCCAGCAGAGTCACGTTAACTGTTTCCCAAGTTAAGCTAAGCAGCTTTTGGTTGTAGCTTAAAATGTACAGTCTGGCATCATCAGGTTTTGATCTAATAATTAAACTCTTGGCACAATAAAAAAAAAGAAAAAGAAAAACCTTCCTTTCATACAAGTATGTGCTAACTAGCTAACCTCTCCCTGTTTGTTCCAGTACTTCAACGAGTTTGGAGACATCATCAAGGAGACGATGTGCCGGACCAGACAGATGGATAAGATAGAGAGCGCTCGCACTCTGGTGCTCTGCTTGCAGCAGGTAGAGTAAATACAAACGTCCTGTAACTGGGCTCATTGAGTGTTAGGACTCGTTTTGTTTCTGTTCTGTTGTTTTAATGTGGAATGTGTTATGCTGCTGTCTAGGCCTGTCTGGGATGCTGAATTTAAATGGGAATATTCCTGTTTGTCCTCTTTCCTCAGCTGTTGGTCCGTCTGAAGCGTGAGCAGGAGAGCGGGGGGGCTCACCCGGGGGTCCAGACCTTCGCCAGCATCAGAGAGCTCGCCCGGCGCTTCGCCCTCAGCTTGGGGGACCAGTTCAAGTTTCGTGAGTGTGTCGTCATGATCCACAGGTTAGCTGGAGCTCGATCGCATTACCTAGACTATTTTTTAAACTTTTTCTTCTGCCTTAATTGTGAGTTTTGTATTTGCAGGAACGGCATAGAGTTTGTGTTCAGCGAGTTCAGTCAGACGGCAGAAACACCTACTCCGCCGTACCTCTCCTACCTGCCCATCCTCAGTGAGTTCTCCAGCAAACTGCTCAAACCAGACAAGAAAACAGTGTAAGTGCTGCGCGAAACATACAGGCTTACAAACATGTTTTAAAAAAGTGTCTTCCTGTAAGTGTTGTTCCTGTCTGTGCAGGTTCTCCTACCTGCAGAAGCACACAGCAGAGAAGGTTATTGACCTTGGGGAGGAGAGCTGGCAGCCGCTCCTCAACTACCGAGCCTCCCTGCTGGCTGCAGCTGAAGGGGAGGATGCCGCGTCGTACGTTAGCTCTGACAGGAAGTACCTGCCCAGTCGCTCTAAACTAAAACTAGAAGGTGCCAGAACTAATCATCTTTTATAGATACACATGTGTCCCCTCTGTGTAAAGAGATTCTGAAAGTTTCAGGAAAAATTATTTGCTCACTTTTCGTCCTGATCCATTTATATAAAAACCTGTCTGAAAGCGAGCTGATCAGATTTTGGCCACTTTATGATGTCATAACGATTTTTTGGCTTGTGTAATGTAAAAGACAGAGAATCAGCACTTTTGAAGCAGGGCTGAAACAGAGGGGTTTATGGGATGCTGCAATGATCTGTTTGGTATTTGGAGCCAAACACTTCAGAGACATGTTGTGTATATATCTGAGACCTATAATATATTGATGAGAAACAGTATACTAGGGGACCTTTAATGCAGCCAGCTACATCATGTTTTTCTTTTTCTTATTCCTTAAGGATGCAAGTCCCCCTGCCCGTTGAGCCCTTCTGACTCCAAAGTTGCTAAAGTTAGAAAGTCCAGCTTCAGTCCAAGGTGAATTGATTATGTCTAAACCAGTGACACATTAGATCTCCTCCACCATGCTCATACTAATAAGTGTGACCTCCTGTAACTCCTCAGCCATCAGGAAAAGACAGCAGACACGGATCCCTTTTCCCTCCCCGTGGGGCCTCCTGCAAAGAGATCCAACATCCAGGGAACTGTCCTCAGCATCCTCAACGAGGCGGACGACGACACTGTGGAAGTTGAACTGTAGCAGTTAGTTTGTTGGAGGATAAGACCTCACACATTTCAAAGGGGCTTTCCTTTTTTCTGTCTCTGTAATTATGTGAGGAAATACCGGCAACCCATCCCCCTCTACAGTCCTGTTAATACAGGTTTGTTTAAACACAGTACAATATGTTCAATATAAGGACACGTCTGCTACATCCAGATTGTTTTTTGTATCAACAAATCCCACGAAAACACTTCAGCCAATAGGAATTTATTAATTGTGCAGAGAGAAGCTGATATATTCTATTATTGTGCCATAAATCCACATTTTGAACAGGATTGTTACGCATAAATAAGACACATTGCACTAAATCACATGTTTCTACATTGTAAAGACATGGGAATTGTATTTGACTTTGAGTCACGTGTCCCCTCCGGCTGCTGGAAACACTGATTGGAGCAACACATATGTATTTATCCACAGCAGACAAATGCACTTTCACTGCTGATTGTTTTGTTACAGAGCCTATTCAAAATAGGCACATTTATACATTTCTCATAAAATGGGCTTAGGGCAACAGATACAGGCTCACGCAGTCAGAAGGACTTCAGTATTTTTCAACTATATTTATCTTTGTTTATCAAATAATGTCTCAAATTATTTAAGTTAAATGTTTTTTTATTCACACACCACTTTAATTTGAGGACCAAGTGAATGAGTATTTTGTTTAGCATTTCCCCCTAAATACACTTCCATAATTGACCTGAATGTTACAAGTGGCATGTAATTTGAATATTATGATATTCTTCAGTATTTTAAGAATGTTGCTTTATTATCCTGCCTGCCACTTTATTATAACTCCTTTTTAAGGTTTGCCAAACATTCCTTATGTATTGCAGTTATTCATTTAAATAAAAAAGTCAAATCTGGTACATTTCTCCATATATTTAAATTGTTAATTTGTATTACTGCCTTTACAGCTTGTCCCACTTTACACCCATGAAGTCATTTCCCAAGAGGGTCAATACTTCACTGCATTTCAACATCTGTATTTAGTTTAGTCTAAAATAACATGACTGAGCAGCTGCCCTTTTAATCTAACAGACATGTATATGTATAGAGCATATCAAAAACAGTCTGTACTAGATGCTTTAAATGAAAAAGCACAGTCCATGTATTTACTTTCCCATTAAAAGGCTTTATTATTAATTTAAAGAAAAGCAAAACATTTTAAAATTGGTTCCTTTTGTTCCGTCAAAGTACATACAAATTAAGTACTTGGTAACATAGAAAAAAGTCTCTAAACAATTTCCCGAATCATTTACAACACAGCAAGCACCGAATAAATATTTACAGGTATTTATAAACTCTTCTCTAATAATTTAATAATAACCCCATCTCACAAATACAGTAAATATATGTCATAATGAGTGCAGACCTGTACAAAATATTGTGTGTGTGTGTGTGTGTGTGTGTGTGTTTGGCAGTGTGAACTGTGTGCAGCAGGCTTGACGGTGGTTTGTTTGGCAACTCCTCATTTCAACAAACACCCATTCATGAATTTACAGACTTGTAGAAAAGCTTCCATTATGATCACTGGAATGTAACACTAGCCAATGACTTCAGATGATAATTAGCTCAAATCCCGAATCAACCTATCAGAATGTGATTCAGCTCAAATCTCGAATCAACCAATCAGAATGTGATTTAGCTCAAATCCCGAATCAACCAATCAGAATGTGATTCAGCTCAAATCCCGAATCAACCAATCAGAATGTGAGTCAGCTCATGAATGTTATAACACGATACTGATTTTCAGATGAGATAACACTCGCCCCAGATATTTTTTATACAAAAGCATTACACGACTTTTCCTTTGTTCACGTGCAGAGGTCTAAACGTGCCGCTTGTGACACCACAAAGTCAGCTGTGATGACTTCTGCAAGCGAGGCTGTTGAACATATTTAAACATTCGGTAATTTGAGCAACCACCATCTGCTCTGATCATATTTCCTGTCCAAATGTGTGATACTGCGTCCATTTTTCCAGCACATCTGACCCCACCAGTGCTCTGTTCACTTCCTGTTTATTGAAGTTTGTCCTGAACCTGTGAATCTGTCTTGATAGAGATTCATCCACTGCAGGTTGGGCTGTTTCCTGGAGCGCACGGCACTCAGCAGGTGAGGAAACGCTACAGGATCACTCAAAGTCATCTTCATATTCATATTCGTCCAGGTTGCAGTGTGGACTGGGGATCTGAAAGAAGTGTCTCTTTGTCAGACCCAGCTCAGTGGAGATGTGCTGCCCTAAAGGGCTCAGAGGATTTTCATACCTGAACAGAGACATAGAGGAGAAGATCAGGGATCATTCAGACACATTCAATGTTCTCAATTATAACACTCAAACTGTTTACATTTGGAAAAGCTAATTTGCTTTCCTGCTGAGAGTTATGAAAAAAGAACTAGCAGCTGCTTACAGGAGCTTAGCAGAAATACTAGATGCCTCTATGCAATATTGTGCCAATATTCATCGTGGCCAACCGTGTAATTACAACCATCCCATTGGCTCGTACTATGGTCTTTCTTATGCTAAGCTAATATAACTAGCAGCTTCATTTGAACTATACAAGAGTGGTGTCGATCTTTTCTTCTTACTTTTAGCAAGAAAGTGAATAAGTGTAATTCCTTAAAACAGACAGGACATTTTGAACTGGAGAGAACAAAGGAGCAACACATGACGGTACGGACAGAGATGGTGTACAGTTCTTCCTCAGAAGTGGAAGTTTAAAAACAGAAACCGTCTGCTTCCAAAACACACTCCCAGCTCTGACTGACACACACACACACACACACACACACACACACACACACACACACACACACACACACACACACACACACACACACACACACACACACACACACACACACACACACACACACACACACACACACACACACACACACACACACACACACACACACACACACACACACACACACACACACACACACACACACACACACACACACACACACACACACACACACACACACACACACACACACACACACACACACACACACACACACACACACACACACACACACACACCTGTGCCGTCTGACAGAAGGACCACCTGCTGTCAGCATCAGATTGGACGGCGGGGGGGGGGGATAGGGAGCCAGGAGTGGGTTTAGGACTGGACTCACAGAGAGGAAGAGGAGGGGGACAGTGAAGTCTCTGCTGCTGACCTGAGGTCTTACCTGCTCCGGTTAGCTGCCTGTCTTTAGAAGTTGGTGGTGTTCCTAAAACCACACAACATACCTGTCAACAGCCTCATCTACCACTGACTCTCTGGGGGTCTCTGCTGCGGGACACAAGGCCTGACCTCTGACCTGACCCTCACTGTCTCACTGCCAAATAGACCATCTAAAGAAATGTACAATCAATTAAAACTGCATTTCCTGCCATGTGATGTTGAAAGTTCTGCCATAAAATGAGGCTATTTGTGTTCTGCATGTGCGTGAGCCCTCATAATAACAGTACATATTTGTTATTACAATATATAACAATATTCAGGGACTCATTTATGAAACTCCTGAAGAAATGTCCTTGGGAATACTTTGTAAAGCCATGACATACATCAAACCATGAACACACTCCTGTTAACCGCAGACAGACAAAAACATCCATCTGCCAGTTTCTAAAAAAGATTCTAAATCCACTCATTAAACTCAATATGTTATAAGTAATTGACATGTTAAATGAACAATGTTATATATTGTTGTTTATAAATAGGGTTGAAATAATAGTCATTGGTCAAAATTGATTTTGAAAATAAATCTGAACCGTTTCATTACCGCTGTTACCAAGCTGTCTTTTAGGAGAGTTTTGTAAACGGCTTTTATTTTCATGCCGAATTTCAAGTTATAACGAATAGCTTTTATTAGGCGTTATGACTTAGTGTCAAAGTAAAAGAATTACAAAGAAAATAAAGGACAGTTTTAGCGGTTTAATGAATCCAGCCCTGGACTTACGCGTCGTTGCACTGATCGTTGGCGGCCTCTTCGGCCACCAGGATGTCGTACTCCTCCGCAGCGTACTTCTCCCAGTCGGAGAACTCCTGGCTCTCTGTCTCCATCTCCTGAAAAAACACCACAAGAAACGTGATCCCCTCGACCGCTGACAGAAGAACAAGTTGTTTCCGTCTCACATCGTCTGACAGCCTTACCCTGATCACGGAGAACGGGTCCTTCTGCTCGTGGTCCAGGTACTTCTCGATGTTGAAGAACGTGTCGAAGAAGATGTGGGACAACTTGCACCTCTTCAGGTCCCGCAGAGTGATCTTACCTGGACGGGATAAAAAGATCACTTTAGACGAGGCAGAGGATTGTAGAAGTATTTCGGATGCCTCAGTACAAGGTTTTAGTCTGACTGTGCCATTCACTCTTCAAAATGTGCCTGAGAGTTATCCAGAAGTGTGTCAGGGGTTATGAGTGGGATCTCTTGTCTACTGATGAAACCACAAAACAGCTGGGCCACATTACTTCAAGCTAAAACTGTTGCCAATATTTTTCTTTTATTTCCATTAATTTGTCATTCCAATTACCTGCGGTCTCTAAAATGTTAAATAATAAATAAACGTGTGTGACAAGTTGTAAGAGTTTACTGTCAAGTTGCAAAATTGTTTATACAATACACATCCTATTTCTTAAAGATGTAAAAACAGAAAGGAAGCAGCTTTTCAGATTTGAAAACCTTAAAATGTTTGGATTCAATGATATAAAAACAACCGACCGTGTATTCAAACATTTTGTATCTGGATGAACTGAACATGTTGTTAGCCAGCCTAACCTCTCAAGCAGCTGTTTAAAAGGCTTTAAGATTTCAATGTAACTTCCACAGCGAGCCCTGCCTGATGTTTGGAGGCTGATGCTAGCTCATACTAATTCAAAAGGCGATTGATTCTTAAATTAAACTTTCAACCCAAAATATATATTCTATGTCATGCCTGAAATGAATGCCCGTGATTTGAATATCTTTGGAGCCCTAAAAAAAGCCCCTGTATCTGCTTCTGAAAGTTCTGTATTTTTTGACAGTGGCATTTTAGACTGGGTTGTTTATGAAAACTCCTCTAGACAAATCAGATCTGCTGTTGACTGGTCATCAGTGTAATATCTCTATCTATGTAATGTAATCTACAACTAATATAACTGTACGCCTGTACTGAAGAGCAGAGACCTTCTAAAGAATACCACGTTTAATGAGACATGTTAACAGACTTTAAAACTCTTAAAACGGTTCTGTCGGGAGGAGGCATAACTGTGGAGGGAAATACCATCCTCAAAAATAAGTTGTTGCGTCTCGTATTACCTGCTATAACACACAGTTGCAGTAGCAGCAGGTTGAGTAAGGGGCACATTCCAGCTATGGCTATCAATACTAAACATGCATACCTCACCGGGGACTAGTGTCTTCTGAGCTAAGTGCTGTCGGGCATTTGTCGACAATGTGGATGACTCCGACAGCTGGCATCAGTCTCATCTGTTTCCCCCCCTCAGCTCAGGATCAATGTGTGCGTGCGTCTGCCTCTCTCCCCGCTGTCTGACTTTCAGTGTGTGTGAACTTGGGTATGAACGTGAAAAAGGTCTGACCTTCCACTTCCGGCTTGACGAGGTCCAGCATTTGGCAGAGGCAGTCCTCGAAGGGGAGGGGCTCGATGGCCATGGTCTCCAGCTTCTGGCACTGATCCTCGTAGAAGTACTCCAGCTCGTACATGCTGAGCACCCCGTCGCCGTCCAGGTCCATACAGCGGAACCAGTACTCTATACTGAGAGGGGGGGAGGGGTAAAGAAGCAGAAAGGTGCATGTAAGAAAAGACAGAAAGGTTTTAAAGAAACAAGAGATCCAATCAGTGTGGGTGTGAGTCTTCATGAGGGGTATGTTCAGAAACAAAACCAAAAGTAAGTAGTGAAAAATATTGTCGTTAATTAAAACTTAATAAAAATGATTTCCTATAAGGAAAACATAACTGGAATGATATAAACCTGGTTCATTTTTTTTATAATTGACCCAATTGATTTAAGTTTCAGTTATTTAGCAATTATGTATATCAATAGCAGACACGTGCCTTTTTGGGGCGAAAAAAGGTGGAACCTTAATCCCTAGAACAGTGTTCCTCAAGATCAACAAAAATGGCTACGTACACACACTAGTTATTTTCAGCATATTCAGACAGATGACTGTTTTGATGACACTTGTTTAATGCCTGATAAATAATGTCTATGTCGAGTCTAGTACAATTAACAAAACAAGGACATCATTGAAGTATTGGAGATCAAATGCCATTTAAGAATTTAAAGCAACTGGGCTCATTTTCCTGTGGTAGAAAATCGAAAAGATGCAAACATTATGACTATTCCTATAATAGATGTTTAAGCATGTGTTTTCTATGTATATTTAATGACATACATGTGTGTCATTAATCCTGGTCATAACAAAAACAACACCTACTGTAAAACCAAAACTAAATCTTACAGAATCTCAGCCAGAATTTGGAATCACACTCTGGAAATTAACTAGAAAATGAAGGCAAATTCTAAAATGTCTAAACTTGTACAGCCTTGGTCTACACACCTGGTGTCGGTCTTCTTGTCCTCCTCAGAGATAAGGAACCACACAAAATCAGCGTAACTCAGCCGCCCCTCCTTGTACACCTTTCTGTCTCTGAAGGAAATAAAAACAAACTGTTACCAATGACACCTAAAGAGTGTTGTTTCAAAAATGTTTAATGATTTGCTCACAACTCTTGATTGGCATTCTTTAAACTCCCATTCAAGTCTCCATGTACCTTGTGACTGTCCCTGAGAATATCCTCTCAATCATCTTCTGGGAAAGGGCTGGAAAAACACAGCAAAGAGATCATTTAAAACCCAGGCTGTTGGAAATAAAAACCTTTCACTCACAGCGCTCTCAGTTAATGTACATCTTATTCACAACACATGTCATCCATTCTCACAGACTGTAAATCCAGAGTGGCTAGTCTAAGCTCTTATTTTTTTATCTTGACAACTCTATAAATCCTCTGGTCATCGTTTGGCCATGGAGTCGTAGAAATTGTTCCAGACATGGCGTCATTCGAGTCAGAGTATAAATGCTGCTCTCTTATTGATCTTGTGTCTCATTTCCCCTGCCTCACTCACAGACCATCAACTAAGAACATGTGGTGTGGAGTGTGTGTGTGTGTGTGTGTGTGTGTGTGTGTGTGTGTGTGTGTGTGTGTGTGTGTGTGTGTGTGTGTGTGTGTGTGTGTGTGTGTGTGTGTGTGTGTGTGTGTGTGTGTGTGTGTGTGTGTGGAGAAGCACCAAAGAGAATTCTATTTCTCACAGTGTGTGTTTGTGTGTGAGCAGTAGACCCAGACAATAACACTAATGCTTTTTATTTGTACATGAAAGTTTAACCTTCTGACAGTGCCAACGAATGCATGGAAAGTGAGAGAAAAGCTGTGTTCTGACAAGGTCTCAGCACCTTTGTTGTTTGAACTGTGTGGGAGTACAGACATACAGTTTATCTGAAACCAACTGAGACTAGGCTGCCGCGTCTTCTTAAAGGTCCCTTATTTTGCAAAATCCACTTGTTCATGCCTTTTATAAATAAATATGTGTCCCTTCCGTGTAAAGAGATTCTGAAAGTCTAAGGAAAAAAGATTTGCTCACTTTTTGTCCTGATCCATTTATATAAAAACCTGTCTGATCAGATTAGGCTACTTTTATGATGTCACAATGTTTTTTTGGCTTGTGCAACCATAAGCCAATCACCAGCCAAGGTAACACCTTATCACCTGAATCTCCTCCTAGAGCACCATTGTGTTCTTTTTAACCAATCACCTCGCAGAGCTATAAGGGGAGGGGCAGTTCATTTGCATTTAAAGCTACAGACACAGAATCAGCACTTTTGAAACAGGGCTGAAACAGAGGGGTTTATGGGATGCTACAATGCACGATCTGTTTGGTGTGTTGAGACCTATACTATATTGTATATTAAAGAGATTAGAATAGGAGCCTTTAAAGAGAGGTGAACCTTGGTCATTGTGCTGGGCCAGGTCTTTCTGGTCTATGTAGAGGTCGTGGTCGGTGTCCAACTCCCAGAACTTGCAGTAGATAACGTAGAAATGTTCATAAGAGAAGAAGTCTGTCAGCTGGTTCACGTCGTCCTCCTGCTCCAGCAGCGCCAGATTCTGGGACAAACGAAAAGTCAACGTTTCAATGATAGGTTTTTGTTTTATAGATGGTCAATATACCGGTACAATTTGCCAATGTGTCTATTGTAAATATCCATTATAGTTTACAGACAGGCTGCGTTGTTCATTTATTACCTTCTACACGTGGGGTAATCACACATGCAAAATAGTTTTCAGGTGCAACTACAAAGACAGCCTTAGTTTTACCAAAAATAAATTGGTTTAAAAAATAAATAAAAACAAGAACAGATTAGGCTACCATTTTGGTGAGAATATTGTTATCATACCAGATATACAAAATCAAAAATAATTGTTCTATAATAAAAACGTACATGATTACCACAATGAAAACGTGTGAATTTGAAGATAACTGTTTTTATCAATAACTTGAATGCTACCTTTACACCCTTTTTATTTAATCATGGTTTAAAAATAAATATTATTAAATATGTTTTGGGTCAAACAGACATACAAAAAGAGGATTTTAGTACCAGAGAGAAAACATTAGTTTGGTTTTGTAGTCTTGTACCTGAAGTAAGTTACTTTTCCTGAGCTCACAACATGTTATTTTTCCGGTCCATGAACGATTCACATTGTAGAATATCCTCTGAATCACCTGAAAAACAGTTTACCGTGTTAACAACTCAATATTTCACCAGAAAAAACATTTTGAGGCATTTTTGCAATCTTCCAATAATAATGTGCTGTTTTTGAGTTGTGTTAGCATACCGTTGTGATGTATCGTGAGTGAAAGTCCGGTGCCTCCTTCAGAAAGGCCAGGCCTGCGTGTGTGTTCACCACATCCTGAAAACCATAGAGTAAAGTCAGCTCTCTCTGTCTGTCTGTCATCTGACTCATCTCCATAACAAACCCCTCTAAACTAACACACCGTGTGCAAAAGAACAAATCAATGACATGCTGTGCTTACAACAAAAACTAATACACAATTTCAGTCAAAATCTGCAGTTACTTTCAGAAACGAGTCAAATGGCAAACCACATGTGCCTTTCTTTTGTGTTGCTCAGAACACATGACATTCAGAATTTTAAATGCCTGCTTCTTCAAACATTCAAAGTTGTCAGTGTCCATCTACATCACTCAGCGCATATGCTTTATACATTTTGCCACGTAAAGAAAAAGCTGCAGGCCTTGCAGGAAGAGGTCATCACATTTAAATAACTATTTGAAGTCAGAAAACACCGGGTCAACCGCTTTTGGGATGTGCTTAAGTCTTTTGGCTCTGACAGCAAACCGATGAGTAGGCCAGAGAAAAGCGTTCTCTGGAGACTGCTCTTCACCTTCCTCATGCCATAAAGTCACAGGGGGTGTGCTGCATTTCAAATAAACTGTAGCTATATTTTTTTCCCATGAAACTCCCCCACGTCTTTTTTTTTATTCTACCCCCTTCCATTTACTCTGCTGGGGGAAAGAATTCTTGACATAAATGCGAAGGCGGCAATGAAATTAAAAGGCCTTATTTCAGGGCAGCCGTCGTGCCTCTTTGACTCTTAGTGTGAGAAATTAAATCATAGAGAAACACATAAATCACAGCGCACAGGAAACAGGCGGGGACAGTCAAATCTACTCCACTGCAATCCGCCTTTCATTCATCAAAACAGTCACAGGCCATTCGCCGGGCGGAGGGTTACAAATTAAACGGCGTGTGCGACAAGGCATCTCTGCTGGTATGCTAACGGCTGTTCAGTCAGCCCCCCCCCCCCCCCCCTGCCAGCATGAAAATGAATCAGGTGTCGGGTGGGGCTGGTGTGGAGCACCAACAGCTTGTCAGGGGGAATGAGAAGACAAACAGCCAGCACAGCAGGTTCACATGGTAAGGCCGACCAACAGTCAATTAGACTATTCTTAGAAATACATTTGATAAATCTGTGTCATTTCTAGGATTTTTTTTGTTGCTCTAATTTGTTTTAAAGGTCACCTATTATGCAAAATGCACTTTTTCATGTCTGTTATACATAAACATGTGTCCCCTCTGTGTAAAGAGATTCTGAAAGTTTCAGGAAAAAATATTTACTCTCTTTTTGTCCTGATCCATTTATATAAAAACCTGTCTGAAAATGAGCTGATCAGATTTTGTCCACTTTATGATGTCATAACAATTTTTTGGCTTGTGTAACCATTAGCCAATAACCAAACAAGGTAACCCCCCCCCCCCCTCCCCCCACACACACCTTATCACCTGAATCTCCTCCAAGAGCACCATTGTGTTCTTTTTAACCAAATATCTCTCAGAGGGGCGTGGGGAGGGGCTCCTTATTTTCATCTAAAGTAACAGACAGAGAATCAGCACTTTTGAAACAGGGCTGAAACAGAGGGGATTATGGGTAATGCTGCAATGATCTGTTTGGTGTTTGGAGCCAAATACTTCAGAGACATGTTTTGTATATATCTGAGACCTTTAATATATGGATGGAAAACAGTATAATAGGGGACCTTTTAAATAAGAACCATGTCCATCCCTCTTTGGTTCTTTTCTGCTGAGCTTGAATCCTACACTGATGGGGTCTTCTTTCAGTATTTCCCCCTCCACTGACCCACAGTAGCTTCCCTGAATTAGTTATCCGCCGCATGAAAAAGCACTACTTCATCAGGACAGGTCTGAAATGAAGTCCAGTTCCCACCACCCACGCAAATCCAGTTATGCCACCCAGCACTGCCAAGTCCAGCCCTCCACCTGGGTGAGCTCCCGCCAGTACCTGCAGGAATGGAATAAAGTCGTCTTGTTCCAGGTAATTACAGCAAGGCTTGGCCAAGAGGTGCACAAATTTAGTAGCGTCGTCGTGACAGGTCTGCAGAGTCCTGGAGGAGAAAAGAGAGAACAGATGGTTGCAAGGCTACTCCCCTCTTTCACTCTTATGTTCGCTCTATTCTTTTTTATCATTCTTTCAAGAGCACATGATTGAAATGTTTCCCCCCAAAAGTGCTAGCGCAGGTATAATACATTCTGAAATTAGGATTCTGAATCGCTGCCTGGTGATTATAAGCGTCAAGTGTTGCCTGTGGCCTCTCATCTAAGAATGGCTCAGTCATGAGCTCAAGTCAAAGGCCAGGTCTATCAGCCCTGTAGGCTCGCGCATTACTACAAGAGCACGCCTATTGCACACAACAGCATTCAACTAAGAGCACAGACGCCATTACAAAAGCCCTATGGTACCCTTTACAATTTCACACAGAAAGACACTGAATAGATGTTTTCATTTTTCATTTGGTTTACGAGGCCTTTGTAATCAATGATATCTGTTTAGAAATGAAAGTAGATGTCAGAGAGCTGCATGCCACGTCTGTCATTTCAGTGAGCGGTCATCTTTGTTTCGAGGAGATTGTACGAGCTGTTTGGCTGGGAGTACCAGTGGTCCAGTGAGAATAAGAAGAGCCATTGTCTTACTTTCTCCACATAGCCACGAACTTGTGAACAGACACGAAGCCGGTCCTGTCGCCTCCAGCCAAGCAGAACAATGGCATTTTCCAGTAGAAAGGACACTCACAGGCCTGGGGAGACAAGTAAGCAGATCAGATACAGTGTGTGGAGTGGCTATAGAGAGGAGAGATGGGAAAAACACTGCATTTCCTTTACACATGTGATTTTAATGCAGAATAGAACAGCACAATGACTCTGTAGGGTGGGCTGGCGGTAGTGTTGCAACACTTAAAGACCCTCAGGAAACCTAGCTGTCATTTATCTCTTCACTCAGGTTCCCCTCAGGGCCATTGCTCACATTCCTCAGGGAGACATGGATAATATTTTCGGAAGAGGTTTGAAAATCAGCAAACATTTGTAAATGGCACTAATGGAAATCATTTCCTGGGTGGCAGTTTCACATCACATTCTCACCTTGGCGACCTGCCCCATGTCCTCAATGGTGGCCCTTTCATTTGGGAATTGGGAAAATGTTTTCTCAATTTTGGTAATGAGGGTGTCGATGTTGATGTTGGCTTGCGGCCGTCCCTTTGGGAAGTAAAACTTTGGAATGCTTTCACTCAGCGCTGTGGGGACGGGCTTCTCCGTCCTCACCTGGGCCTGAGACAAACACACAGGGAAAAATACGATTAGCAACTGATGCTAGCACAGGCTAACTGCTCTCAGATCAAGCATTCCAGCATGTGCTAAGGCTCGCCTTGATGAAACCTTTACACTGCCAGCACTAACACACCTCTCATCAGCCCCATCGGGGAAGAGCAGCTAGTGGTTATAGTAATGAACCATTTATCTGTAATACATGCCTGTGTTAGACTAAACCCTTTAAAATATTGTAACTCAATAATACATTTTAAATTAAGAAGTGACACTAATAAGTGTTAAACTGCTTGACTGATAATAGACTGAAGCGTAAACCCCTTGGTTGACAATAATTGAAGAGAGTCAGGTATTTGAATCCTCTATATACACCCCCACATCATTCTAGATACGGCTGAGGACTTGATCTATAAATAACATCTAAATGTGTTAATCTAATGACAGATGTACCGGTCCATTTCCATTTGATATGCACAAGCTGACCCTTCTTAGTTGAGTCAACTAATTCAGCTTTTGTTTTGGTGTCTTAGTTGAAGTTGACCGTTAGTCACCGGTCATCACTACAAGGTGATCGCATCTGTGGCATTGCAATAACGTTTAATTAAGAAGTATATTTTGGTCATCAAAATAGATTCTTTTGAACAAAAGGGTATCACTATAAAACAAAATAAGTTAACACAAGACAACCACATATTTTGAGTTACTCATGTTTCAACATGTTATTGACAGTTGCTTGAATTTTATTTATAATTTGTGTAAATCTATTCAGAACTGATGTGCTTTAAAAATAGTGACTGGATGTCTAATAAGTATAACATTATTTTCTTTAATGGACAGTCCTGATAAATAACTAGATGCAATGCAATGGCATGATGCGTACACTTTGGCTGGGTTTACACAGAGTTCTTGATTAAAGGCAATAAAGGTGTGTGTGTATGTGTATGTGTATGTGTATGTGTGTGTGTGTGTGTGTGTGTGAGTGTGTGTGTGTGTGTGTGTGTGGACTGTAGAGGTACAGTAACAAATCTTTAAAACCTTCAAATATGTCAGAGCTTGGAACCATCTGTGTGTGCGTCTTCTGCCAGGGACCCAAATGATAGATCTGTGAGAGGCTTTAGCAGAATATGCTATTGAGCTGTACAATCATGCTGGAAACCAGTCTATCCTTGTATGTCTAATGGGAATGACATAATGCAAGCTCTTTATGTGATGATCATTTTGTTTCAAACCAGTATGATTTACTGCACCGACTGAGATATGTGAAGAGATCACATCCATTGATACAAAAAAGTTCAATGGCAGTCTTTTAAATCTGGTTTATCATCATTCTTTTTCTGACCATTTTTTTGATAAATTCTGTTTTCTTATCACTGATTCTTGGCCATTGGCGTGCTAGCTTGTTGGCTGTTTTATCTGCATACTTTAACCTGTGAGATTAAAACGTTTATTTTTATATACATTTTCCAAAATTAGGTTTGGCGACCCCCACTGCGGGCCCTGCCTCCCGTGTTGGGACCCACTGCTGTAGAGGGCATTCACCAGTGAGGGTACACCTATAAAAAGCCAGGATGCATTTGGTCCAAAGTGTGTTATGTGCACATATTAGCCACTTACTAAAAACAGCTTGAGCAGAGAATGCTTCACTCTCATCATCTCGTACCCAAAGACCTTACATGAGTCAGGAATTTGCTAACTGGCCTCCATGACCTTTCATTATCACATGACAGACCCACGCAGGCTAAGAGACAACACAAATTATCATCTTGTTTTTCTCTGACATGTTCTACCACTCGTTCTTTACTCTGGCTAGAAATGGACAAAGCCCAAAACGCCATCATTAAAGCCTTAGAACTATAGAGCAGAACATAAGATGGCTAAATCTATCCATATCCGTTTTCTACATGATATACATGTCAATACTGATCTAAATAGTTTTGCTGTGTTCTGCCAGCTGTAATCTGCTCATTTCCATCGGATAAACGATAAATGCGGCTGATCCTCGTCTCTGTCCTGTGTGTTGGCGTCAGCCATGGCTATAAAAGGACATAAACATCTCCCGTGGCCCTGCCCAGCAGCGTCCTCTCTATCTCTCTCTCGCTCCATGCTAACCACTAGCAGAGCTCTTGAGCACATCCGCTAAGCCCCATGACATTTTGCACATTCACAATGATGTGGTCTGTAAGAGGAGAGTAAAGCAGCTGAGCACAACATACCACACAAGATGAAAACATCATCTAATAACCATAGCTTACATCATTCACTTTTTAAAATGCCCCCCACAACTTATCATAAATATAAAAATCACATTGTCATATGACACAGCAGTGTGTGGAAGCTATTTGACTAATGCTGCCTGGAGAAAGGGATACAAATGATTTGTCCTCACTTGTCCGAGGTGTGCTGCTGGTTCCAACAACACATATAGTTCCACTTTGCAAAGAATACTAGCCAACAGTGAGGAATAGGCACAATGACAGCGGCATGTTGAATAGCACATTTCCACAAAGGCCAGCTGAATACCAAAACATCAAACCCACAAATTCTACTCCACATTTAAAGACCTGCCCACTGGCTGACAGGCCAGAGGAGCCTGTGTGGGCGAGGGTACACTCATACAAACACCTGCCTGTCCTTGTTGGAAGGCTCTGAGCCTCTTCTTGAATCGAGAGGGCAGAACAAAGTCACAGCCGCGTGCCAGCAGGGCCAACTCCTTCCTCAGGTCAGGGTCCTGACGCAGAGAGAGCTCCCTCATCCTCATCCTCGCTCCGGACAGGATGGGGAAGACATACACAAACACAAGAGTGAATCCGGCGGTATCCTCTTGACTGTGTACAAATCACTCTGTGAGCAAAAGGCCGTGGCCGCAGTGGAAGTCCTCTGTGTCCCTGTGATTGTCCTCTGTCAGAGTGAGAGCCTCTTAATGCAAGGGAGCAGCTGCTACTGTGACTCTCTCTCCCATTCCAGATCTGGTCGCACAATCTCAGCTCTGCCTGCCTGCCGCTCTGTCCCAGCCTCTACATAACATGCACATACGCGTGCACACACACATACACTGTGCGGGGGTCAGGGAGCCCTTGCCTCAAAGCCGGTGGGGCGATAAGAAGCGACAGGGTGTTTGTGTGTGGGAGTCACTTACTGTACGTGTGGGATGGGAGGGGTGTGTGCAATGGATCTGCCCTTTCCAGTTTGCATACCTCTGTGCTCAAGGAAGGTTATGTAAAGAGACAGACCTGTTGTTGCAGCTTGCAGCACCCTCTGAAGCCAATTAAAGGATGCACCTCAATACCAGGATGACTCACCACTCATAACTACGCACCACAACCAAATACTGCAGAGAAACTTTGATTGTGCTCCGAGGGCTTCAAACCGAATCCCCCTTACTTTGGGCAATCCGTACAGACACTAATTGGGACATTTTAAATACAAACCTAGAGAAGATAATGCGCCTATATCTGTCACTAAATCTGCCTGAAAGAATACATCACAGAACAACAGGCATACAAAATAAACTCAACACATCCAAGGTATGACTGCTTGCTTAGGAATAGATAACAAGAGGTGATGTCACCAGATGACACATAAACAACTTTAAGAGTCACATATATTCAAGTATTCTGTATCGAATCTATGGTGGTCTTTGTTTTGCCTTCTTCTTGCAAGCTTGGGCTGCCAGCCATTCCCCATCTTATTATAGTTGATGGGCAATGTAGGGGGGGGAGGACACATGTCAAATTCAAAGAATGATGACCGAACCAGTCTGCGCCTATTAAAAGCACCAGCAAGCACTGTTTGGGCAATTCAAGAAACTAGATCTGGAAAACAAGAGTGTATCTTTACTTTACTTACAAAAATATCCGCTTCCGGTTGCCGCCCTGGAGTGATGGCAATTACATCAATTCCCTACAATATGCTGATCTAACAGCTCTAGGGTTGCCTTCACTGCACTGACTGTTCACAGGGAAAGCCCTACACCTACTTGTATACGGTGCTGTTAATGTTAATGAAACAGAAAAGGTACAGTGATGTGCTGTGCAAATCAGTGGGCTACGTAAATAAACTTTATTGTTATTGTTCTTTTACAAAGAAAGGGAAAGCACACCCACATTATTTTTAGATGACAGGATCAAAAAGTCCACAGTTTTCCACTAGTTTCTGCTCAAACCCAGTTCCTGTTATCGTCCACACACACAGGACACTGCACATGCTTGATAAGCTGTTTGTGGGCTGGCTTTTTCACACTGGCGGCTTTTTGTTCTTGCTCGTCAATGCAAAGCAAATATGGAGAAGAGAGCCCAGAGGCCAAAATAAAACCTGGTAAATCACATGAAACTGTCAACTCGCATGCAATTCTGTCCTGTCCAATTTTGCGTTTGAAGCAAGGTAAAAGAAGTGTGTTTCGCAAACAGAGGTTTCACAACACAGCAGGGATAATGATGTGTTGGTTTACATATGAAGCAACAGCCCCCTTGGTGTTTTAAAATCACAAGGCACACTTTCAGTAGCAGCGTGAACTGAGTCAACTACACACACACAACAACACAAACATGTTCTCAATATAAGCTTTCTTCGGTATGGTATAATGTGGCTTTTCAATAAGCAGAATGCTAATAAGCTCCAGCAAGCATCTTCCCTAACCAAATCAATGTAGGGCCTACACAGAAAGCTTGTCCAAAAAACGTTAGCATCAGAGGAAGCTACCAGTCGACTTAAGGCTGTTAATGCTGCTAAAGTACCATGTCCTCGCTCTAATGGGTCACTGTGACAAACAGAAAAACACGAGAACTCAGACTGACCCCACAACATGTCTAGTCTGTAAACTATTTAATCTGATTTGTACAGAAACGTGTCCAATCGTTGTCTCTTTATCGCATAACATATGAGATTATGAAACACACTGTCTGCAGTTAGTGACTACTGGCAGGTCTAGATGTTGAAACTCCCAGCAGTCAGTTGACATGTTGTTGACTTTTGTATTTTAGTTGAGCTTCAATTAGAATGGTATTCAGCACAGTTGTTTTAAATCTTTGATATTCAAGATATAACATGTATTGCAGATAGCAAACCGGAGAGAAATATTACAGGAGGGTGGGGCAAACCAATCAAACGGTCCCAGAGGGCTTTCCCAAGCTGTCAATACAAGCATACACAGTGATCCACAAATATTAAGTTCAGTTGGTTTGAGTATCTGCCTTCACACGGAGGTGACTCATATGTTTTCATGACACTGAGCCACAACTGGTTCCCAGCCAGTTATAGAGCCGATGCTGCGGTGAAATCCAGAACGCTCCAGCACAATCGGATGTCTGAGACAGGGATTTGTGATACATGTGAACGTGTGCCAAAAATAGGCTCAATTGACTGACAACATGGTGGGCTCAGGGAAGGTCAACAAGTAGAACATGATGTGAGCAGATCAGCTGGCTTGCATAAGAGCAATTATTAAAAGTAGGATGGTTATCACAGGGTTTGTTGGGTAAATCCACATAATATTAAATATAGTTATTTATCAATTTTCTATTAAGTATGTTGGAGTGAAATCATATATTTTGATCTTTATGCCAAATGACATGGTCTGAATTCATAATAACTACACATACTAACTCACATTTCTTAGAAAATCGTTTGTTCTTACAAAACCTAGTGTATGACTGGAAATATGCATTTATTTTGTGTCTATAATTTCAATGAACATGGTAATACGGATACAGATATATATTGGTATCAACATTTTAAATGACCTAGAAAATATTTGAGTGACAGTAAAAAGGGCCTTGTTCACAAAAACAACAGTATTACAGTAACTACTATGTAAATAGTGGAAGGTTCTAGGGGTTAGGTATTAGAGACAAAAGCTTTAGAGACTAATGGCGCATTTCCACTGCAGCGCGTAGCACGGTTGAAGCGTGCCGTGCCAAACCCGGCCCGTTTTTTGTTGCGTTTCCACAAGGGGTAGTTCCGGATAACGGGTACTGTCTCACAGTTTTTCTGGCTCTCCAAAATCCAGGTTCTTTCCGGGCCAACAACCGGGCTGAATATGCTAAACTAGTGAGAGAATCGCTGGCAAGGGGACTACAACAACATGAACATATTTTACCGTGATTTAATAGGAATACACGTTTCAAAATGATGCCGAAGTAACAACATACTGATACCGGTTAGTAAAAACCATGAATTAATGCTTTGACAAGTCTGCAGACAGACGGCAGGCGAAAAACCTTTTAAAATGGAGATTTGCTAAGCTAACGTTGTATATGCTCCGACCGTCCACACTCACAACAACGGCCTACAGACATAAATAAACCAGTGACTGTATTCGCCATGACACAGACAGTCTGTGGTTTGTATTTGTTTAACTTTTGTCTAGTTTCTGAACAGATATGAGGAGCTGTGAGCTCTGAGTGCTAACAGCTAACGGCTGATGCTGGTTTTGTGTTTCGCATTGAAGATGACGTCACGGCTCCGCCTACACTGCGTTACTATAGTTACAGCCCCGGTTCCTAAACTGTAATGGAAACAAAGCATTTAGTGAGCCTGGCCTACCAAGGCCTAACTATACCGTACTAAGCCATGCGAGGCCCTGCAGTGGAAATGCGCCATAAGTTAATTGTGAGTTCTGTGATTGCATTTTCCATATTTTATATAAAGATACATGTGTTTATGTTTCAAGGGTCCAAACGATGAGGGTGAATAGATATATTGGAATGATGCTGCACAAACAGCTCAAGTCAGACTAATGATAAAAGGTTACGCCAATACAAATCTACTTTTTCTTTCAGAGTTTAGGAAAACAACTGGACCGTGCCCATAAAATATTTGTAAAATGTGGAAGAAGACCCCTCATATTTATGTTTGCTATCTCTCATAGGGCATGGATCAACTGATTCTTTGTTGACACCCAAGGTTTGCAATTGTACACTTTAAACTCACAAGTTACCAAGACTCCAAAATAAAAGGACCTGTGGGGAAACAATTTAACACCTGGCTCTCTCTGACAGGTCCGCGAACTGATAATGTGACCCTAGACCCCCGCTTCAAATAGCTTCAATGTTGCTGGGCCCAAACAAGCATGTTATAAAAATACATATTGTGAAATAACCTGTGATCTTAAATGCTGAGAGAAAAAAGTAAATTCACTTTACTTCTGATTTATATTACAAAAACTATTGAGTGTTTTGGTGGGTGTGACCTATTGAAGTTCATTTGAGGTGATGAGCAGAGCCACACAGGAGCAGAACTGTAGGCCAAGCCTCCATATGGAGCCATTTCCTGTACATGGTGTTAATAAACAATCTATGAACAGATATTCTGACAATGAGCGGCATCTAATAGAACTAGTTTCAGAGTGAAATACAGAGAGGATGAATGTGCTGCCACACCTCATCTCACTGGCAGAGTTCTGGGTATATAACGCTAACACAAGGGAACCAAGGCTATCTATATCGGTGTCTGATGTCAAAGTCAGACCAGCTGCTCCAGGACGCATCAGTGTGACATAAATTGAATTTTTGTGTAATCCTTTAAAGAATGCATCTGTATGAAGGCATTCATTTTGTTGTTTTAAAATAGAAGTAATAATTTATACAACTTCACAATCCCTTTAATATTGAGTGACACAGCAGGGGCATATGCCATGACACATCACAGCAGAGTGCACAAATCGTCCAGCAGTTGCTTTTTTACTAATCTGGGGGGAGCGGGTGGCATTAGGGGCCAAATGTCACTGGAAAGAAAGAGACATGTGGAAATAATAATGTGCGGATCAGACAGTCAAACCGTGCACTGCTCTGTCATAAGGGCTCATTAATAAGACAAGATGAAAAGAAAGAAAGATCTTGATAATAAAGATTAAAAACCAACCGACGAGAAATACTAAATCTTAAACCCACAAAGGGTTCAAAACTCTTCCTCCTTTGTTCAGGCTTTCTTAGAGATGAATCACGATGAGGTTACAAAAAGGCCTTAGTCAGACTTTCTTTGGATTTTCACATAGACTTGAGATATTCCGGGGCACAGGAAATCAAAAAGTGTAATAGATGTTTTTATCTGATGCGTTTTAGTCAGATAGTTTTGCCTGAAAAGAAATGGAAAATGTAGCAGGATGACTTTTCAAAGTCCTTACTTCCAATTCAATTGTTGTATAAATGATAGGGTAGATGTGATGCTTTATGACAATTCTTTGACGTTAGCTGTCTACCTGAAGCTTTCAACGTCTGGTCAATCACACTGGTATTCTTTATGTTATTACTGTCTGTAATAGTGTCAAAAATATATTGATATGCATTAATGTAAACTCATGCAGGTTGGGTATAGTTGTATTCCTTACACAATAATCAAAAGATCATCATCTTCAAAACACAATGTCCTCTACTCTGAGGCGGTGTTTACACGAGAACGAAACGGGTTATATCAGCTACTTTTCTCTCGCGTATAGCCCGTTCGTTCACACGAGGCCGTAACGGAACCGCGGAAACGGACCCCGCAAACGATAACGGGTCCCAAGGTGGATAGATCTGCAAACGGAATGCTCTGGGGGGCCAAACGGCTCAGTGTGTACGTCCTATACAATAATTTCCTGATAACGATGAAGCCATAGCCCCACCTCTGCTGCTCACTGCTGTACAATTGTCAGTAGCTACTGCTAGTGCTACTGCTACTGACCATGCTACAGATGTTAGTGCAAAATCTACAGCTCCTCTCCCAATACCATCAGCAACAAGTGGACATGGAGAACTACATGAACTACTTGTTGCTAAATCTACCGCGGGGCATAAACAGAAGGGCAACCATGGCAACCATGCTCCGGGGTCTTCTTCGCTGCTTTTGGTGTATTTTGTGGCAGAAGTACAGCGCCACTTACAGGCCCGGCATATGTACTACAGCGTTTCCAGTGGTCTCGTGTGAAGGAACACGTTAAATGAGCCCAATGCGTGTGAACGGAAGACTTTTTTTAAATAACGAATTCGGTCCGTTTGCGCTCCCGTGTAAATGGGGTCTGAGTTTAGCAGTATGTCATCTGTCAAGCCCTGGTGTTTTAGTCAGAGAAAGAGCAGATGTATCACCAGTGACCCCTTTAACGCCTCCTCACGCCTGTCTTTAGCATGTCAACAGCATGTATGAGGCAAAGTCTCTAAGCGGCTTTCACACCAGCGCTTTTCCCTTTCTAGCTCCGAGCTAGAGCTTTTCTGGTTCAGTTCCGGTTTCCCTTTTCTGCTCCCGCTTTGTTCACACTACTCAGAGCCGGGATGGTGCTGCCGCTGCTGCGTCATGACGTCACCGTTTACATCGCTGATTTGCTCCCCAACGGCGCTCACAACAACAACGGGGGACTGCGTCGGGTCGATAATCGTGTTGCTTTTAAAGCAAAGTCAGATTAAATTAAATAACGACTTCTCCAACCTTATACTTTTCAACCTGTGCAGCCCATGTATGGATTCTAGGCATGCACGATATTGAAAAAAACTGACATTGCGATATTTTTTTCCCCTGCGATATATATTGCGTTTTTTTTAACTATATTTAACCGGATGAAGGATTTTTGTAACGGACGTCTGGATCTTAACTGGTTGACTCATCATACCTTAAGTCATGATCTAACATGTCATGATAATGCAGGTTGCTTACCCTCAAATGAGGGGGTTCATCTGTGAATGAAGAAGAGTGGTGTCTAGAAGGGATCCAAGAGATTAAACGTATTACATTAAACTATAGGAAGCTTCATTATCACATTAGGGAATTAACATACGTGACCAAATAGGTAATTTGACTTTTTATTCCACAATTAAAACCTTTTTTGTGGAAATAGCAGCAAAGTAGTGGACATCTTTTAGACAACATTATACAAATAAAATTAAGAACAGCTATACACCAGCTCCTTTATGCCGTTTTGAACCTTTCTCATATGGTGTAACACCGGCTCATATGGTGTAACACCGGCAAAGGCATCTGAAATAGTTGTTTGCTGTGCATGCAGACTCAGAGCCTGCATGTCACTCCACTCAAGTACCCCTGACATGAGAGCCGCGCAAGTTTTCCTTTTGTAGCAAGCAGCAAAATAATTGTAACATGACGTGTTTGAGTTAATTTACCGACTTAATATCGCCCTAAAAAAAAAAAAAATCGCACGTCCCCCGTCCGGTTATCGCCATGACACGGTATATCGTTCAGCCCTAATGGATTCCATCCGATAGCTGCTATAATAGAAAACAAAACGTCTGCCTGCTCTCCACAATGATCAATAACAGCGAACGGATGGTCAAAGTAAGGTACAAATAAACAGAATCACACGAAGCCTGGTTAGTGTTGCCTGACTTTCTAAAATGTTTTTTTTTGGGTGTGGTTGCCTTCTAGTCACTTTGCTCAGCGCGACTGCTTGTAGGCAGGCATGACGAGACTCTTCAGTCGACCCATGTTCAGGGGAGGCGGGTTTAGTTTCCTGCACGCCTCGACATAAGAGAGACGTAAGCGACTCAGCCTCTTAGCTCCAAAGCTCTTTCTTCTAGACCGACAATCTTTTGGAGCTGGAAGTGAACCGGATTCCGGAGCTAAGAGGCGGCGCCGCTGCGGTGTGAACAGGAAAAACCGGTACTTTTCAGGCTCTAGCTCCGAGCCGGCGCTGAAAACGCGTTAGTGTGAAAGGGGCATCAGAGCAAACTGCCTCCTGCTGTTTGGCTGTCACCACACTCGCTATGTTCACAACCTCTCATGTTGTCCTTGAACAGACTTACAAAACATTTCCAGCCTTTCAAATGCTTTGTGTGGCTTGATTTCTTCTAAAATTGAAGCAGCAAAAGCAAATATCCCATATACCTCTGGAGACATAATGAGATCTGCAACCCGCAGGCTGAAAGTAGTTAGCAGAGTGCCAGGGATAGGCTGGTTGCAGACACTCCCACCCCTCATACCACACTAATTTGTGGGCGAAGTACGCACATTTGGAAAGTATTTGACTAATAATCAAAACATATGCCCACAGACACGGAGGCTCCACTATGAGAGTTCCGAGTGGACAGCCTTTACATCCCTTTGATCCCATAGCATGCTCAGCAGCCTCTTGTGGTCAGCCTGGGAAAGCCCAGAGTACACATTAGGGCCAAGTTTGAGAAACTAGAAATGATAATGTATAAAAGGCCCGGATGGAATAAATTCATTAATTAAAGCCTGATTGAAGGGTTTGAAACATGTCCGATTACAGAAAAAAGACACTGCAGGAGACAGCAATTGTTTCTTGCTAAAACATGGAAGATGCTATTCACAAAAAAAATATATCAACCATAAACTCAGTCCATTTACACTAGGCTATACCACAGGTGCACTTGTAAGCAAACTCATGAAAGTATAATCTGAGCAGTTGCAATTAAGGCCCTTTGACAGCATAATTTTGACCGGGCATAATGGGAAAAGCACAGGTGCTGCTAATAACTTAATGTATGTTGCCTCCATTGTATTCAAATATACCAGAAAGCTGTATCAACAATGTGACATCATGCATACCTGGACCCTGAAGCATCTAAATGTTTTTATTTATGGGCATGCATAATGCAGCTCTGATGGATTAATATCAGGCGGCTCCAGAAACAACACTGAAACTGCAGGACACACCTTCTTTTATTTATGTGTTGAAAGCAACCTTAGAAGAAAGCCCTGTAGCATGATGTCGTAAGTTCATCTCAAACTCACTTGAACCTGAAAAACTGTTTCATAACAGTTAAATAGGAGGTTTGAATTTTGAATAATGCGTTGCATGATTACAGATATGTAGATAAGATAAGAAGAAGTACTATATTGATCCCAGTTTGGGAAATGTTTGCATTGCAGCAGCATCAAATATATAATGGCAACTATTTAAATGTTGTTCAACCCTTTTTTGTTGTTGCGTGTTTCAGTTGATAACTTGCCTTTTTTGTGCTGACAGACCTCCTTAGTACTCGGCCATTGGGTCCGGTCACTCTGGTACTACTGTTACTGCCAGAAGGAAGTGTGCTGGCAGACGGGGGGCTGGAGGGAGTACCAAGGGGAGCGGGCTTCTTCTCTGCAAGGTTCCTTTGGGATGCCACGTTGTTGTTCTCATTGAAGGACAATGCCTTCTTCTCCTGGGCGTCTCCACTGCTCAAGTCGATGTATTGTCCACTTTTGATTAGGTCGAGATAATCTTTGAGTAGTGACTGTGTTGCATCATCACTCAGCCAGTTGAGGAAAAGCTCATCCACCTTCATCTTAAGAACAGGCTGGAGGACTTGTGGTGACGGCATTTTGCCAGATTACTTATTTCCACACAAACGTTCCTGTGTGAAAAAAAAGAATCAACCTTATCATCACAACACACCCCTCTGCAGTGCTGTAAAATAAAAGTATATTTAATCAAGTACTGTACTTACAAAGTAATTCAAATGAGCTGCACCTTAGCCAGCTTTGGTAACAGATGAATGCATCAATAATTATGATCAAAACATGATATCAATTATTCAGAATTGGGCACATCTGCATAAAGAGTCGTTTTACTTTTGGTAATTAAAGTATATTTTGATGCTAATACTTTCCGACTTTTACTTGAGTAACATTTTGAATGCAGAACTTCTACTTGCAACAGAGTGCACTGGTATTTATACCTTTACTCGAGTACTTCTCCTCAACCTCTGCCCCTCTGTATTTGCAGCACCACTTCAACTGACATGGTGACACTGTATAACCAATGTATTAGTAATGCATTGCAGTGTGATACAAAGTAACACTTGCACACCAATTTCTGTGAGCTGTCCTTTACTTTGAGTACATAACACAACACAACACTCACTAACATTATTGAATTTTAGCGCGAACCATCAATGTTTTTTTAGCCCACAGGCAAAAGGGAACGTGAGCCCATATTGACCCTGATAACATTAGCTGTTATTTTTAACTCAGGAAATACAGCTGCTTAAAGCAAGTGTTTACTTAGCTAGCGTTACTTGAGGCTGCTAGACTATTTAGTGAATTGTCATGGTCGTAAGAGTTAGTAAGTGTGCGTTATAAGCTAGTATAAGAGAAACGGGCAACAACAACAGTTTGTTAGCTACTATAGCTTTAGCAAGCTAACGTTAGAGGGCTAAATACGGTACCAACCTTAGAATGAATGCACGGTAACGTAAAATGCGTTGATGTGAATCTACATAACTTCCTTCATGAGCAAAGCTGCAACACACATGTCTGTTTACCTGCCGATTATAAACGCAGCACTGTATCTCCGGTGTTCGCTGAGCAAAATCAGCGCTACTTCTCAAACTCTCGTTCCCCTGGTAACCACCAAGAGTTAACGCGAGATCTTCCTCGGGGTGAGAGTTCATTTAGATCCCAACAGGAAAGTTTACTTTTACCCCCCACCTGTAATTATTCGGCTTATTTGAGCGGTGTGTTGGGTACAAATATAACTTTCCTCTCAAGCATGATTTCTACTGCCACAGTTCTCTTCAAAATAAGCCCCCATAGGTATTCAAAGTGTCTGCTCAAGGAAAAGTAACCATATTTTGGTTTAAAACGGGCCTTCTAAATGTAAGTCCTGCACCCGAAATCGACCTTAAGTACAATTAAGTATTATCAGTAAGACATTTGTTGTTTGTATATAAATAACTCTCACTCTCTATTCTTCTCTATTCTCTATTCTCTTCTTAGTGTCTTTCTGTTGGTTTATGTTATACAATAATGTAGAAGCCAATGTTTTAAAAAAAAATTGTTTTTCTTTACTTTTCCCTCCAAAATCACTTCCTGAAAGTTACCTGTTTTTATTTATGCAAAAATACACATAAAACGCTGCTATAAAAAGTAGGTTGTGGGATTTGTAAGTTAAAACATACTTATCTTTAACACAATTATATCAATGCCTTTTGTTCATTACATTGTAAATACCTGATCATTTAAAAAAAAAATCTATTTATAATTGTTTCTGCAATGCAAAATCTAGATTTGAATTGGTCATTATAACAGGAGTTATTGTCAGGAAACCAGCTCTGTGTGTTAAGCTTTTTTAAACTAGTTCCTGATTCTCTTGCAGGAATAACAATGATACACCTTTGCCTGATTCCCCTTATTTTCTCTCCTCAGAGCCTTTACTCATTGGAGCAGGTGAGCTCCTGGTGTGAAGAGTCCCAGAGAGCGTGGCTCCCTCGATGCGTCCTCATCGTAGAAAGCTTCAACACAGTGGATAAGGGATATCAAGAGGTTAGTTTAAATAACGGTCACTATATTTGACAACCAGGGCCTAAAATAAAGTGTACTCTTTTTTTATACATTCAAAATCTGTATCTCAAATCCAAACATCCACATTAATTAAATGTGTTTTTATGAAGAAATCAATTTTGGACGCACATGAGTGGCTTACGTGTAGCATGAAAATGACTGAAAGAGATTTCATGATAACAGGACAATCAGGCATCAATGCTAGAGTAACAATTTCCCTTCGGAATTATTTTCACTTACGCAAGCATTGCAACCAAAAACAACAACTTGATTGCACTGTCTCTGTGAATACAGCCTGCCTGGGTAATTATACTTAACAATTTTGGTCTAGACTAATCTTTCCCTTTTTGCAATGATACATTATAGCTTTAAACAAAACATTTATCTTTTTTTCAGTTAAGTGCTTTTGTGTTTCATCTATTATGTCATTATTTAATGCTAATGCTTCTATTCTATCATTACTGACATGCAAAGTTGAAAAGTTGATCCTTGATTAAGACCATCACAGAGTTTTATGTTGATCTACCATGAAATACAAGGCATTGACTGATATGGACTTATTTATATGGATATTTATCTGTGTTTTTAAAATAAAAGGCCTTTGGGACACCTGAAATCTTATTAATGACTACATTCAAAGTGCCTTTAGCTTTTTGTAAAGAGCAAATTAATGTTGGTTGCATGGTTGTGAAAAGTATTGACTGAATTCTCCTTATTGCTTCCCTTGATAACACCAGCAAATCGTATCTGAAACATTCAGAGCTGTCTGAGGCGCAGCACGTAATGAGAACCCTCTTTGTTCTTTCTAACAGCGGGCCCAACATATGTTTTAGAGCCTAATCAATATCAGAAATGAGAAGAGAAAAAGTGAAGGTCTTGAAACTTTAAACCTTGCAACTTTTCAAAGTGTAATTAAAGTGTACAAATAGGATTTTACCCAAAGCAGTGTGCATGTTGTTTTTTTACGCCTTGAAGGACATTTCAAAGGTTTGGCCGAAGCTGAAACCACAGGGGGACAGCTGGTTAGTGTAGGAAAGTGTTAGCGAGAAGTTCATGTGTGCAGCTCTCCCTAAATGCTGTCAGCTATGCTATATGGGCGCTTTGTGAAGTAGGCGATAAGCAATCTGCTCTAATAAGGAGAGTGAATAAAGCAGAAAGTGTTGTGTTGTAGCTATGCTCCAGAGAGAGTTATTTGGATCATGTTTTACTCTATGCACATAGATAGGCAACAGCCCATGTTTTTTGTTTGTTATTAGTTTGTTTGTTTTACGTCATATAAGTTTAAATGTTGAGTTAAGTTTCTATGATCTCTTTGTTTCTTAAAAAAAGGATCAGATTTCAGATTGGCTGAAAGTGCATCAATATTCTTTAAAAAGGCAACGACACTCTTTCGGGTCTCTAAAAATGTATGATTTGAAAAACTGTACTTGTACTATAATGTGACCCCAAATAAATAAAGAATAAAAAAAAAAAGGCAACGACACTACTCTATAGCTTTTGGCGTTTTCCAGCTTTCGAAAAAAATTAATTTTAACATAGATAAATGGTTTAAATATGACCTCAGAATACTACATAATTTCATGTTAGATTGTAACATTTAAACACAACGTCAGATGGCTATCAAGGTGGCTGATCCTTTGAATCCGATCCAAGCCTTATATCTTCAAGTGATCCTGTGGATTCTTGTCGCTTCTAACCTTCAAGTTATAAATAACCCATCTGTAGTTTTGGTTTTCATAGCTTTCATATCTTTTCTAATTAGATATCCTGCTTACATCAACATAGAGATCTCACAGTGCCATAAGTTTGTTCTTTCAACCGTTATTCTGCAGTTAAGTACACTTATTGTGAAATCCAAAGATGAGACAAACCACAGTTAAATATGCAAACAAGTGAATTCAATATCTCTTCCAACTATTCCAACTATTTACAATAATTGATATAGTTTGAACACATGAACATGATCCATATCTTTGTATTGATTATACATCTGATACTAAGCAATTAGTGGTGTTTGGAAAAAGTCTTGGAATTTATTTTAGTGTGGGAAAGAAATACTTTTTGATCATTTTATTCTAGATGAGATAAGCATTTTACAACATTCAGAGAAAGATCTTTCCACTTGATTTGAAGAGAAAAGTTTTCCGCTGAAAATAGTGAAACCTTCATCAGCAAATTACATTTAATGCTCTTTTTAAGATAATATGTATTGGACTTTATAGTATCTCAAAAGACTTTGAAAGTATGTTAAAGTTATATTTGTGTAGAGACGTACTTTACCTCTTTAGAACAGCTAACAGTCATCGGCGAGCATTTAGAGCGGCATGTTTGTTTTCATCTTTCTCAGTCGTCTCCTTCTCTTATCCAGACTGTGCAGCTCTCTCTCTGTAGCTCCTTTTGAATAAAAAACAAAAAAAAAACTGCGAGAGACACCCAACCGACAACATCCAGTATAATGGCCTGGAAATATTTGTTATGTATTTCAATTATTCTAATAACGTGCTGTCAACGAGCGGAGCACTTTTGAATTTTTACAAATTCTATTTTGTTATTAAATCTCTTAAACATAAAACATCCTGATAGCATTTTGGAAATGATATTGACATATACACCTGTTTTAGACATTTCCATTACATTTTACCAACAGAAAGTTAAAAAGTTAAATATTTTAATTTTTAATTACTATTTAGCATGATTTTTAGTACATCTTACAAGATGGAAATAGAAACTTTTTAGATAAAGAAACAATTTTAAAATACAGTACATGTACTGTCTGTTTTCATAATTAGTCAAATGCATTATTATTTTCTATTGTAAATTGGGGATAAAAAATACACAATGTAAAACTGAAATAAAAACACATTTTCGTTTACATGATTTCAATATTCCCCTAGCCCTCACAAGAATATTTTGAAAATGTTTCTGCTTGTTGTTCGTAAACTGAAAATCAGTTGCGTGTTATACACCTGAGCCACCACAATGGTCTAAAATATCACATTAGTTTTATGTCCCTTTCATCTCAAAGTCAGTCGGCACTACTCTAAAGTTAAGAAGCAGGATGGATTTGTAGATATTTCTCTGTCTGTCTGATTTCCAATAATAGCCAGACAATGTTGAAATAACTGCTATCATAAAGTAACAATTGTACAAGGATGTAGCTGGTTTAGTGATATTTTTTTTACCAGAAATCACTTTAATCTTGGACTTAAACATTCTCCGTTTGATATGGCTTTCAAATGAACCGTAGTATGAACCTCACTTTCCGCCTCCCAAAATGGCATCGGGTAGTGATGAGCCTTCTCATCGCTCTTTCAAGGCTACACTGTAAACACGCTACACTGTTTTTTATTCCTTAAGAATATCACAGACAGAGAATCAAACCGTCTTCAGTCAACATTTAGATTCCTAATACTCTGTGCGAAATGGGGCCGCAGAGGAGGAGACTTCTTTCATTAGACACTTCACTAACGCTCTGAAGTTTGCTCCTTCCATCTGAGATGATTTTAAAAGAGAAACAATGCCTCTGCCTATTGGGGTCTTTGGAGATGTTCTCTCTCATCACATATTAATGAAAGAGGTGGCATGTATGGAGTTGGAGAGATTAAGAAGGAAACCTGGTTGCGAGCAGCTGCCTTTATGTGCACAGATATATGACAGACACACACATGTTGTGATTATTGTTTTTCAAGAAACTTTCCAGAATCTTCTACATTTAACAAGCATTGATACACATACGGTAGACATACAAGGATATATAACATCTGCCTGTAGAGGGCACACTTCACCTGAGATGCTCCAGGGCTACACCTTCTAATCTCTCTCTTTCCCCACATAAACAATATTCATTTGAGCATAATCATCTTATATCAGCCACAGAGACAGTATGAATTAGAGGCGAGTTCATGCCAGTTATTTTTGATGAGTGTAACGTACACCACTTCCTAACATTGGCCTCTATTCCTCCTTTAATGAGACAGGCCCATCAAGACAGAGCGGGATCTTTTTGATATCCTCAGAGGGGCATGTCGCGCAGAAACATTAACGCTCATAATTCATAGCAAATCAAGAAACATTTTGTTGGAACAGAGGATCACACCAATTACCAGTTGTTTATTGTTTGCTATTGTTGTGTTTACTGCAGTCTAATCACATTTGGAGGTCGGCCACAGCACTACATCAGCTCCAAGTGGAAAGGCTCTTTTGAAGCCTTTCAATTCGTTGTGCCATATTAGCTGCACTGAGCAGCCCTAGACAACATGCTGCCTTTGCTTTCAAGATAAAAAAGAAACAAGCATTACATCACTCTCTAAATAACTTCACAAATTGAGGAAATTGCAAGTAAATTGGTCACCAAAAAAAAAAAGGACCAGCCCATTAAGAGAAATGTGTTTCATCTATTAATTTGCCTCGAGATAATAATCATTTACATAATGATTTGAACATGGGAACAAGAGTTTGTGTTCGATTCTGGGCAAATGTTATTGGCTGCTGATGTTTGGCCAGACAAAGCTCCCTCTCTTTCCTTCTTGCCCCTCCTATGGAATAGCAGATTTGTGGCATGAAAGCAAGAAAATCATGGAAATCAGCAAGGCCTTCATTATACCAAGGTCATTACAGCTGGCTTTTATCCTCCTCTGTACTTATAGGAGGTAAGGGAATCCTATTCTTCATCACCCAAGGCCTCACCTTTGAACACACACACACCAGGGCCAGAATCTGCACACACGCACACATTCGCACACAAACACGCATTGGTTTCTCTTTCATTTGGCCTCCTTGAATTTCATCATTCATTTTTACATCACATTAGTGTGGCGTGTTAGTGGTCGGCTTGCCTGCATATAGCGTGCCGCTGTTACTTCAGGAAAAGACTGAATAATGTACGGGAAAAGGCAGGGGAAGGCTAGAAGGGAGTCGATCACAGCACTGATGATCTCCTCATACCGTATATAAATGAATTAGAGCATGCACAAAGTGAAGTAAATAGATCATAACGGCTCTTGGAATTTTCTTTGCTGGACGACAAGGTACACCAGGATGTGGGTGGGCTGTTTTTCGACCACACTGTAGGGTTGTAACATGATTGACATCCAGATTTGCAATGTAAAACACACCATAATGATATGTTATGGAATCATTGATTTCTATAGTCATTTGTGTCTCACTATTTATTTTGTACCATAGTGTCCCATTTCTGTACTTTAAAGTATTAACAGCACATGTCATTTGTACTTTAAAGATAATTTCACATCTTTTCAGATAAAGGTTTGCATGATAATGATATTGTAATCAGCCCATTACTTTCAAAGTAACCCATTCTAACAATTTGGAGGAGGAAAAAAAAAGAAAAACTCTCTACGTTAATATTTTTAATGAGCGTCACAAGACAGTGTTGCTCCATCAAAAAAGGAATAACTGTGATCTGGAGGGGAAGGAAAGTGTTCTCTTAATGTGCGCCAGAGATGGGCTTTTCTGTCTGTCTCAGTGGCTGTGTCTGACATGAAACTCTGCATTGATCTGATACCACCAAGAACTGGTCTGCATATTAAACCGACGCTGTGATACAGCTCCTTGGCGGGTGAATTGTGTGTGTGTGCATGTGTGTGTGTGTGTGTGTGTGTGTGTGTGTGTGTGTGTGTGTGTGTGTGTGTGTGTGTGTGTGTGTGTGTGTGTGTGTGTGTGTGTGTGTGTGTGTGTGTGTGTGTGTGTGTGTGTGTGTGTGTGTGTGTGTGTGTGTGTGTGTGTGTGTAGGCATGTGGCTGCAGTCCAGGTTCGGGGTAAAACAAAACAAAAAGGCTAAGTTATGTGCTGTCCATTGATAGTCATGATAGAAACTGTAATATCCCTCAGAAGTCCAGCTCAGCGCCTGCCAACACACATTGGCCTTCAGTTCTGATGCTAACATCATTTCATCTGCAGGAGGAGCTTTGTGGTTTCTGTCCCAAACCCTTGATCTGGTTCACCCTACAGGATGATCCTCACTGTCTCTCTTCCAAAATAAACAGGCTCATGTTTGTTCTCCAAGGCACAAAGGGTGTCCTCCTGTCTTTAAGTAATGAAGCCTTTTACTGTTTAAACTCGTCCACAATGTAGTAAAAAAAAAAAGAAACACTAAACTCTGGTGTGCCTGGGAACTGACAACAGGCCAGGAGATATCTTGTTTCATGCAAGTGCACATGTGAGAACATAAACACTGTGTTCCCCTTTTATAGAGTTTTTTCGCTGGAATCTTTTTACACAGTATGAAAACAATCCTCTGCTGTTTTTTTTTTTTTTTGTCTTGCCGTTTTATAAGCACCGAAAACGGACGCATACTTTTCAGATTAGGAATGGCAGAAGTGCTCGGGAGACAGTGCCGGAGAAAGGATGAACATTAAGCACCTGATCGGACAGGATCAATGAAAAGCAATTAGATGATAAGTCTGTGGGAGCAGTGCTGGACTACAGAGGCCGAGACCTTTACAGCAGCAGGGAGTATGAGGGGATAAACTGTACAAACGTGTCAGATCGTTTTTAGATCTCAAACAGGGTGGAATTAGATCTTCACGCACGAGGTGAAGGAATCCAAGAAGCTGTGATGATATGCATGGTGTACAGTATTTATGTGTTCGTGCTTCTGTCTCCTTGTGTGATTTCAGCGTGGCGTATGTGTTTTGCCTAACATCTATTGTCATAATGATGTGTGATTATTAAGGGAGCAGGGTTTTCACAGCAGGGAAAAAAGGGGCTGAGCCGACAACAGGTTGGGCCTCCCTTTGTGTCTTTGTTTGAACGCTCAGCAAATACATATTCATGCTCCCAATATGCACACAATAGCACACATTTGTTTACTATATTTGTTTATTTGGGTTGCATATATTAACAAAACCAACTTTTTTTTTTTCGCGGTTGTAATGCAAACAAGGGCACATGGTTATACAAACAATGGATTCTCGCAAAGGAGGTGGACACCAGGAGCCGATGCCTTGTTATTTCAGTAGTATCCCTGGGAGAGGTTAAGCTCTCGCAGCAGGCTAGCTATTAGGCTAAACCACGGAGCGCTGTGTTCTGTGTGGGCTGAAAAAGACAAGTTCTGACCATTAGCGTAGCTTCTGTGACCGGTTGCAGACTACAAAAGCATTTTTCTTCCAATTTGTGGGTGTAATGATGACACACAACAAATAACGTGGTGCTTAATCCAGGCTTTGTTTGTTTATTGTCATATTTTTCTCTTTATCCGGTCCAACTAAAATCCCTCATTTGTGGCCCTTAAAAGCAAATGAAGCTATAAACACAGTGTATATGCTACAAGGAAGTGCCTTCCCCCTGCACTGGGTTCATGTATCGGCTCCTTTTCAACACTAGATGGCTGTCTGTGCTGCGTGAGCTCTGATTCTGAACCAGTGGCTCTCCAGGCTGCTGTTATTGGCCCTGGAAATGCAAGGCTGAGCAAAAGATTTTTGTTAATAATGCTTCGAGACACTTGGGTTATGAAAAGACACAGCTACACAGACATAGCACCCAACTTAATGTTTTGATGTTTGAATTTGCGAAGCCTTCATTTTTTTTATGAAGTCACGAACAATGGATTAAATATACTGTCATCACAAAAGTCAGGTACAGATGCACACTCACTGAGGTGAAAGTGCATGTGAGTAGATTTAAAAATAAACTCTATGTAATGTCAATTTGAATATATATTCCACAAATCTTGATTTTTATTTTTTGATCAGAAAAGACTTCAGTTAAAATGACAGTTTTCAAAACAAGTCAAGGGTGCTATTAGTGTCAAAAGAAACCACTGAACAGATTATTTATCATATCATTATTCTGACTACAGCTCCATTTCCATGCCTTTCTTTTATATTAGTGTATCGGCTGTGTGAGAGGCTATTTGTAGTTTATTATGTGCAGTAAATGCAACCACATAGAGCACTTGGTTGCAGTATTGACTTTGAAGATTGACTTTCTTCTTCTTCTTCTTCTGAGGCCGTCCGTCTCCTTAGCCTGAAGCTCCCAAACCGCACAGCCGGCCAGTTGGCGGTGGCCTTTTATTATGATGTCAGCACTTCGCTTAAAGAGCATTCAATATCTCCAGGACGACCATTGGTGGAACATCAATAGAATAATACAGACACACACACGGGATAGCTATTGCTCATTGCCGGTCAGTTCATTTGCCAATTGATTTATTGGTAGCTGACAGTGTAATGGAATTAAGTAGCAGTGATTATCACAACTGAACAGGTTGTTTGTTTGTTTGTTCTGCATCCGTCATAGTTGGCATTATAGAGGTAGACAAATATACAAACAAATAATACACACATCTATTCAAATCTACAAAAGGACTTACACAGAAACGTGAAATACGTCATTCTGTATTATTTTAAATGAGACGTTACAGGCTCCTGGGTGTGTTATGTGATTTCTCATTTGACCCTCAACTGAAGGCAGAAGGTCCCGAGGCTAAGAACTAGGTAATACAAAGAAAGGAGGAAATAAGGAGCTGAAAAACAAATGAGTAGAGCAGTGGATTGGAGGAGAAAGCTATTAGTGCTGGCTGATTTGCAGGCCTATTAAAAGATGGTGATGTAGAAAACAAGCAGAGCTTTGTGAGACAGTTGTACCAAAATCACCTACATCAATCAAGGTGTGATTACTTCAGGAGCCGGAGTTATTGGGTGCTAACATTGGAGCGCACACTATTTAACGTTACTAACACTCTTCATAATGAGAGGCAGCTTGTAAGAGAAGCATTGTGTAACTCAAGTCTCTCTTTTACAATCCCAACAGCTGCAAAAACAAAAAATATGATTAATTAATTCAACTGGTGTTGGCCTGTTTTATATTGATATTGTCACCCTGATGATTAAATAATATAAAAAAGATTTAAAGAAGCTTGATGATTTGAGTGCTGAATGCTTTGTCTGGTGAGTTTGTGCACCTCTAGATCTCGATCTGCTGCTGCATCTCTACCTCTGTAATTCATGCAAAATGAAATGAAAACCTTCTTAGCAATATGCAGATTTCTTTATGCAAAGCAGCATTACCTATGGTGCGCGGACGGCAGCTAATGCCTTTGATCAGTCTCTCTGACATTCTCTAACTACTGAGAAGAAAAGAACTTAAAAATTGTAAAGGCTCTTAATTGAAGTGAACATAAAAGAAGATACATGGTGTTAATTGGTATACGCTAAGAATAATCTAGACCTTGGAGACCACTGTCCCTTACCGGCCCCCCTGCCAAAGTGTCAGGATTTACATCTTTAATTCAAGATTTCCCCACATTAATTACCTCGCAGGCAGTGAAATGCGAATCACTTCATTTTAAAGTATAATAAACATCCAAATAGTTTCTCCCCCCCTCCCTGGCCATGAATATCAATTTTTGTTAGTGTGCAAAAGCAGGGCTGTGCTGCTCTTAAGAAGATTGTGCAGAGAGTAGTGGGCTTTAAAAGCTGTCCATAAAGAGACATAGTAAAAGCATAATTGAGGTCAACATTGGACAAAAACTTTAATCATGCTTTTCATTAAATGTTTTGAGGAAAACACATTAGGATGGCGAATGAAAAATAAAGAATATATTCAGAGGTTACTGAAAAATGTTGTGTTTGCCTTTTTGTTTACATCCCGTTGTGATGGGAAACGTAATTTAAGACAAAACTAAAGCAGGTTTAGATTGATATCTGTTTGGCATGGCTTAATTTTGGCATGACTTCTAATTTGTATGTGTGTGTCTGTGTGTGTCTCCGAGTGTGTGTCTGCTCTGCAGTGAAGCAATTTGAACACTGAGCCCCAGTTTGACCTTTGATTATGAGAGGAATACAGCGGTGCTCATATCCCAGGCCTCTCGGTTCCCTCTCAACATGATGAATGGGACACCCTCAGCTGCAGGACAAAACAACCACTCGAGGATACAGGGTGACACACACACACACACACACACACACACACACACACACACACACACACACACACACACACACACACACACACACACACACACACACACACACACACACACACACACAGATACATGTACATGCACACACGCAGAAATGCTGACAGACAAATGACACTCTGATGGAAAGTGAAGCACTTTTAAGTCCTTAAATGCCACTCGCAGCACACACTCACACACTGAGTATGTCATATTACAGCTCCTACACATATCTCCTTGTGTTAAAAGCACATTTAACACTGTGCTCCCCTTGAAAATAAGCAGCTAAGCTGAGGCTTTTATCTTGTGAGCAGGTTCATGTATGGATGTATTAGTATGAAATAGAAACATCCATTATGGCTTATTGAAACAGTTTCAAACGTACCCAATTGTGGGTAAAATTATGCAGTTTATTAAGCAACAATAAGCAATTTATGTAAACACAGTTCAAACGAGCGCAGCTACTGTGCACCTTAAAATCCTCCTTTTTTGAAGTGGTTTTATTTTGGGGTTTCATTGTAATTTATTGGCTCAAAGTGCACAATACAGTGTTAAAACTGATTTGATATAGAAACCTGCAGGGACATATTAATTAAAATAGCAATCTAATTAGCATTCCACTGTGACCTAAAAGTTGAATATTATTAGAGCTGCAACCGTCGGCTGTGATGAAAAGAGCTTACATGACAGTGAAATTGAAATTCAAAGAGCTGGAGATAATGTACACACAGATCAAAAGAACAAACGGTGGGGAGAAAAATAACACACCATGAAGTTTTACATTTCCTCACAAGGGGGAAAACCAGCATGTGCACACTCATGCACATGCGCGAACACACACTGAAACACATAAGAACACACACTCACTCTACTCAGTATTAGGTAGCTTGGATCTAATTATAAAAAAAGATCTGCCAGATAGAAATATTGCTTCTATGTCAATGAGTAACCATGAGGGTTGTAATGGAACATAAACTATACTTCACTTGTCTGTTAGTCCTAAATGTTGGGCATATAAATCTTGCTGATGTAAATTGATTGTAAATGTTATCCTGAGTAGCAAACTCATGTGAATACAGAATGTGAATATTGTTTAAAATGTATGAATAACACCATGAAATCAGTCATTTACTACTGTAAAAGCAGTTTATATATAGATAAAACGTCTGCTCACAATTACTTATCAAAACATTTCAGTTACTGGTTTGAACTTATACCTAGTACAGTGATTTGCTGCAGCTCTGACAACAATAAAATGTGTTGTCATTGTGGAACATGAACTACCTTTATGTTGATATGATCATTAAACTGATACATAGCTTTGGTAAAAATAGCATCAGCGTAATTATGGATCCTCTGTTAGAAGTGAAAGTTCTCCTATCAAAAATGCATTTACTTAAAGGTGGGGTAGGTAAGTTTGAGAAACTGGCTCGAGATACACTTTTTGTTATATTCCTGCAATGCTCTTAACATCCTGATAGCAATGAATATCTGAAGTGCTTTGGCAAAAAATCCATACAAAAATTTCATCTGTGGAAGCCGCAGTAGCCTACTGTAAAATGCAAGACCAATCATTTTAGCCGGCCCGATTAAAATAACTGGATGGCCTAAGTGCACACGCTTATCTCGTGCCCTCATTGGTCATGTGCGCGTTCGTGTTTGTTGGAGGAGGGGCTCTGTAAGGAAATGGCAGATCTTTTCCGGCTGTGTATTTTCAAATTCTAGCGCACTCGAGCTGGTTTCTTCAAAATTACCTAACCCAGTGGTTCTCAAACTTTTTTCAATAATGTACCCCCTTTGAAAAAAAAGATTCAGCCAAGTACCCCCTGGTCAGCGCAAAAAAAATTCTAGGGAAAAAAGCCTATATAATGAGGTACAGTAGGGCGCTGCACCATCGGTGTCTGATTTATTAAAACAACAACCTTGTAACACTTAAAAGTTACATTTCAAATGTTTACAATCCATCACTAAATTCATGGCAAACGAATTTCAACATCATGCAATAACACTAAGACGACATTAGTTTCATTGAACTGATCTTTTTAATAAGTTGTACTTACAATGTAGTGAGAAACATGGGCTTGAGCTTCACTGAGGATCTTTGTCATTCTGACAGGGAGGCTACTGCAGTTATTACACTTAGCGTTTTGAAATATGTATAACTGTTCATATAAAACCTACACTGCTCAAACTTCGTTACTTTTCCTAAAATTGGTATATTTATTTATTTTGTGGCGTGGGGAATGAAGAGAAAAAAATATATGAGCATTTTATGAGCATGGGATTTTGAGCCCTCATATAAACATGCTGCGCTATTGCCAAGCAACGCTTTTTGTTTAGGTCCTTTGATAAGCAGGCAGTCATATAATTAACTAGAACTAGCTAGATCTGATAGATTTGGACATAAACGTGAGTGAAGTTTAACCGGACGCGAGAGAGGGATCAGATCATAACGGAGAACACGCAGGTCTTCCGGATCACAGCTCCCCCGCTGTAACGGACCGGTGAGCGGAGCAAAATACACTAAGAGATAGACCTAACACACTCAGCTAGTTTATCTACTCTGGAACTATCTAAACTAGTTATAAATATCTGTATTCTTTACTGTCAGGTCACTTAGTACAGGTTCAGCGAGCTGCACGAGACTGACGGGCTGTCAGGAGAGAGAGGAAAAGAAAGCACCCCATTTATTTTTCCCATTTTATTATCCAGAATTACTGTAAACTTTTGAATAAAGTAGTTAATCTACTATTAGTAGTTTGTTTAAATGCATTACTTATGTTGTTTTTTTCATTACATAAAATAAATCTCACGTATCCCCTGCAGTACTCCAACGTACCCCTAGGGGTCCGTGCACCCCCATTTGAGAACCACTGACCTAACCCACCTTTAAATGAAAATGGTTAAAAAACATTTTCTTAGCCCCACCCCCTCTCCAGCGCGTCTTGTTTGAATGACAGGAGTAAACAGCTGACAGCCGCAGTGAAACCTGAGACTCGAGCGATTAGAGCAATGCAAATATTCGGGGCTTATATCCATGTAAATACTATTGTAGACTACAACAAAATGAACATATTTTACCACGATGTAATTGTAATACACGTTTCAAAATGATGCCGAAGTAACAACATACTGATAGCAGTTAGTAAAAACCATGAATTAATGCTGTGACAAGTCTGCAGACAAGACGGCAGGCGAAAAACCTTTTTAAAATGCGTGTTTTCTGAATGGAGATCGGATTGATCAGGATAAACTAACCTGTAGCTGCTCCGTCCAAACTCACAACAACAGCATACAGACATACATAAAGCAGCGCCTGTATTCACCATGACACAGACAATCTGTGGTTTGTTCATTTTTAACTTTTGTCCAGTTTCTGAACAGATATGAGGAGCTGTGAGATATGAGTGCTAGCAGCTAACGGTTGATGTTTCGGGACATGTTGCGCTGTCGGGTGCTGACCAATAACGAAGCGTAATTTCTTGACTGGCAGCAAAAACAACCAATCACAACAGTGCTTCTCTGGCTGGCGCTGTCCAATCACAAACAAGAAGTGTTCTCCCTAAAGGAATACCCTTTCAGTATAAGTGGAAATGCTGTGGCGTTTTGTGAAATGCTGTAGCGTTTTCTGAAATGCTGAGGTGTTTTGTGAAATGCTGTTTTGACTTGCACTTCAGGGCCACCGTTCTTTTCCCATCTCTCTAGATTAAATGTTAACTGAGAAAGTCTACAACTTTTCCCTCTTAAATTTAACAGAGTCAAGGTAGAATGAAAGTGGAAATGCTTGAGCTAAGTGCAATCACCATTATTACCATGTATGCTTTCAATTTATTTGGTTTACTCTCAGTCATAATGTGAAAAAACCCAGAATACGTACAGCTTTGTCCAATGAAATAAAAAAATGACAATTTCTGTCCATATTTGCTCATATGATCTAATCCTCATATCGCTCTAAAAAATATCAAAACATTTTTTATTCCCACAAGATGTTGTGATGTTTTATGACGATGGTTGACATGAGGTCATACGTTCACCATGTTGTCGCTGGTTGAAATGCAATAACCTTCCCAGTCTGAGTCATGTTGAGGGATAGCTCTCCTACTAGCTGGAGGAAGCAGAGGAGAGCTTTACATTGCTCCGAACGTTGACACCACACTTGAGCTGACATGTTTCATCATATCACAAAACAAGCTGCTGCTCACAGCCTCTGGGCGGCAGGTTAACCTATATCAACTGCCACAGCATGCCCCCATACATTCAGCCTTATACGGGTCATGACAATCATAACAGTCCTCACAGGGGTCAGCGCACTCCAGTGTTACTTTTGTTTAACCTTCAGGGCTTCAGCGCTTCCTCTGCATCCCTTCAGGGAGAGTTGCATATTCCTGCCTAGCCATAGAGTAGCATGTTTTCTCGGTAAGGGCCTACTTTACTAGCGCTCTACAAGTGGGTGTGTTAACATCTGTCCCTGATGTGGGCCAGCGCGCCAGCAAGCCGGTGATAATTATTCATTAGTATTCATTAGTGTGAGGTGCTGGCCGGTGCAAGGCTCATGTTGAATCAGTGTTTTGACGAGGCCTCGGCCCGGCGCGGGTCAGCGGAGAGCCAGTAATTAGGCCCACCAGTCAGGAGGCATTTTCCTAGGCACAACACGTGAGGTTGAGAGGGAAAATATGCAACCACCAGGAGAGGGGCTGCGGAGACAGAGAGAGAGGTTGAGAGAGGGTGTGTGTTTTTCAAAAGAAGGCCAACCTTGGCCTCTTTGCTTTCCCTGTCTGGGTACCGGTAAATACCTTAAGCATCTTTCTCCATCACTCACTCCTTCAGAGGTACATGTCTGGTAACATGAATTGTTTGCTTTGTTTGCCTTTTGGACTATTTGTTATTCTGTAGCCTGTTCTCTTCTTTGAAGCTATTTTATTGAAATTCAAAATTAACCTTGTCTGTCTCCACCTCTGCTCTCCCCTCCTCTTCTCTCATTCCGTTCCTCTCTTTTCTCCACATCTCTTCTCTTTATCTCTCCCCTGTTTTCATCGCTCCTTGTCTCCTGTCCTCACCTCTTGAAGATGTTCCTCTCCTCTCTCCTCATATGCTGTTCTCTCCATTCCTCTCTCCTTGCCGCCTCTTGTTTATTCTCTTATTAGCCTCTCCCCTTGCTCTCTACTCTTTACCTATCCTCTCTCCTCTCCTCTCCTCCCGTTTCCTCTCCTCTCTTGTCCTCTCCTTTTCTATCCTCTCCTCTCCATTATGCAGTATCTGCTTGTTTATTTCATTCTAATGTGTCTGCCTTTGTTGCATATGTTTATTTATGGGTCTTTGCTTGTCGCATTGTTGATAATAACAGCAGTTATTATCACTTACAGACATAATTGTGTAATGGTTAACATGACAGAGTGGTCGCCTCAGAGGAATGCTGTTAGTATTGTAAATGCGACTGAGGCCTAACTGAATTAATCTAATCGGAAGATAATTACACAGGCTGGAACAAAGCTGGACCAGATTTATCAAACTGTTTCCTGCCCCCCTGAGCCATTAAAGGAAGAGATGTGGCAGCATAGTGAGGTTAAAGCGCCAGGCACACCTCAAAGCTGGCTGTGCTACAGCTGTCAGAACATATCTGACACAGAAAAGGGGCTTTGACGTTGACTGACAGCAATTGAGAAAACAAGGGGTCAAGTGTTGAGCTGTTGTGAGACAGGAGAGAGGACGGTGCCAACCCCCCAGATCCAAAACCCTGTGGAGGACAGCAGAATCCAAGCAGGTTGTCCTGTCGACACATAACATCAGTTTACCTTGAATTAAAACAAAGAACATAAGCAATTGGCTACCTCTCTCTTTGCTTAGTCTCTATTCCTTCTATCTCATTGTTTTTCTTCGTCTCGTTCGCTCATGTACAAGCGGGGATTCACATGGGAAGGGGAGAGGGAGTGCATTGCATAGCCTCGCTGTATCCTGACATGATTCCAGATTAGACAAATTCCCTAAACTACAAGCGGATAGCATGACACCATCCTCTTTCCCAACACCCCCCTCTTCCTCCCTTTCTCGCCCTGCTTCCCTCCTCTACATCCTCTCTCCCCTTGGTCTCCGGCGTGCACATTTTTCTCCTTCAGATTTATGACATCGGCATATAGGTGCACTTGACAGCTCTCAGATTGGCGCTGTAGAGGAGGGAGATCCAAAAGTGAGTCGGGTTAGCTGGGTAAATCTATCAGGGGTCCGTCCAGAAGGAGGAGGAGGAGAAGGGGGAGAAGGATGAAGAGGGTGTGTGTGTTGAGGGGGAGAGCCAAGGGATAGGTGGAGAAGGGGGAGAGGAGAGAGAGGGAGAGAGGCTTGGTGGGGCCCCGCTGAGCACATAAGCTTCCATGCTGAGCACAACCGTGGCTGGCTGACAGTTGTGCTCAGCCTTCACTGTAATAATGAATAAAAGGAAACTCCCTGCAGATTACACATCTTCCGTGTTTTGACATTGACCTTAATACATAATTTAACCACAAAGCCTGAAGAGTGTGTAACGAGATAAGAGAGGACCAGAGGATAGAAAAAAGATGCCCGAGCTAAAACACACAGGCCTGGAAGAAGAACAAAAAACGCCTTATAGCTGTAATGGCTCTAATATGTGAATGTCTGAGAGGACCAAGCAACCGATAATTTCTTTCCGGATGGGGGGAATATTTTTGGGTAGAGCTCGAAGATGGAAGTTAGTATAGGAGTAAAATCATGGATGTGTTTGTGTGAAAAATGCAGTGATTTTCTAGCTTATTGAATTCCTCGTGGGAGTGAAGTGTAGTGTTGCCAAACCTAACTAAAATAGTATTGTGCAAGGTATGTGGGAGTAAAAGTGTGGACCAGCTGAACGTGATACCAGAAAGGTATATTTGTACTTCAGTGTCACTTCCTGGTTTATAAAAGTGTGTTTACCTCGAGATGCTGAGTGTTCTGATGTTTTGAGTGACTGTAAAGTGCAGCGTTTGCTGAGCCAGCACTCTCTCACAGTTTAACACACACACACACACACACACACACACACACACACACACACACACACACACACACACACACACACACACACACACACACACACACACACACACACACACACACACACACACACACACACACACACACACACACACACACACACACACACACACACACACACACACACACACACACACACACACACACACACACACACACACACACACACACACACACACACACACACACAGTCAGGAATTGCTTTCTGTAGCTGAATGCCTCAAGAAGACTAGCAGACTCACAGAGGTTTTCTGGTATATGTCCACTTCATCTATAAATAATGCTCAAAGTCAGCGTTTAACAACAGAATTGTTATTATTATTATTCTCATCTATTTTGCGCATTTGGTGCATTCACATGGGCCTTTTTGTCTATTGGGAAATGTTGCTTGACATGATTCATGCATTAACAATCATTACAACCCAATTAAGGAGGTGATTACGTCACTGGTGGCCTGTTAGGTGCAGATGCAGATATTAAATATGAATTACAGAGGCCGTATCTGGCCCCCCCTCGCTCTCTCATCCTCTTAACTCCTCTCAAACCCTTTCGTCTTTGCGCTCTACAAAGACAGACTGTTCTGTAATTTAAGCAGTGTGTCAAAGCAGTCTTCCTGTCCGTGTGTAACCCTCTGATTCACGCTCTTCTCATTAGTGTCATAATTACCTCTGGTTGAAAAGCGAGGGTCTGAGCAAGCCCCTTGGTGAGCGCTCAGGTGAGAGTGTGGGCCCGGGGCGCTCTCAGTTGGGGGTTGAGGTTGACCTCCAACCCAGTTGGGGCGGTGGGGATGTGCTGAACCTCGGCCTGCATGCAGTCCACAGCTCTGCACATGCAGTCTTCTTAAAGGCTACATGCTGATTTGCATGGTAACAAGCTGTTGTAAAGGGAAAACTGGTTGATGAATGAAACATGAAGAATTGCTGGATGGAATTGATGAGCTCTGCTGCTTTTCCTCACATTTTCTACTTCCTCCATCATCCATCTATCCATGCATGTGCCTCCTGTCACACCTGTCAGCCTGTCCCCAGGCCTTGGCCTTTGCCTGTGTCTCTGAGCTTGTGCAGCTCTTCAGGGGATTTGCTTGGCTGCAGCCTAACCGGCCCTGAACAGCCTCCAAACTGGTCCAGCTGGGTTGGACATCAAGTGTGTTTGAGTGTGTGTGGACTTGTGCCATCATGGCTCCGTTACCACAGAGAGCCACAGCTATGACTGTGGTAGCAGTAGTTCTTTGGTGCTTTGCCATCAGGCTTCCTTCCAAGGGCCGTGTCAAGACGGAGAGACTCTTGGTGTGTGTGTGTGTGTGTGTGTGTGTGTGTGTGTGTGTGTGTGTGTGTGTGTGTGTGTGTGTGTGTGTGTGTGTGTGTGTGTGTGTGTGAGCGTGCGTGTTGGGCGATTCAGGGCGGTGCTCTACTTCTGCTGCAGTAATCTAATGAGCCTGTAAACACACTCATTTGACATCATTAATTGGAGGGAGATCAGAGATCCGAGAGGGGTGTGAGCACAGTGTGTGTGTGGTAGTGGTCGGAGGGTTCTCCCATCAGAGAGGGTTCTCTCAGATCAAAGATTTAGAGTGTGAAATCCTTGATTATGCGACAGAGAGGCACATTAGAGGCAGTTTTCTGCCAAGCTGAGAGAGCAGCAGAGTGTTTGGTCAGTGCCAGCAGCAGGCCTTGATTTTACCAATAAGAAACACTGAAGAAACACACACAAAGCCGCCCTCCGTTTTTTTCAATTTGAACAGTGAGTGGACAAATCAAAGTTGGAAGACGGGGAGTTTATCTGGTCCCAGTTTATTGATTTTCAAGTATAAGTATCAATTGTCAACACATGAAGCTATATTTTGGACGTGTCGTGACAAAGCGTCTCCCGGTGCTTTTGAAAAAAGTTTGAGTCCTCTTTGTAACTGTCACAGAGAGTGATCCATTAGCTCGAATTGTGCTGCCATACTGGTTCAGTCACATTTGTCAGCTGGATCTAAGCTGGGGGGAAACCGAGGTGCAGGGCTGGAGTTGCTAGCTAGTAGTTCTCTGACTGTAACCCAGTCCAGTCCTTAATGATCTATCTGTCTACCACCCGCACAATGGCCCACACCGCTGTTCGGTTTCATTTACAGAGTGCCAGTCTCTGAACTCTCCTCATCAACCCTTTGTTCCTTACCGTTTCATGTTTTTTTGGTCGAGTTGAATGGCATAGCTGTGTATGGGATACTTTTGAGCGAACGGTAGAGAGAGATGGCAAGAGCAGGAATTTTCCAGCGCAATACATTATGAAGATTTCACTTTCTGCCTTTGATTCTGTGCTGACAGTTGTCCTTCAGCCCTCCTTTAAAGTCCCACTTTCAATCCCTAATGGCTGTCATGTCGCTGCGCTCTCTGGACTCTTACTCAAAGTGTCATTGGCATAATGGTCGGCAGCCGTTGGCCTCTTTTGATCATCCATGCTGTGTGCGAGAGCAACGGGAGCTGAAACAGTGAGGTGTAGGGTGTGTGTATGTGTGTGTATGTGTGTGTATGTGTGTGTATGTGTGTGTATGTGTGTGTGCGCACTGCTTGCACCTCTGCTCGGCTGCCACTCCTAGGCAAAGCTCCACGACCGGAAATCTAAAATTCACTTTCAAATAGTTTTCCTCCTGTTCTTGGTGCCTAATAGCCAGGCAGTGAAAAGTGTGTGTGTGTACTCATTAAAGGGATCGCGCAGGTTTCTACTGTATCAGCATCTCAGGCTCAGCCAAGTTTGGCACTCCCTCAACGCTTATGCATACTCCAACAAAGGGATCAAGGGCCACAAGGGATTGAGAGAAAGACCAGGAGAGAGAGAGAGTGTGAAAATGTGTGTGAGTATGTGTGCGTGATGGTGAGCTGAGGCCTTGGACAGACATAGCCAAACTGCCGTCAAGTTCAAACAACCCGGCCTGTGCTCAAATGTATTAAGCCAGTCCAAGATAAATACACACTCAGGCCAGAAAGAACACATCTAACCAAGATGATGAGCGCCAGAAAACATCCGGAAGAGCTCTGACACATTCCAACAGAGACAAGCGCGTAATAGAAGCCAGTGTTCATTAACTGAATGATATCATGTTCAAACATCCTGGGCTGAATCCCGTTGTTTGCGTCCAACTTTAGTGACACTTTTCCAGGACCCGTGTCCTCTCATTTCCTGCCTTGTTCACCTGCCTGCCCAACAGCAGCCCAGGCCCTGGTCCAGGTTTTAGCCAGTCCCTGGTCCAGGTGTTAGCCAGGCTCCAGATTCCAGGGTGCTAACACCATCGATTTCCAGAGAAGTGGGGACCAGAGTGGCCGCAGGGCTGCTGCACATCAGGGTGTGTGTGTGATTGTGTGGTTTCATGACACAAAAAAGTTTGTCTGCTTTGATAACATTCACTCAGAAAATGGTTGTTGAATTTAACAAAAGGGAAAACACCTTCTCTGGCATTGCTCATTATTCCATTATGCTTTCTCTTGATGCCTTTTGAACTTGTATGGCCTTTGTCCTGAATTCACTATTCCCTTTATTCTGTTCATGTTTAATATTTCTTGCTCGCATACTTTGCTCCAGCAAATCATTCTCACATTTGTAAGCTAATATTGAATTATACAACACTCAATGCCTCCTGCAGTCTGAACCTTGAACTCATATGTTTGATGCACACAGCAGTGTGTACAGCCCTACATTTAATATTGTGTTTCTATTGTGATAGTTACATAGAACTTTTTCTTGTCTAGTTTCCCCTGAAAACTTCTACACTTCTGTGTTAATCGATTCGCCTTTGGACTTATTTATTTAATCCTCACACTTGAACTCATACATACACTCCCCTCCCCTCCCCTTTATACACAGAGGGATCCAGATCAGAGCGCTCGGCCAAGATCGTGTGTGATGTAAAGTTCTTGAGAATAAAGGATGTCTCTTCCAATAACATATTTCCTGCATGTATTGAAAGACATGTCAATTTCAGTTACACCTGGCGCAGCAGTTGGAAAACAGAGAGTTCTTCGCTTCTAAAAGACAATGCCATACCAGTCACTCCCCAGCTGAATGACTGATACATTAAACATGCAGAAAGCAGCGGGAGGACACTAGGGAAGGAGCGTTCAAAGACAAAAACAACGCATCCAAATACAGAAAAAGAAAAATATGTTGCTTGCTACAGTACAGTACAGTACAGTGCAGCTGTCTGGTGCTGCAAACTAGTCCTTCCAGGAACAGAGATAGCTGTTTACTGTACACACAATAAGGACAAATTGCCTGATTTACTGCAAACTGTTCCATTGAAATGTGCATTTAAGTGGTCTATGAATAGATATTTTTTCTGGCTGCTTCATGAATCTACTGTATATCTGTGTCTCTGTAATATTCCAGCACTGTTTGACATTGCAAAAGTGAGCATTTCCTCGCCTCTCTATGCTCTGAAAGCTACTCCAGAGAGGCAGCTGATCATACAGGCTTTTGTTCGAGGGGCTGGAGAGAATCTCTGCCTTCTAGTTCCTTGACAGGACTGTCAAGAGTACATGCGGCCCATAGACCAGACGAGCTAACATCCGCAGTCCTCACCATGCTCATGAAATGCTGACACAGCTGCCCTAGGCCTGGCCCTGTTGTAGGAAATTAATTCAGGCAAGTCAGAGGACACCTCAGTCAGTGAGACAGACAGACAGAAGGGATCCTGTGAGGCAGGCAGTGTGAAGAGGAGTCTCGGGTCTTTGTTCACTGCTGGACATGTTAAGACTCCATTAGGAAGCCTGACACACAAGGGGACGGCTGCCTCTGTTCTGACTGAGCAAGCAACTTACCAGAGGACTGGGACTCTGCTCTTTCCTCACTCTCTCTCTCTCTCTCTCTCTCTCTCTCTCTCTCTCTCTCTCTCTCTCTCTCTCTCTCTCTCTCTCTCTCTCTCTTTCTCTCTTTCTCTCTGTCTAACTATGACTTTCACTCACACAGAACCTCTTGGCAATATTTAAAGACACAATGTGACAATAGGAAATAAATTCCTTTTTACTCAACCCGTGTTGGGTTTAGTACAAAAAAACAAAACTGTAATCTAGTGTGTGATCCTTGCCATTTACCACATCCTTTGCATTTACCACATCCTTTGCATTTACAACATCCTTTGCTAGTTGACTAAATAAACTGACTACATACTACCATCTTTTATTTTTTTAACAGAGAAGTTTCAAAAGATATTGAAGTAACATGTACAGTATGTCATCTACCTCATTCTTTATTTTCCAAATCGGTTTTTCATTTCACTTTGTTGCATGTTTCTTTTTAACCTCTGCTGAGTTTCTACCAGGTTTTCATTAGGGATTTGATTTGACAAATTGAAAATGTTCATGTGCTGATATTTTGATTTGTGCAATAACTGCAAAGTAAAAATATAACTTTAATTCAACCAGCTATTGGCAATAATGTTAGCTGTTGCTCTAGCGTGATACTTAAAAATGGGACACAATTCAATTTCAGCTGGAAATAAAAAATGAGTGGATAATTTACACCTTTTTGTGATCAACTGAAAAGCATCCATTAACTTGAAAACTGCTTTAAACTGATTTTTTCACTTACTGCAAGTAATTTTATCTAAGGTTGAAGATGTATTTTATTTTTTTAATCATCTAGCGGCCTCTGTTTCTAGACTTACGTTCAGATTGGAGTTTTAATCTTGAGTCTTTAGTTAGGCCTTTGGGAATCCTTGTTAATAGATCCTCTTGCTTAGGGCCTCTGGCTTAATCCTTGCCATTTACCACTTCCTATGCTAGTTTGCTAAATACTCTCAATTAGGTGGCTGGCGGGGCATTTTCTACCACTCCACATTCTGACCGCTCCTCCTTCTTCCTGTTAATGTTTGGCTTGACCTTGGTTCTTGGAGATATTGCCATGAGAGGACCTGGACACTTCATCTTCAACATCTCTCTGGATATACTACTAACTGTGTTGTGAAATGATAATTAACTCCCGGCATCAATTAGCATTCAACATGCGGAAGGATAACGAGGAGCCAATTATAAGAAAATATACATAATCAATTATTTATTCACTCTTAATTACATTGAGTTTTAGCCTGTTACAGCAGCGGCAGTTCAATTAATGACCTTCAGCTATCTTCATGTGAAATTGCCGTGGAGCAGAGGAATTTACCCAAAGCCAATAGTGAAACAAAGCAGCAGAAACACACACACCACACACACAAGGAACACACACAAAAAAGAAACTGAACAAGGAGAAGGGAAAAACGTGGGAGAGCAAGAAAGAGGTGTATTGAGAGATGGTGAGGTAGTAAAGGGAGAGCAGAGGAGGGAAGGGACTGGCACTGCCTGTCAGTCAGATGCCCAGAGCTGCAGTGTAGTTGATGTCACCCACACGACTGAGCCGTCTGTCGAGGCCACCTGCCTCATTATGGGAAATGTATGCATCTGGGGCAGGCTCTGGCTGGCTCATCCTCAGCATGGGCAGGGAAAATGGCACGTTGGCAACTATTACTGCATTATGTTAGCAAGCTGTACACACTGCATGCATACATACTGCACTGAGAGAGAGAGGGAGAGAGAGGGAGGAAACTAGCCAGCCAAGAGTTTTACTGAATGGGCTGGAACATTTTTGGAAGTAACTTGGTCTGTGTGTGTGTGGATTTCTCACTTGAATTCAGGCTGGGATAAGATGGGTGCCATTATTGGACAGGTAATTTATAGAATATGGCACAATGATACAAATTAATTAGTTAAAATGTATGGTAAAGGTGCATTATCTTTGAGTAAGTGTAATAGTTGTGTGTGTGTGTAAAGAGACAGCCTGTAAGAGGACAGCTGAATGTCGTGGATGCTCGGACCCTGAGTAAATGTCCTCCTCTCTGGACACAGGGTCCTAACACTTACAGATATAACAAACTGATCACAACAGAAAACTTTCTCCCTGTCCATCCCTGCTCCCCCCCCCGGCTGCCTTCCGCCCGTACCTGGCCTGAATACCATTAGACCTAATAGAGCGCGGTGTGAGGGACAGCCGATCATGATGGCGTCCCGTCAGTGACACCGACATGTATCTTGGTGCTCATTATCATCCTTGAACCGCGCCAATTTACATCTGATGCTCTGACTAATTCTGCTCCAGTGTTGTCAAGAGGCATAGGAAGTGGCCTGGCCGTGATGACAGCGTGGCTGTCAGGAGCCTGTGGATGGAGGATTCCTCGGGGCATGATTTAATGCCCATGTCAAGCCCTGCTGTCAGCCTCTCTCTCTCTCTCCCCGCTCCCTGCGCTCCTTCTCTCCATCCAGCCATTAGGATTCAGCCAGCGGAGCGATGGAGCGATAGAGCTGGCGATTGGCCTGCTTAGGATTCACACTCTGGGCAAGATAATAACACGCCCTGTTTCACAAGTGATTACCCTTTCTCTGTAAACTACAATTAAGGCTAAAAGAGAAAAGCGGCAAAGAGGTGATGGAGAAACAAAACGTGTAAAGCCGCCAAGTGAAGAGGAAAACCTTGTGCTTTTTCCCTCGCTGGTTTATGGCGGCTTGTTTGTCTAATTTCCATAGACAACTTTCCCGCGGTGTTTTGCTGAGTTGTTTTGGTTTCTGTGTGGTTGTATAACACCCACAGATTTCCTGGCCCCGCGCCCTCTCTTGTAGAGTGATTAACATATTGCATGATGTCTCTGGATAGTTCCCCTTGCACTATGCAATCCTTTCTTGCTCTCTATATATTTACTTTGGTAGGATAGCACTGAATTTAAGCAGTTTGTCTTATTTCTGTGGAGCAGAGCCCAACCGTCTTGTAACTTTTTTGTGGAGTTAAGAATAAAGCTGTGTATGTGAGGTTTTTTTTTAAATAATGAGACAGACTGTCTGCTTATCTGAAACAATAGCCAAACCTGAGACCCCTGACCTCTGTTGACCTCTGCTAAAGGTCAAAGGTGAGAGGGGCCACAGATGGCCGGAGACGGCTAGCCAGGACAGAGAGGACAGAGAGGGCAAATATTTCACAATCTCACAATAGGAGGGAGTGGATGTTATATGAGTCTGAGACATAGATCTGCAGAAAATATACATTTGGCCTCAGTCTACGTGTTGGTATTCCTACAATATGTTGCTGCAATATGTTGCCCAACCCCTCTCTCCTTCTCTTCTGTCTAACAAGGCAGTGATGGATGACCACAGTCTTTGCTGCCTAATGTGCAGAGTGGAAGGACATATGGCTCGGTTTGGGCTGTCCTTGTCCTTTAAACATGGGCAGAGCAGCAGCAGAACACCACAACTGCTTAAAATAGAGGCCGGCTTGGGTTTATGTGAGTCATCAGGGCAACATCTCAGTAGCAGAAATTAACCTGGCCAAATCCCCTGTTTAAATTCTTAATGAACATTAATTAGATTCGGTCTGCCTGTGCATGTTTTGGCACAGATCACATCCTTTTTGGCCACATTAGGCGGTGCTTGCAGCCACTGATTACTTCGCTCACAATGCTTCAGCTGTAAGAGGAAAAACACATTCAGTTCACAGCGTTAATAAACAAGGAGTGTTTATGTGTGATTTAGATGATAGATGATGGACATTTTTATGAAGTCTTTCTTTGGTGCACCCTTTAGCTACAGCCAAGCATTTGGCTGACTGAAGGAGGCGCACTGGGAAATCGGGCTGGACTGGTTTTGGGCTAGGTCCAGTTGACTTTGGCTGCTTTGGTGTTAGCCTGTTTGTCTACTTACATTCACCACTAAACTGTGAGCAACAGATGGTTAAAGAATCTATTGAACTGGAAAAAGGTATCATCTGATGAATTAAAGATGAATCTGATAAATACATTTGTTTACGTGAGTAAAGAAAACAAAAGAAGTTGTAAATGAAGCTTTTAAAAAGTGACATTGTTTGTTTTGTTTACTTTTCCATTTGCCAACTCTATTATCTTGTGTGGCGTTGTGAACTCTAATTTATGATCACATTCAGCTACGTAAGAAACAGGATTAAGGAAAACATTTCTCAAAATGTAAAGAAAATCAGACCAGTACTTTTTCAGTAAATCCTGCTAACAGACACACAGACAAATACAAACCAAAAACAAATGGATTAAAATATATGCATCAATTTTGCAGTTCTTGGAGAAGTTGAGTGATACATTTGTGATTTAAACTATCTTGTGCAGAAAGCAACACATAGTTTAAACAGAGTGACTGTATCCTCTACATGTGCATATAATTACTCTAAAGCTGCCGCTTGTCTGCTACTACCAGGCTATTTTAGGATTCTCCACATCCCATGTGTGTGAAACAAAATCAGTGATGAAGCCAATTGCTGAGTTGTGATAATATACCAAAAATGTAACTTAAAACTCCTTTAAAAGTACACATCTAAAATGAATACATCATGTAATAGTGAATGGTTATCTCCATCTCAACCCCAACACACGTAGAAGCTTCTTCATAATTTGACTTGAATACAAACTGTAATCATTGTATAGTAATGCTACAAACAAAGACATGTACAGACATCCACAGTGTTAAGGTGGCCCTGTGCTAACCTGGTGGAGATAAAGCAATGCTTATTTTTATTATTTATGTGGCTTTTAATCTACAGGTGGCAGTAATGCGTCCAATAATGTCGTAATGCACTGGCAGAGAAAGGGAAAAAGAAGACAGCCAGCAGGAAAGCATGTACAGTATGCAAACAGTGAAGTATTTAAGTAATTTACTTTGCAAATGTTTTATGAGCTGAGAAAACACATCCAACATGTTTGTCAGGCCTCAAACATACAGACATCTGCTTTGTGGACTGGAGAAACAAACAAGAAACAGATTCTTGCTTGTTTACAAGAAAACTCAACATGGCACCTTTTTAAAATAGAGGACGAAGACCACAACATTACGCAGTACCTGTTAGTGGCGGGAAAAAGATTTGATATCAATTATTAGTTATAACAGAAGAGTTAAATTGCACTTTGTTACCATATACAGGGGGTCCCAGTCTCTCAGTGAATATGTGTGAGTGGATGTTCATGTCCTTAAAGGGCCACTTCACCAAGATTA
>NC_136904.1:84070332-84151855 GCF_949606895.1 Notothenia rossii
TTAGTGTTAATAATTATACTGTGGAGGAAATACTTGAAGGTTAATGCTATGATATTAAATGTTTTTTATTGTCTAACTAAGTTCTTCTATATGCTCAGTAATCATTAAAAAAACATTACTATAACAGCAGTAAACAGTGCATTACTGTGGATCATTTTCAGCTTATTTTTTGCTTTTATTTTATTTTCAAAAAATGTTGGCACGATCCAGCTCTATTGCACAAATTAACAAACTATATCAAGCTTTAGCTGCACAGGGATCAGTAAGGAGGCTCATTTCTTGTTGGTTTTATTCATTTGATGGGATTTGTTGTTTGAAAGTGATCACAAAAATACAGTTACATACATACATTCTCTTTCTATATTCCAATTCCAAAACTTTCTGTCTATACAACATTTTGTGAGCTGTGCTTTAAATGACAGTGGTAAGCGTTCAAAATGAGTGGTAGGGACATACAATCTACTCAAAATCCCAATCCCTAAAACACATCTGTTTTTTTTGTCTCTGTGCATTTCAGTTTTAATCCATTTATTGTAAATTGCGTTTGACAAATCTAAATGAATGGAAAAGATAAGAAAAGTAAGAAAAACACGAGTTAAAAACCTAAACAATTATACTTAAAAGTGGGATGCAGATGATGTCAGGTTATTGCCATTAATGGTCTATACATGTCTATTTTTTATAGAATAGTTTAATCTGGTTGAAGGAAAATGAGAGAAAGGGAGGGCCCTGAGTTTTCACAGACACAATCAATTACCGACAAAGATATTTAATAAGAAGCCAACCAGCTAAAGAAAGAAACACAGATTTAAGCAAAACCACATATAGCACAATAACAACCTCCCAAACCTCTGCTCCTCTCACTATAAAGGCACCTTGAAGGGGAGGGCCGCTCCCTGGGGCTTACCAAGTATCTGATCTATTATGCAAAAAATCATTAGGCTAAATTAAAAAGCTGTTTGAGGGTAACCAGATCCTTTAATGAGGTCAGCGAGCAGAGGAGCGACATTAAAACACAACCCTAGAACAGAAACACGAGACAAGAGGAGAGGGAGGCCATCGATTATCAATCACGTAGGTCATTATCTCGCTGACTCACACACACACACACACACACACACACACACACACACACACACACACACACACACACACACACACACACACACACACACACACACACACACACACACACACACACACACACACACACACACACACGAAAGACACTGAATTACAAACACATTTCATTCCTCACACTTTCTCCCTCTGTCTTTATCAGACAGGTAAACTTTTTTTATCGAAACAGTAATCATCCCTTTAAGCGTCCTCACAACTCGGCTGGTCAGCGTGTGACAATTGCAGTAATCAGGAGGGATCTTGCATATCTTCCTGGCAGGATGGTTGGTTTGAAGTGTGTAAGTGTTGGTGTGTGTGTGTGTGTGTGTGTGTGTGTGTGTGTGTGTGTGTGTGTGTGTGTGTGTGTGTGTGTGTGTGTGTGTGTGTGTGTGTGTGTGTGTGTGTGTGTGTGTGTGTGTGTGTGTGTGTGTGTGTGTGTGTGTGTGTGTGTGTGTGTGTGTGTGTGTGTGTGTGTGTGTGTGCTTAGGTCCGTCTGACAGTCTTTCGTAAGGTTCTTTGGAAAAGACATCAGATTATTTGGCATGGTGAAAGCCTCTGTCTATGTAATTCGTGGTGCTGAATCTCAAGCAGGCTGCAGATCTAAAAATACAACCAAAATGATGTTAAAGAGACAAGATACAGTAAGAGCTGACAATTATGATAATACGGCTCAGTTTTGATAAAGATATACAGTAAGATGTGTCCAACCTGCCTCCTGAAGCTATGCAATACCGGATGAAGTGTGTGTGTACAGTATATTGTTGTATGTGTGTGTGTGTGGAAGATCTACAACAAAAGCCTGCCTTCTGAACATTAACTGCATTGATTTATAAACAACACAGATGCTCCTGATTATATTTACATCTCATAACCATAAAACAAACACATTATCTGAATCTTAATTGGATGACAGTCAAAGTTTAAAAGCTTAAATTCATTTATCAAACGGGACAGTTGGCCTCATCAAGTCATGCAAAAAGCCATTTGACTCTAGGCTAACGTGATGACCTCTTGTGACTATACAGTATACTTTGATATTCCTTCCAGAGCCACTGGGATTAACTTTAGTAGTAATAATATAAGAAGCACCAAAAAAGGGTCACTAATAATCTTGTTAGTATCTTGTTAGACAGTTTTCTTTTTAGCTTACATGTATAAAAATAATACAATTGGATTAAAAAAGCCAACAACACTCTGTAAAGCGGACGTGCTGTTCACATGCAGTGTGGCTGTTTAGTCCATGAGCAGGAAGCGTACAAAAAAGTGGCTATAGTTGTAACTGTGCTTCATGCTCTACTTTAAAACAGTGGTGGTTATGTCAATGCAAGAGACTTATATATCTATTTGGAAATGAATACTTCCACTAAGTCTATTTCACCTGTGTATCTGACCACCGGGGATAGTAGCCAGATATGGATCTGTGAGGCAACTGTACCGTGGCAGGTATATTGCTGAGAAGCCACTGTTGAGTGTGAAGATGATGATTGTTTTTTAAAGAAAGCTGAAGGCAGCTATAACACAGGCCAAGCATTTTGCCCGTTCCAACAAGGTATCCTTTGCACTTCAGTGTAGTTAAGTGAAATGAATATGGTCTCATTGCATATCAAATCGTTTTTTGTATAACTATATTCCCACATTAAGAATCAATCGAATGGCCATGTGTAATGTGTACATCGTCATTTGTAGAGACTAACCCACAGAAACATTTTCACCTGATAATGGACTTCCGATTTAGCATCTTTTCGCTAATTGTTTTGGTTTCACATACTTCTGTTTTCGGTTTGCTACATCAAAAATTCCTCCAGCAAGAGTTTGAAATGATCTGATAATCCCTAACTGGTTTACACTACTTGTTCAGCATCAAACTACTAGCTGGTAGTGGAAGTAAGTCACTTACTTTTGTCAGATGGCTAGAAACATGACTATAAGTGATTACTAGTGGTGCTCAGTACTTGCTGAATGTGCGATAAACTTGCTAACAGTTTCATCATATGAACTTATCAGGTGTTAATATATAACATTTTTTTAACAGATTGTTTTTTTTAGGGGTCTAAAAAAGATCAATTAATCCATCCTTAAGGTCTGACAAGATGTTGGGAAGTCGCCTGATTTTTATGCAAGTTTCAAGAAATCTTATCAAGACACCATTTGCTTCCCCAAATTGCTTTTTATATTTACAATAGTTTATCTTTCATTTAGTTTTTTCTTTGCAGTGTTACATTATTCGCACCAACACTCTGATCTAAACATAGCTTAAAGGATTTCTTGGTCCTCTTCGTGCCATACATGCCTTACTTGAGTGCATATATATGCTTGCTTGTGCATGTGTGCTGTGTTTGGAGGGTTGATTAAAACCTAAAATAGCTTGGTGGTGATGTATCCAATCAATCACTATCACCCTCTTCGACCTTGTTGACCCGTCCTCTCGCCATCCCTCTCTGAAACTCTCCCTCTCGTCTTCCCTCCGTCTGACTGAATGTCCACATCCATTTTCTCATCTGGCGTCATCTCTCCATCACCTGCCCGTGCTCTGGGGACGGTTTGTGCGTGTCTGTCTGCGTGGGCCGACCCCTTGACCTCCGGGGAGCTGATTGAGAGGTCTCAGAGTGGGCCAGTATCAAACGGGACAGTTGGCACGGCTCAATCAGATGCAATTACGGCAACTGCGATTAGCGCTGTCAGTGCACGAAGCGGGGCCACGGTTAGAGGCGAGCCATGTGAATAATGGAGGAGTTGGCGCTCACCAGAGAGCAGCAGCCTTCAAACATGTAGCCGCTCTAACGCCCCGGCCCTGATCGCTCTACACCTGTGGGAAAGGGTTCGCCGGGCCTTGTGTTTTTTTTTAGCAGGCTGTTATAATGTTCCTCGCCGTCTTCTGTCACTGGCGAATGTCAGCTGTAGAGGCCGTGAGAGAGAAGCGGCCATGACGGCTGGAATACCTTCAAGGACACCCTGAATTTATTTCACAGGCTGCGGTGCTTTGAGGGCAACAGTTGTCAGCTGATCTGAGGACAATTGTTAGAACACCTGCTCGAATTGTGGTAACACATGGCCCCCTCTGTGTTTCATGATCACTCTCAAACGCCTGCACAGACTTGTGTGACACTCGCACTTGCTCACACTAACACACTTTTGCAGGACTTTTCAGATATATATGTTTTTCATCTTTTAGGTATTGTCCATTCTTTGTGTAGCCTTTAAAGCCATATTGGCTGTGGCCCAATTAAGGAAATCACTGACATAGTTTCCACAGTGACAGGAGGTCATATGCCAATCCTCCAATTCCAGCCTTTGACTTTGTCCACACATAGTAGCTCCCTTGATTCTGATCTGTCGGATGTGTGATGGTGATGGCATGGCAGATAAGAGCAAGGTGTGGGTGTGTGTGTGTGTGTTTGTGTGTGTTTGTGTGTGTTTGTGTGTGTGTGTGTGTGTGTGTGAGTGTGTGTGTGTGTGTGTGTGTGTGTGTTTGTGTGTGTTTGTGTGTGTGTGTGTGAGTGTGTGTGTGTGTGTGTGGCAGTGTGTTGCACACCCCTGTACACTTTAAAAGTATGATTGGACCCGCACACATGCTTTACGCTAGCATGCTATCTGTGTTCTTTTCCGTTTGAGTGTGATGGAGCAGTTTGCTGTGACCTTTAGGTGGTGGGCCTGCAGCTTCATGATTAGAGGGTCACTGGCTCAAACCCCGCTCCAGCTGTTCCCCTTCAATCCGTGCGTAGTTCCAGTCGTAAATGGGAACAGTTTGATGACTTCACCAGTCACAGAGAGGCCAGTGGGAAGTCCGCACTGCCCCTTCCCCTCACCTCTGGGATAGTGCTAATGAGGCGTGCTGTGCCTAGCTCTCTCCCTCTTTTCTTCCTCTCCATCTTGTTCTGTTTCCATCTGCTTTACTTCCATGGTCCTGCTCTGTTTCAGAGTCGTTCCTGGATCCCCCCGCAGACCAGAGACTCCCTACAGCTGCTGCTGCTGCATCTCTCTAATGACTCGCTCACAGCTGACTGAGATCTCAGCCTGTAGCTGGTCCAGCGAGCAGGCCGACCAGCTAGCCGGCTCCATGCTTTCTTGTCCCTCAGATCTCCTTAAAGCTGCTCAGTGGGAGGTAACCTGCACACACTGTGATCTGAATAACTGGCTCACGTGCTGGCTGATTTGTTGGCCAATTCACTCTAATAGGAGTTTGATACAGACTAAATGTATTGGTTCATTGTGTGAAAGCAGCATGTCCCCCTTTATTGTCTAAGGGTGAAACATCACTTAGAGTCGAGAAGTAATTAGTCACAAGGGAGAGTCCATAGTCAAAATAAGATGACTTGTTTGGTATTGAATTAACATGAACAATGGCATGTGAAGGCAGGAGCAGCCGCAGACAAAGTACAAAAACAACAAATGTTTATCAATATGGAAAATTGACTGATGTGTTTATTTCAGGCCTGTTTTTTTTAAAGAACTTTTTTTTTTTGGCTAGATACAACGAGGCTATTGGGATTGTCATTAGAAATTCACAAACAAAATAATGATTGTACCATATTTATCAGATGTTGCTATTTATTGCGAGCAAGCTGTATTTTTTTTTCATCCCACCCGGCAGTTCCACGGAGAGTAGGCCAGGCTGCTCTCCCCTCACATCTGCCTGTGTACACCCTGTGTAGTGAATTCACATTGCCACGATCGTAGTAGCTGCAAGGTTTTGAACTCCACCCGCAGTTAAAAGACAATGCAGTTGTGGTTGCATGTGACTTTGAAATCTCAAATCTTTTTCTGCTTCTGACGGGAGCACTGACAAGACAAGAGAGCGAGGCTCTCTTTCGAGCAGTTTTGTTTTCCCGTTAAAAATCAAAAGACGCGGCTTGCTTTATTTGCCCCTAATCAGCATGCAGCTGCTTTGTTGGTGGATTGTAGAGGTGTAAACCATGCTCTCTTTCTGTATGGTGTTGCTCATGTTTCACAAAACATGTTTGTGCTGTATATCTTTCAAAAAAGAAACAAAGAGGGAGCATGTCTTACAAAACGTTGATATACCTATATGTTGTTTTTCATCTAATAACAAATGTTTATCAAGCATTTAGGAAGCTGTGATGTTGGTAAACCGCTGTTCTTCATATGCCTGAGATAACCTACATCATTTAGCTTTTATGTATCCCTCACTTCCTGTAGACCTGAACAATGTAAAAGCAGAAGGTGGGGCTGTGGGTGGGGATTGATTTATTATTGTTGATGAATGAAGGCTAATACAATTACATCACTTTAAGCATTTCTCATCTAATCACTTTGATAAAGTGGTGGCACTGAACCAGGATTTATATCAGTAATCAGGATATCAGGATGAGCTCAAAGCAGATGTTGCTTTGGCCTTCTTCAAACTGTCTCTCTCTCATGACTCATTTGGCAAATGTTTTTTATTAATAACCAGCTTCTCCTCCTCCTCAGCTCTGTGTCACTGAAACAACATTAGAACACATTGTCTTAATAAATATAGAGCTGTGCAGTGTCTTTAACAATGCGACTGGACAGAAGAGTCAGAAATTGGAGGTGCACCAGTCAATGTTCAAGCCAAAAAAAAAGTCTAAGTGAATGAATGATAATGGTTGGATGCTCATTTATTAGCGGCATCTGTGATCTGTGGTTAGTATCAACGGTAAATAAATGTGGCATAGCGGTGCTTATAAACTGTTTATGGTCAGTAGTTGGGGTTAATTTTTGAACATACTGTACAACGTCTCTAGCAAAGGCACTAGCACTCACTGAAACATGTCGAACATGTGTGGAGGAGGTGATTGGATAGGGAGGGAATGAAATAGAGGAAGAGAGAGGGTGGCGGGAAGGCTTTTTGTTACAGGGCTCCGACTGCGCTGCACATTTTTCATTTCCCACCGAGTTGAAAAGATCAGGTAATTGAAAAGGAGACAATCCAGCAGCCAAGGCTCCACAGATGCCAATGAAAAGCTTCAGAGATATTAGAGTATTACACTTTGGGCCCTGTCTTTGTATTTCTTTCACATGGGGCCTATGGAAAAAAATGGCTTTATAATGACAACACCTGAAAAGTGTTTTCCATCGGGCTCATGCATCATTGTCAGCGCCGGAGATGAAACCGTATTGTTTCTCTTTGGATGGGCCACGTCAATGGGGAGACAGCAGGCTGAAGAGAGAGAGAGAAGGGAAAGAGAGGGTGTGGAGAGGAAGAGAGATGTAGTATGTTCTCTAAATGCAAAGTATCTTGAAATAGTAATCAGGTGTTTAACATCTTTCTCACAGACACCTACCTAAATAATAGGAAATCAGGCAGGTGAAGACTTATTTCTTTTTAGGTTCTGTGCATTTTCTCTGGCCAGTATACTATCATTTATGCAGCTGATCTGCTCTGGTGATCATATCGAAAGTTGTGTCCTGCAGTGCAGTCCCCCGCAGAAATCTACACAATTAATATTCATTATCAGATAATGAATAACTCAAGAAACATGAATAAGTAAATTGTCAGATCTTACTCTATTAAAAGACTTAGTCAAAAGTGATGAAAGTAAAAAGAAAGAGTATCATTTATATATGAGGGGAATAATAAGCTAATGACAGTATACATAGTCCTTGTATCAGTGCATTGTGGGATATCTCGCTTATCGTATTTGTTTTGTATGTGGGGGAAGGTTAAATGCAAATGTAAACAAATTAAATTGGATTCAGCTGTACGAGCATGCATGAAGACTTAACATGCATGTCATACAAGGATCCTTCATATTTTGGACGGATCTCATTTTTCCAAACTCACTGCCCTCCGTCAAGCGGGGTGGGATTTGTCTAAGATTAATAGTTTTATGATTTATAGGCTGGCAGTGTGTGAGCAGCGCTGCACCTCCAACCAGCCAGATATACAATTATCCGCTGCTCTTGCCCTATATGAATGCCATTTCCCGGCATCCCTCCTTAAAAGAGACATGGGCCATTTGTCTCCCTAGCTGCCTCCTCACCCAGGCCAGTAATAAGCCATCTGCTGGATCTGAACATGAAAGATTAAAATGATATACAGTATGAAAGCTCTCTATTCAGTTGCTAATGTCCAAGATTCAGGGACGCAGAGGCCAAAGCTGTCATCTCTCTCAGGAAGAGGTAATTATCACTCTTCCTCCGAGGGGCGGCCGCTACCTCTGCCTCAGCTTCACGCAGGACCCGGCCCCCGTGCCGGCTGCCACCGGCCAAACCTCATTTAGTAAGCCAGAACAATACCCCACCAAATGTCTGGCTAATCCCCACAATCCTTTGTATTCATCGAGGGCTGGTCGTATGGGCCTGAGGAGAGGGCCCCGCTGCTCGTGTGTATGTGAGAACGAGTGTGTGTGTGTGTGCGTGTGTGTGTGTTGGAGGGCAGGGGGTCAGCTTCAAGCCCTCAGTGCTACAGGCGAGGCGGGTGATTATTTCACTCACTGCCATTAAGTCTTCGCCTGTGTGTGAGTGTGTGTGTGGGGACATGTGCGCGTGTTTGTGTGCACATGCTTGGGTTAGGGGGTATCCCTTGTAAATAAATGGGGGATTAGAGTGAGACACATTTGTCATGTGAGATTGATCTAGATCTGAGAAATGGAGCAAAGAGTAGCAAGTTAAATTGGCCATGTACAGGAGGGGATGGAAGGATGGCGAGAAGAGGCACACAGTGACCGGGTTGTGAATTGCAGGCCATTGTTGTTGTATTTTCTGGGCATTATCTGACAAGATATTTGACTAAGACATTCAGAATTGTTGAAATTCTGAAAAAAAGGGGATAAAAAATGATTGAGTATGGCAATTTGTCAACTTTTAAAGTTTAATAATATTAACTGTGTAATTGAGAATAAACCCAGACCGAACACAGCACAGCGCTGGTGGTAGGGTATTTTTCCAGGAAGTCCAGTTAGAGTAATAAATGAATGCGTTTAAAAGCTTATGGGATGCCAAAACACTGCATGGAGGTTTGTAATACCACATGACAGTATTTTACATCTCTTGAAAGTTACTACTTTGGTATCTATTTTACAGTAAACAGTGCAGTGATACACAGGGAACACATGGGGAGAGAGAGGTATAACACGCATCCAACAGATACACTAGGAAAATAGATTGTTTGCTTTAGGTCAACTTATGGATGAATGGTCTCATCATTCCTGCTATAATAATGAACAACTTAAGAGAAGTAAATGGCGTGTGATCCCGACATATTAGCAACATTTAGCCAGCGTGTCAGTCATGTAATGCCTGATAATGTGGTATGTAATGGTTAAACTGAAATAGCAGAGGAATTGCAGTCTTTCCTAATCAAAATCAAAGACGCAATCCTTTTCTGTCCTCTTCCCACGACTCAAAATCTCTTTTCCCGTCCCTCACCGGAGTTATGTAGTTCTCTGGAGCTTCTCTCTGAGCTGTGAGCACCACTGAGAGAGTAAATTAATTTTCCACGTAGACCAGAGGGCTTAATTCAATTACAGTCCCAAGAGCTCATCGCGGGCCGACCTCAGTGAGGGGGCTCGGTGTGTCTCTGGGCTGGGTGAGGGGATCCAGCAGAGCTCTGCCCGTTAGGTGAGCCTGACTGTCTTCACTCCCCACCTCCGTGCATCAAATATCTCTCTGACATCCCCCTACTCCCCTTCCTTATTCTCCCCCATCTCATCTTATGGTCCAGGGAAAAAGCTGCCTCTCTTTTCCTCCCCCTTCCAGCTTCCTTCATCCCCCCACTCATCCTCCTTTCACAGTCAGAAGAAGCTCCCCTCATTCTCCTTTTCGTTATACAAGCCTCAATTATGCATAAACTCGTCAATTTCGCCGTTCAAAGAGGAATGACATGGAATCCAGTGGAGAGGGCTGTCTGAAGATATATCTCATTTGGTGACAACGGGAAGCTTAATGCATGTCTTAGTGACTGTCCTGTCTCTCACACCCACTCCCGTGTGACCCATCCCTGCAATCATATTGTTAAACATGTTTGATAGAACTTAAACCCAGCCAGCAAGTGAAATGCCACAATACACCCCCGTGATATATTTTTACATCTGCCAACGCTGCTGCCGCTGCTGGGCTCCATCGTTAGTCGGGCTTGCATGAAGCTGCCTGCAGGACTTTTCTTGACCTCAGATTTCCACCAGCCTGTTGAAAACAACATTATCTAAAGCAGATCAAAAGCTTTGTTGTTATTTCATTATTGCGGAAAAAAATATTTCAATCAATATGTTTGGCTCCAAGCTTTTATCACATTTACATCTTTCCCTCTCCAAGTCTTGCATGTCTAAATGAGATTGTGAGAAAGAGACCACCCCGGCCTCTGCTGTCTTGTTCTCTCTATCTTCCCCTCTATGTTTTTCCTTTCATCTGAGTCCAACTGTACCTACTCTGTGAGACGACATGAGTAAATGGTTCTGTCAGGCCTCCTGAGTGGATTAAAGTGGCCTTCAATTACCTTCATCATTGACCTTATGAAGCTGGTTAACTGCAAAATCCTTAACCCCAAACTCAGTCATTGTACACTCTAATTCCCGCTTACACACACGGGGCAAGAAACACACATTTGTGTTCACAACATTATAAAGGGGTTGAAATGGGAAGGAAAGATCTTTAGTGAAAAAATAGGTTAGGGGTAAAATAATTCATTCTGGAAGTTTCCCTTTTTTCCGATTTTGGTTGAGATCAAAGCGTGGTTTCAGGTCTAATTAACCAAACGAATGCAGATCCCAGACCTTCTGGCTGTGGGTAAGGCCTTGGAGGGATCCCTAGCTGAAAATCCACATCAGATTTAAATAATTAATATGGCACCTTGAGCTCTGCAGAGAAAGAGGGGCTCCATGTTGGAGTTTAGAACAATGTCACTGCCAAGTGTAATGCTGTTTGTCTCCATGAAAATGAGCAGGGGCGAAAGCAGCCACTCCATTGTACTGCCTCCTTGGCAAATCAGGGGACTGCTCTCTCCTTTGTCATGCTAACGGGGAGCTTTAAGGGGCCGTTGGTAAAGAAGGCCTGCGGCCTGTGCTCCATTACTGGCTTGGCCAGGCTGAAGCAAGCTGGGCCTGGCTCTTGGGACTTGGAGCTAGGGTCATTTTATGGTTTTTAATCCTCTTAATCCCCGTTAGAAGGGGCTTGGTGGAGACAAATCCGCTCCCAGAGGTCCTTAGGATTCAAACGCTGCGCTTGAGCAACTGTATCATTTGATAACAACAATGGTGGAGGATAGAGTGAGAAAGGGAAAGGGACAGACGGGAGAGAAATAGGAAGAAAGATAGAGATCTACACATTGTGATTGAGAGATATAGATTTTTTATCTTTGCCCCCTGGTTATTAGCTCTCTTACTTATTGGTCACCACTTCTGTCTCTCGAAGTTTGTGTCAAGGTGGATAAACCTGTGACGGATCCATGACACATACGCACATTAACACTTGGTCTGAGTCTCATGCTAATGACCCTTATGTTGCCCTGTAGTCCATGAAGAAAGGCAGTGCGTTCCCGGTGCGGACAGCACAGCGGCCCGTTTTCAGAGCTCAGAGAGGCAGGGGAGCCAGAGATAATCCAGAGGGCCCTATTCAAATTAATACACTCCTGTTAACCTCATCTCAGACATGCTCTCTTCATTATCACTCAATTAAAACTGCATATTTGAACAGGCCTGGGCTGGAGACGCCTCAGACTGTCGGAGCTTAGTGACCAAACAGTGAAGCCAGAAAGGAGGGACATTAAAACACTGACTGATCAGGACAAACCGGGTTATAGTAAACTAACTAATCAGAAAGGTGTATGATTGTTACAAGGAGAGACATGCTGTACAAACTGGAGTTCTGATGAATGATTACGAGAATTGATAAAGACATAAAGGGTTACTTTGCTCTTAAGAAAAGTAAAGTTATCCTTTTTGTGAACATGCTTTGATTAAAAAATTCCCCTTTGAACGGGTTGAAGGGCATTTGCTTATTATGCCATGTTTAGCACTGTATTGCAGGCCACTACTTCTGCCTATGTCTTTTCTAATTGGAGGAATATGAGAGAGGATGGTTTGCTGGAGTCACAATTGCGCACGCCTCACCAAGAAACCCAAACATAGTCTAGATCAGGGGTCTCAAACTCAAGGCCCCGGGGGCCAAATCCGGCCTGCGACTTGATTTTATGTGGCCCCCGCAAGAGCTTGCAAAGAATATAGTACGTTTATTATACAGTTACATGCCACTTTACAGGAGCAGGTTGTCCATAAACTACATGTCCCACAATGCATCTTGATTTGTGACATGCACACTGAAGAAACTTGCAATTATTTGCCCTGGACTTCTGCTCTCAGATGTAGTTAATCATTAATAAGTTATTATCCTATAAGAGGCAATAATGTAATATAATACATTATTTTATATATATATTATATATTTATATAGTTACAACCGGCCCTTTCGAGTGCAACCTTTATGTGAATGTGGCCAGCAATGAAATTGAGTTTGACACCCCTAGTCTAGGTTGTTCCTTTTGTGTAAAATGACCTTGTGAGTTTGTGGTCAGCAGAAACCAAAGCATGGAATGAAGCAGAGGAAAAGCCAAATGCAGAGAAAGAAAGAGGGAACTTATTGGATGAGCCTGACACTGTTAAGCATAAAGCAAACAGATTCCTTTTATATTTAACTGCTTTCATATTGTTGTGTTATCTTTCTGTACTTCTTTCTCGTCTTCCTAAACTCCTCCTTTTTGCTTTCTCCTCCTCTCATTGCCCAGCAGCTCGTTCCTGCTTATGAACCCCGGAGTGGAGTGTGGGGTTGAGCACCTTCAGCGTTGAGCCCTGGTGTGGGAACAGGCTAGCTGTCTGTGTTCTGCATATAGCCTGCAGCCAAAGACTGAGAAGGAGCGGGCAAAACAACAACCACAAGTCTGGCCTGTCTGCAGAATGCCAGGACTGCTTAGTGGTTGGCAGCCTCCAACACACCAGGGGTACACTGCTGTCATTCGTTGGGAAGAAATGCTTGAGATCCCAAATTCCACAGACAGGGTACATGTAACTTGGAATGAAGAGGACGAATCTCCTTTCCATTTTGCATACGTAATGTCTGGCTCGGATGATTATAGTTTGCAGGTACTTGCTTCATGGCTGAAATCCGGAATGAATTTATAATCCTGGAGTTGACTCGGGTGAACTAGCTGAGAGCGACTGGAAGCAGTGGCGGACTCAAGCTGTCTGAGGGGCGGGGGCAGCAAAAATAAGAAAAGGCACCATGTATGGAAGCACTGCGTCACGTATTTTAAAATGTAAGGCCACTCTTGAGTGCACTTCATTGCACTTTCTTCAATGGAACGGCACCCTTGACGGCACTTTATTGAGTTTTTTCCAATAAAAGGGCTCCATAGAGGGGGCTTTGCAGTATTTATTTGGAACAGGGGGGCACCACAGGGGGTGGTCTTATATAAAGTTCTGCCAAGGAAGTTCAAGTGTTCGCATTGCTGTCAATATAGGACTACTGTGTGAAGGAATCTTTTGTTATTTTACAACTGAATATGTCAGGAAAATGTATAAAACACTATCCATCTCTCTCAAGGTTTGACACATTTTAAATGGGAAATCAAATGATTGCCTTGCCCAATAAGTTACTGATATTATTAGCTCAAGCGTTCAGTAGTTCAGAAAGTCCACTGATGAAATGAATTTTCAGTTTCTACACAATTCACAGTGTGAGTTTGACCTTGTTGCTCTCCACAGTAGCGGCTAAAACTAAAAAGGCGATTCGGAGCACCAGATTGCAGTTTCCATCTGGTGCATTTGCCGTGCGACACGGGAAGACGAGTTCACATCTTTTCGTACTGTAATTGTGGTTTCATAAAGCGAATGGCGGTGTCGTTTGCTGCATTGCTTTTGCTGCACACACATTGTTTCACACTGTGGGTTGTCTACGTGTTCCTTTCTCAGGTCCTAAATCCTAACTCTATATTATTTGATCAGGGCTGCGTTCACCACCCTCTTGTTTCTATAGCCTTTGAGAAAGACAAACACAGGCAAGAAACCTGTGTAATGAGCATAGTGTGCGTGCCTGTGTCTACGTGCGCCTTATGAATCCGAGTTCATTTCAAACACTTGGTTCTTACTGGGAATGCAGCTGAGAGCGAAAACGGCTTGTTGGTGTGTGTGTGTGTGCGTGTGTGTGTGTGTGTGTGTGTGTGTGTGTGTGTGTGTGTGTGTGTGTGTGTGTGTGTGTGTGTGTGTGTGTGTGTGTGTGTGTGTGTGTGTGTGTGTGTGTGTGTGTGTGTGTGTGTGTGTGTGTGTGTGTGTGTGTGTGTGTGTGTGTGTGTGTGTATATGTATGTATTGATGTGTATTTCCATGTGCGTTGACAGCCTTTGAGCCAGTTCTCGCCTTCACTAAAAACGCTTAGGGCACAAAGCAGCCTTCCCCCCTCTGCTCCTGAGCACAGGCCCTGCTCTCTCTCACTGACAGGAGCTGAAGGTAAGCACCAAAGACATCCTGACACACACGCCTAAAAGCACTTTTGATGCGGGGAAAATGGACCGCTTTGCAGTGTACAAATAACAGCAAAATGTCAACAGAGCGAGGCGAGTCCGACGGGAGGCAACAACACGAACCAGGTTCAGATGATATTACAGCGTACAAAACGTGAGTGTCAACCACCAAAGGCCCTTTGCTTGTCTTCCTCGATCTTCACATTGTTTTGACTTTGTCTGTTTATCAAGCCACGCTTTTCTCCCGCATTCAATCAACAATGTGATTTCTTACGGAAACACTTCACAGGAAACCCACATGGGGGTGAAAGAATGAAAGGCAAACTTTGTATACAACACAACAATAGTAAATGTTCAATCATCCTTAAAACAAATCTATTTATTTTTATTTTAAAAGAAATTCGGCCCAGATTCAAGTTCCCCATGCTGTAGTTCTTGTCATGCAAAGTCAACTTAGGCTATTTTATATTGTGTCATGTGCACATTTATTTCATTAACAGCAAGAAGATTTTATTTAATTTGTTTCATTTTTTCCATCATGATAGGAACTTTCAGAGGGATCTGATTGGGTAGTAACGGATTGGAGGTACAGGATCACGATACAAAAAGGTAACTGTCTTTTTGGTTTCATTCAGCCTACTTCGAATCTTCTTTATTTTAAATATATATATATATATATATATATATATGTTTTAAGTGCAGTAAGTGGACAACTGATTTATTAAACTAAAATACGGTGTTTGCTTTTAATGAATGTATTAAGACGTAATTTGTAAACTATACTGTTCTGTAGGCCTAGACTTTAATTCAACATGACACATTTTTAATATAAAATATATTTTAAAATGTGTTATTATTTTCCTTGTAATTATTTGCATTGCATTTGATACTGAGGTAATATTTTGGTTACTGATTACATTGTTTTTTTTTTACATGCAACTAGTAATTATAGTGGAATACAATTTTAAATCTGGACAAAAATCTATTTTTTAACCATTATTTTAAATTGACAGCTGCAGTCTATAAATGGATTATCAACATTGATGATATATGATACTATAACAATGCAACTCAACAACTGCATTGTTAAAGTATCATATCAAATCTATCTATTCTAAGTATTAATATTTAATAATCAATACATTTAACCTGAAAACTCTCGTCGCATCAGGAGGACTCTGCCATATTTATCTGCCTGCTTTCATGACATATCTATATTTACCTGTCAATCTTTAACACACATTCCCTATATAACCCATTACCCTGCAACACTTCCTCCCCAACCCCAACACCCCCCTCTGTCAGTCTGTGCTGTGTTTCCTGTGAGGTGTGTGTGGCGGGGGCCGGGGGTCAGGGCCCAGCGATTCTCTGGGAGACAAGTGTCTGCTCTAACCCAAGGCTACACCTGTAGGTCACTGCAGGGGGATGCTAATCCCTCAGCCGCCCACTAATACTGATGATCTGCATCTGAGACCCTCTCCCCTGGGAGTGTGTGTGTGTGTGTGTGTGTGTGTGTGTGTGTGTGTGTGTGTGTGTGTGTGCCTGATGCTGGTGTGTGTTTGGGTGTGGGGGCTGACAGATGAGGCAACAGGGGGCCCAGCAACCCGTGTCTGTCTGTCCCTGTGTGTGTGTGTGTGTGTGTGTGTGTGTGTGTGTGTGTGTGTGTGTGTGTGTGTGTGTGTGTGTGTGTGTGTGTGTGTGTGTGTGCGCATTATGGGGGATGGGAGAAAATACGGTATTGTTTGTGTGTGTTTTAATGTGCGTATATGTGAGTGAGGGTGGAGCTATCTTTAAGGGGTGCTGGGAGGGTAACTGGTCCGTTTTCCTTGGCCTCCACCTTCAGAAGTGGCTCTGATGCTCAGATCCTAGACTGAATAATTTGTCACCTATTTACATCGAGCCAAGAACTGGAGAAATGGCACGAGCAGGTGGTGGTATCTCTCCGTCTCGCTCTCTGTGCCATAGACAGATGTGTCTGGCTGCAAACATCCCCCCATCCTCTTGCTTTCCCTGGGGCTCTCTTTCAATGCTTTGCACTTTTGTTGACTGAAATACACAACGTAAGCTTTTTGCTTTATACTGTAGCTTATTATGTTAGTCAATATCTTTACGAGTGAGCTAGTCCTGGAGATTTCTTTGGACAAAATAGAATAGAATAGATCATTTTATTATTAAGGTATCATGTCCTAAATTCATTCAACCATATCTTAAGTATCACACTGCAGCAGGTATACACTGGTGTAAGTTTTACCCATCACCCTTATATTAAAATAAAAGTTGTCCTGTCACAACATGCAGACAGTGAGGATTAGTCTAGTGTACGTTTTTTCCAAAAAAAATACAGTTTAACATGTTTTCAATAACATGGTAATAGTGATTACTTTGCATGGCTCTGATGTTACATTATATACATTTCTATTCAGAGACAGTAAGTCACAAACCCCACAACAATTGAATACAGATGAGGATCATGCTAACAATGATCTAACACAATAGTTTAATAATCACATCACAAGTTGTTTGATGGAACACACTGGTTTACTTACAAAGGTTAACTTGTTTTAACATATTAGTCCTTACAGACAAGCAGAGAAAGCCGTGACACGCCCACTAATATTAGTCCTTAGGTTGCACCGTTAGCGATGCCCTCATAGAAATAAAGAGTTTCCAATGTTTTAGAAAACATCTACGGCTCCATTGCTCCCTGACATCGTTGTCTTGGTTGCTCCCCTATAAGAAAACCTGAAGTTAACGACTGATTGCCACAAATATTTGCGAATAAAATGGCAGAATAAAACAAACAACACAGAAAGTGAAGCAAATAATTTCTAACAATTTCCAATCTTGTCCCCATCCACTTCCGGTGCAAAATCCCAAAACAGATATTTTTTTGACAAATGCATACAGATATTAGGTTTTTTGTTACACAAATATATTGTAGCAACTCGCAGCAAGAATATGATTAGACATGACAGAGACATCTCCATTAATTTATTACAGAAAGTGGACAAAATGTAGGCCAACTCCAACACAAAGAAAAATAACAGAGACATTATCCTTGAGCTTTATTCTTCCTCAGACTTTTGCATACAGAATAATTTCAGCTGCTTCTACACAGGGCCGGTAATTAAATGCATGACCACAAATGTTAAACTGATCAAACACATCACAGTAACAGGTAGCTAAAAATGATTGACAGCCTTAACAAGCTATTAGACTTTACAACATGTTTGGAAATGGCACTGATCGTGATGTAACAACCATTTATCTCTAACTAAGCTCTTGATCTGAACTAACTTAACTGAACATTATTAATAATCACAACAGCCACTCCTCACATGCCCGTTACAATATATTAGAGTCAAATGTGTAAAGTGGTAGCTGAATGCGATGGAGAGAAGGAAAGTTATAATAAGGTGGGGAGAAGTTCAAGTGGTAACATTACTTGATTAGGTGCGCAGTTTTTAAAAAAGGTGATTGGGTCTATCCTCAGGCTACTTCACACACACACTCACGCGCATGCTGTTATTGCATGCTAATCATATTTCACCCCAATCACTAAACACACATTCATATTTGAAGGTTTATCCCAGGCGGCCATTTCAAATGATTATGTATGTGATTCCAACCACACAGCGCAGAGAAAGTGTTTACTCTCTTCATTGAGGCGCTGGATAAGTTGAGAGCAGAAGCTAAGTGTACTACAGTCTATGGCAGAAGAATAAACATTTTCCTTTATAGCCTGAGGACCCACTTTTCATCTGTCAAGCATGTTTTAATAATTAATCTGTTTAATACACACACAGCATCTGCTGGGTACAACTCCCATCCTCCCATTCAAACTGACTAGCACAGCTGCCACTGTTTGGGTGTACTGTACAGGCCTGGAATATGATAAGATGTTTTTTTTCTCCTTTGCAATACACAGAGAGAATACTGCCGTGCAATCTCAAAGTATATAGACACACATGCACAAACTTGTAGATGTGCACACTCCTGCAAAATAGTTTATGCTGAAGGGGGGAGGCTCTGACTATGGGCCTACTTTCCCTATGTATTTCTCCTTGGTGAGCAGGCCAAATGGGGATTGTGTAAATTAAATACATTTCTTTTTCCGGCAGCAGAGAGAAATGATGCCAGATTAAGCCCATGAATATATACATGGGCCAGGGCTGACCTGTCTCCAGACGCCTGATTTCCCTGGAGGGGTGCTGACATGGTGAGGGGCTCCAGGGGTGTGTAGGTGTGTGTATGCATGTGCGTGCATGCATGCTTGGTAGTGCGTGTGTGCGTGTGTGTGTTGCTCAGTGCACCTCAGACAGAGGTGAGGAGATCTCTTGAACAGGTCCAAATTGAGCTTAATCTCATTCCTCATTGTGCTGGAACAGGAATGAAATTGCACAATTGCACTTTAATCGACGATCGAACACCCTTTCTCCCCCCTCCTCCCCCACCTCCTCTCCTCCTTTTCATTTCTCTTGCCCTCTCTGTCTCTTTGTGTCCTTGGCCTTAAATTCCTAACATGGGCCGCTGGGCATGATTGCCGCTTAGCCTCTATTTTCTCCTCGTTTCTTTTTGTTCCAATGGAAGCATCTCATCGTGTCTTTTAAAGCAATCAGGAGGTTAATGTGGTTAGGATAAGGGCAATCATAAACCAATAAAGGATATCCGGATGCCCCATTCCTCTTTCATTCAGCGTTTAATCCTGGGAGATTGTGATTTCGGGAATCCTGTGCCGCATCCGTTGCACTGAAGCGTGTCTCCATCATGGGCAGGAAGGATTCAGTTAGTCCCCCGGGGTTGATTACATACATAAACACACACACACATCCTTACAGTCATTTGCGCCACACAGGTGCTTCTGATTATCTAAGTTAGGAAACTTTTGGTCGACTGAATATTACCCATATAAAGGGCATTTGCCCTTACAAGAGTATAGAGAGCAAAGCCATTACTATATATTTTTTCCTAAACACACTCAGTCACTGTTTCCCAGTCCTCACATAGCGATCATATTCAGCAGTTTGCCTTTTTGGTCCTCTCCCTTGTTCCCAAATTCAAACAAACCACAGTCTCCAGGAGAATCTATTTTTATTATGAATGAAACATCTGACTTTAGTAAATTAACAACAACTGTGTAAGGATTATAGAGGCCGTGTCAGAAACCACAGAGAAACACAGTTTAATGCAGCTCAAACATTAAGTCAACATTCTTGTATGTACTCGAGGATGTTAGAGAAAGAAAACCTGCGGCAGCAACAACAATGCACTGATGCGATTGTAAAATAGCACCATACTAGCTCACTAAATGGAATTTTTCTGACATTACAGATTGTTATTTGGTTCGTTGTACAATTAAAATCATGTATCTTTCAGCCGGCTGGAACCCGTACATGTATATAATAGCACAATTATTATAAAACACGCATTTCTTTCAGTATTTTAATAGTTTTGCAGCATAGCTCTGTGATGATAATGATTTCTGCATGTCAAAATGTGAGGCAAACATAATGAAAAGAAAAGAAACTACAGAAAGATCTGTCCCTGTCACATATTTAGAAAAAAATCTGCTGGTACTTGAGCCATGTGAAATGTGTTGATTTGTTGCTCATGTGTTGGAACAAAAACAATGCAACAAAGGTTCCCAGGTTGTTGTATCTGGGGTGGATGTACTCATTATGGCCCATAACGAAGGGCCCTGCTTACCGCTGTGCATCTACTCAGCAACACTGACGACCTACACACACACACACACTAACACTAACACATATACATACACAGGCCAGGTCGCTACCAGGCTGTCAAGTCCAAAAATAATTAGGCATCAAAATTAGTTTCCCTGTTTTTTTTCCTCCTCTTGTTTCGTTTTATTCATGTGCTGGAACTCGGGAGACTGGCTAATGCAGTTAACATGCTCTCATCATGAATTTTCATTACCCCATTACATTACATTACAAGAGCAGGGAAGCTGCGACTACAGGGATGCCATCAACGCACACTGACAGAAGCACACAGACACACATAAACCCATGCATTTATTCAGATTACCGAAGGCATAACGAGAGATTCTGCTTCCTGGCTTTGCAACGTGTGATATATGTAGTTTTTTGAAACACAACCGTTTTACATTATTGGTAATGATACAGTATGAGGTAGGGATTGTGGTTAAAGGATTAGCTTGACATTTTCGCAAATATTCATATTCATTTCTTGTCGGGGTTAAGATGAGAATTGATACCACTCACATAGTGTATACAGTATGTCTATTCATTTTGGAGCTACTGCTGGCACCCGCATAGCATAGCATGGCATAACATGGCATAGCATGGCATAGCATAAAATGTATAAATACACACACTAACACCTGTAAAGTGCTTTTATTAACCTGGTTTGACTGCTGTGTTTACTCTGTAAACATGTCTACATGTTGGGGCTTTAAAAGGGTTTATACGTGTGCTTTATAGGTGTTGGTAAGAAGATTTTGTTAACTATATCTGTAAAGCGTCTTTGAGCACCTGTAAAAGCGCTAACAAAATAAATCTATTATTATTATTATTTCATCATGTTTCTAGTCTTTGTGCTAAGCTATACTAAATGGCTACTTGCTCTATTATTGTAATTAATGGACACACATGAGAATAGTATCCTTCTCCATCTAATTATTGGCAAATAAATAAATTACTTTTTTAGTTTGTTATATAAATGCTCTATTGCTTATGTACCTTATTAAAGGTGGGGTAGGTAATTTTGGAGAAACCAGCTTGAGTGCGCTAGAATTTGAAAATACACAACCAAAAAATATCTGCTACTTCCTTACAGAGCCCCTCCTCCAACACACAGGAACGCGCACATGACCAATGAGATAAGTTTGTGCACATATGGAAGGCTGACAGGCAGGTAGGCCGACCAATCATTTTAGCCGGCCCGGCTAAAATAACTGGATGGCCTACCTGCATGTCAGCCTTCCATCTGTGCTTTTTACAGCGCCACGGCTTCCACAGATTACATTTTTTTAATGTATTTATTGTCAAAGCATTTAATGTATTCATTGCTATCGGGATGTTAAGAGCATTCCATGGAATATAACAAAAAGTGTTTCTGAAATAAATTACATACCCCACATTTAAGGTCATAGTTCACATTTAGGATATCATCTCACTTGCCTTTGTTTACTTCCTGGAGTTAAACATATAATATCCATTCTGTCCCAAAGGGGAAATACCGTCACAGCACATCAACCTTTACACCATACACATGAACAAACATAAAATACACCCTAACGCATCGTTACTTCCAAGGGCATTGCATGTGTCAACGAGCAACACGGGTTTCTGTGTGTGTGTGTGTGTGTGTGTGTGTGTGTGTGTGTGTGTGTGTGTGTGTGTGTGTGTGTGTGTGTGTGTGTGTGTGTGTGTGTGTGTGTGTGTGTGTGTGTGTGTGTGTGTGTGTGTGTGTGTGTGTGTGTGTGTGTGTGTGTCGGCGTGTGTGTCTCACTGCTGGCTGGGGCAGTGAAGCGTTTTGGAGGTGCTTGTCAATCTCCATGTTAAATGGGTTTTCTATTGCTGATCTGCTCATGCTCAATTACCCAAAGTCTCCTGGGGCTTAGGGAAGGTAAACACACATCAGCTGGGCCTGATTTATTTCACTGTCCCACAGCAGCCTGGAATTAAGGCATGCATGCTTCCTCGCACTCACATATACACACACTTCCTGCGCCAAAATATGCATATTATAGTCTAGCAATTATTTTCTTACAGAGGCCATTATAATTGTAATTGTTGCTTTGTCAGTTGCAGTATTTTACATATTGTCAATGCAACATCTTTAGTAGCCTACCAAAAAATACTGAATCCCAAAGATCAGACGGTTCATTATCATCAGACAGTAAAGCTTATAATGCGCATGCAGTTAACTTATGAAAGTCCTCATGCAATGACAGATTGCTGGTGCCTTTGTTACAATGCCAAGGCCTGCATCCCCTAAAGCCTAAATCTCCTGCCATCCCTGCCCTCCCTCCTTCCTTCCTTCCTCCCTCTGCCTCCTTACTTTCCTTTTTTTGTATCTATAACAGGTATCTGTGAATATGGGCAGCTCACTGGCATCCTCTGGATCTCATGCATGGTGCTTATTGATTCTCATGAATAGACTGTCGATATGGAGCCTGACCCCATTAGACTCCTATTAGATCCTATCCAAAGCCAGTCATGGAACGAGCACAGTATCCTTGCTGAAACATGTCAACGCTAATCACATGGCTAAAGCAGACATGGAGGGAGAAACAGAAGGGAGAGAGGAGAGGAGATTGGCCTGTTGGTCAGCCTCCTTGTATAATGATGAAAACACCCCAGGGAGGACTTGCTGTTTTGGAGGCCTTAGGCAAATTAGGGTATGATTTCCTCCTACCTTCTATTTTCACCATTTGTTTAAAAAACACTCAGTTTTAAACATGAGCAAGTGAGCCAAAAAGTCCAATAACACAACATTACTGGCAAAAAATAGGAAGGACTCACTTTTCTCAATATGTATGTTTCAGATTGCTACCTCCAACACATTTGTATATCAAGACTCCTTTTTTAATTGTGGGGAAAGAGGGCATTGTGTAGCATTACGTGAAATATATTCTGTAGCCCACATACTTATTTGAGGCCTTTGAAGCCATTTGTTTGATTGTCGTTCCTACCCACGCAGAGTAGAAGACGAATTTGAATAAAGATATTATATCAGTGTATTGGTATCTTTTTGACTTTTTGTGAAATGAGAGGTTTGTGTTAAATAATAAGCATGCTTGTGTCATGGGATAATAACTCTCATGCATATATAAAAGGCTGAGTTGTAGCATAGAGCCATTAGGATAGATACATGTAACACAATAACAGAAAGGTCAAAGAAAAAGCAGTAAAATAATAGTAGAAAAGGTGGAACTTAAGGCGGAAATCCAACTTTCTCCTCCCTATTCCTCTCTCTCCTGTCCATCTCTTCCTCTCCTCTTGCCACTTTCATGCTGTCCTGGGTGATTGTTTGTCTTCAGAGCGTTGCTGTCTGCCAGACAGGACTGTAACATCAATGTTAGGAAGCGTTCCTTTCTCTGGTGTAAGGCTGCAATGACAACGTCTGCCATGTTTCACTCTGATCTCTCCATCAGTGTGAATAAGTGTATCGCCACGCTTCCACAGACTGTCACTCACTCCTCTGGGGAGACACCCGCACACCGCTCCTTATTATCTCCGCCAAGATGGAAATGCAGCAGATGTAGATGCACAGGCCGACACACACAAACATTGTATATTATATATGTGTGTCTGTTATTAGCATATTCAGCAGTCTGCAGAGATACACATTGAACGGTTTAATAGAAACTGGTATGAATGTGTGTATTTATTACTGATCAGTGGGTCAAGCTAGGAAATAGAGACGGTTAGATGTGACAGACAGGGCCAGAGTCCTGTGTGTGCGTGTCTGTGCACATGCATTTCATTGAGCGTGTGTGCAACTAGTTTGTAATGGCTGTGTTGGTGCATTTATGTGTGAGAATGTGTGTGTGTGAGCAAGCTGACCTGTAGTGCAGCTGCGCAACACACGCTGACTACCTTTGTTAGATCCCTCTGTCTTTCGTGTCACATCAAAACACCTCATTATCTCCGCCTCTGTCATTGGATTTCACACTGTTCTTTTTTTATTTTTTTATTAACCTACTCATATGCTCTCTCTCTCTCTTCATCACTCTGTTTGTCTCTCTCGTATCACTCTGCTCTCTCTGTCATCTGCTGCTGAGACAGTGTTGGGTAATGATTTTTTTCTATCTTGTTTGAAACCATTATTTAAATAACAGATGTCTCGTCCAGTGAAGGACAGGAGAAGAAAGCAGCTCTTTTTCGAAAGTCTTTTCATAATGTGTCAGGCGAAGAAGACCTCTTCGGTGTGTGGCTTTAATGATGTTCATCAACCCTTTAGCTGCCTCTCAGCAAGTGGCAGACCGTACAGGGACCGCTCTCCGGCTGAAGACACACAATATGAATTGTTAAATTAAGATTAAATCATTGTCCAGTATGGGGAAACTCAGGAAGTGATTTAAAGTGTACACACTGCTAGCTACGCATCAGAGCCAAGAAACCAAATCTTAACATTTCTCTGAGCTTGTCATGTTGTTATGTTAGAATCTTTGGCCGTGTCTATATCAACATACTTTTGAAGGGTGAAAATACATAACTTTACATTGCCAACAGTTATTAATAGAAAATGGAAGCATTTCTATCGAGTTAGCTGTTCTTGACATTATGATTGCATATATTTGTCTGTTGCTGGAGGCAATCTCTCTAATCATTTGTTTTGATTTACAGACGGTGATGTGTTTAATGTGGACTGTGCATTATTGTTCTGAACTTGTCCACAGAGGCGCACAGTAATGCAGGCCTCGGCCTCTTAATTACTGCACGGGTCAGAGAGGAAATAAAAATGACTTGAAACAGGAAGTTCATATTACCGTGTGAGCCTGGCTGTGTCAGCAGTGATCACTCTCTCCTCATTAGTGTGTTGTTTCACCTCATTGAAACATTCACATTCTCACACACACACACACACACACACACACACACACACACACACACACACACACACACACACACACACACACACACACACACACACACACACACAGACACACACACATACCATGTATACATCTCTTCAGCTAACATTACATTGACTTACATGCATTTCCTGGAGACTTATTCTAACCTTAACCATAACCAACATGTGCCTAACCCTAACCCTTACCCTTACCCTAACCAAGTCTGCAGTCTAAAATGAATGATTCCCCTGATGGGGACCTCCATTTTGTCCCCATAAGGGAAGCGAGTCCCCATACGTGACTGTGTAAACAGATGTAGGTCCCCACAAGTATAGTAATGCTAGGCCACACACACACACACACACACACACACACACACACACACACACACACACACACACACACACACACACACACACACACACACACACACACACACACACACACACACACACACACACACACACACACACACACACACACACACACACACACACACACACACACACACACACACACACACACACACACACACACACACACACACACACACACACACCTGTAGACTGTGGGCGCCAGGTGTCCGGAGAATGGATCACTTTTTCTATGCCTCATTTCAAGTAACAGCTGTGTTAAAAGGAAGTCCATGCAGCAGGGACTTCCTGTTGCGGGTCAGTGGGGGTTACTGTACAAATTGACATTCTCCTGTGAATGCCCTCCATGTACATACTCTAAACGTGGAAGGTTGTGCTGTATGTTGCATGTACAGGATGGTATGGGTATTTATATTGGAGCTACGCATTTACATAGCGGTTGAAACAGAAGATATGCATCAGGATGCAGATAGGTTTAGTAATCGCTTGTGTTTTTCTTCCCGCTCACATCTTTTTTGATGGTGGCTGAAGGGTGACATGCTCTCCTCCTCCTCCTCCTCTCGCTGCATGGAGGATGGAAGCCTTCTCCTCCCTTCCTTTCGTATATGAAAGGGCAGTGCGGCCGAGCGCAGGGAAGGTGATAACCCTTTTGTTTAGTCTGGGCTCCATCACAGGCTCTTGCAAGCCCAACAGACAAGCAGAGAGAGCCGTGACAGGCCCACTAATCTGACAGCTCCTCCACATCACAAAGCAAAGAGCAGCCATCACATCAAAGTGGCGCGAGTGAGGAACCGGTGGTGAGAGATTGACGCCACTCCTTTGCTCTGCCATTTTCGCTGGTATCTTCATAGCCCCTCTGACATGCTCGCTCCAGGAACCTTCACAGGAAGTATCCCGGTGGCAGAGAGGGAAGCCTGAGTTGAGGGACTCCCCTCTGGCTGAGTGGTGCGAGGGGGTAACCTTCCTGAAGGATGAGTGTGTGATGCACTGAGAGTACATGACAGGAGGTTTAAATGGATTTGTGTTTATGCGTTTGTGTTGTTGATGGAGGGGCTGTTTTGAAGAGGGGTGGGGGTCACATGGCTGTGTGACTTTTCTCTGTGTACGGCTTCAGCTATGAAGGAGGAGACGATACAGGACATGTATTCTTAAATACCTGTTTGAAAAATTGGCATTAGATTCCAAACCACTATGCTCGAATACCTGTGCTCCACAAACCCAATTGTATTTATCCAGTAACAGTTTCAGAGATTCACATCCAGAAGCTCTCCAACTGCATTTGAAAAATAATTTGTAAAAGGTTTCTGTCAATGGTACATTTGTATTACTTCTTGCACAAGGATAAGTTGAACTATGACATGGTTGTACAAAAACTTGGTTTCTGCTGTACTTCTGGTTTCTACAAACTGGACAGAAAAGGTTTTTAGAAGCTTTGTGCCTATAACATTTATTCTTAAGGGATGTAAACATGACCTGGTTCAGTGTTCAGTCAACACTTCCATATCATCGTTGTCAAGCTGGATTTCATCGGCCTTGTGTTACATGAAGACCAACAGACTTGTACAGTAAGTGCAGGTTCTAACTTTTGTCTGTCAAACGGGCCCTATTATGCAAATGTTCAGGGTTTCATTTTTGTATTTTCTGCTTCTACTGTGACATGTTTCCATGCTTTAATGTTCAAAAAATGATATTTATTCTCACAAAGTTCCTGTGCTGCAGCAGATCTTTTCACCCTCTCTTTGAAATTGTAGCACAGTCTGCTCTGATTGGTAGCTGGCCGGTTCTGTTTTGATTGGACAGCCGCTTAGAGATGTCCCGCCCATTAGCCTATCATACAATGTGTTACTATGTTACGGAAGAAAACAGAGGAGTAAAATGGAGGCATTTCAGGCTGGGGGGGGAGCGTGTCGGAGAGAAACTCCCTCAGGAGGGAACTTTTAGTCTTTGCAGACCATTTACATGCACACAAACCTATATAACACACTAAAGGGAAAGGAAAACCCCAAAAAGCCCCTTTAAGTTGTGTATAACTTGATTAGTCCATCTGTCCATCAATCGCCCGTCAATCCACATGCATTCCAACAATAATTTCCCACTTCTTACAACTGTTGGTGCCGTTACTGTAGGACTCGGAGCTGTGTCAGAAAGTGGGGTCACACACCAGTAATGTGGGTCACATGTGATCTTCCTCATCCAGATGGTTTGCCAGATGCAGAGCTGCCAGTCGTCTGACAGAGCACACACCCTACCTGCATACAAAAACAAACAGAGTGGCATTCATCAAAAACTACCACAGTACTATTTATTTAGTTGGCTGTGAAAAAGGCAGCTATGGATGTTCAAAAGTCCAGTTTGCCGAATGTTTTTCTACTTAATGTTAAGTAATCGAGTCGATGCATGTGTGAGTTTTGGGAGGATGAGGTAATGGTCTTGTAGCGCTCAGAAATGCCCCAAGTCCATCTAATAATGTAAAACAACACTAATTTGAGAGAGCCGCTTCATCTCTGCATGTTAATCAATAAACTCATTACCTACGGTGCTTAGTGAAGGATTCCCTGATGCCTGCTCACTGATGTAGGCAGGAAAAAAAGAAAGGGAGAGGGAAGGGAGATGGAGATGAGGGGGAGAGGTGGAGAAAGAGGTTGATTATAATTACAGATTTTAGCAGCCTGTGCCTTAGCATAACCTGCTCATTACAGTGAGTGAGTATGTGTGTGTGAGTGTGTGTCAGCCTCACACTATAGCCACAGAGCTCCCCAGCTTCCCCTCCTGCTGCAGAAAGCCAAGAACAGCCCGACACAAGTGGCCCATTTTAAATATAAACACACAAAAAACCTGTTATTTCAATTGACCTTCGTCACATCAAGCTGTCAATGATCTCAGCTCTGTACTCTTAGTCGTTTTCTCCTTCTCCTTCTCCGAGGCAGGCTGCATGGTAATGAACATTTGGTTCAGCATAGGTGAGAGGGAGAAAGAGGGAAATGATATGCCGGGGCATTTAGCCTTGCAGTGTTTTCTGGTGTAGGTGAGACAGCCAGCAGCATTTATGGAAATGGACAGAGCTGAGGGGGGTACTGTGGCTGCTGCTGTGTTTTCCCCAAAAACTCCCAATAGCGGGAAATTATAGAATACAGATTTGGTATTCCTTTGTTAGAGGGATCAGCAAACTTAATTTTTTAGGGTTTCTTTTTCCATTAAATGCAGGCAATCTTTGCTTGCTTCTCAAATAAGATGCGGGCAAAGTGGCAGTGACGAAATGTTTCAGAGTTTGGATCCTCTGTCACGTTTGTGGGTATTTTTCCTCGCATGTGTGCTTCTGCCTGTGTTTGTTGCAGGTTGTCAGCGGTTGTTGATCATTATATGTGTCAGTGTTTTTGCCGTAGTGTATCTCGCAGACATCCCTGGCCTGCTTCTGGCTTGTGATTATGAGATGAGAGGCGTTTGTGATTGACTGAGCCATCCGCTGTCACTGTACACATCCATTAGCATAACACTCCTAGCCGTCACTGTTTATCCACGTACCACGGCGGCACGTTATGTACGAGATTGAAAATAATAATTATGAATAAAAAACTCCTCTTCCTGCATTCTATCAGAACTTGTGTCATTTATATCGTAGCGCTCCAGTGTCCAGCTTCATTTTGTGATGGCGTGTGTAAGTCAGTGGGACGGGTGCCTTCACTCTGAATGTTTTCCTCGGGACAAGTACTGTCATTGAAGTGTTGTTTGCAGAAGCAGTCTGCTGGGAGATCAGCTGATTAGAAAATGTAAAGCCACAATCGGTTTTACCCTTAACAATAAATGTTCAGAATGAGAAGAGAATCATTCATTTTAGGCTCTTTGCTTTTTGTTTACCACTGTCAATGGGTTGAATAAAAGGCAAGGTAAATGGAGGTAATGGAATCTATATCTGCATATCAACTAACTTTGAAGTTTTAATGGTGCTCGGTTGTCTCATTCCAAACCCATTAATATTCTGTTTAATAGAGCTAAATTCTGCTAACTGTTTTTAACACTGGGAGACAGTCTCTGGGCTGTCTCTGTTTGTGCTGCCAGCACATCCACAACATCAGGTCGACGGATAGCGAGGCCATAAATGACTGTGACAGCCAGTTTACACTCAGTTTAGACACTTCTGCTTTTCCGTAAAGCTACATTACGTCTGCAGGCAGCATGATCCAAATGCACTCAGCTGCACAGTCCTGTTTAGTCAAGTCAGATGAATTATGATATTATTTACTGTAAATACGATTGGCTCGTAAAATACAATAAATTCCTCAAGATTTATATCAAATAACAGCTTATGTACAAAGTGTTGCCTTAACACTTAATCATTATTTGTATTTTGTTATATAACGTAATTATCACCTGATTCTGTAGTTCTCGTTTAAGTTTTGAGGGAAAGATAACTTCTCCTGGATTATGGACACAGTTACATGGTTAATGTTGTGAATTTAAACAAAACAAAACAGAAATGTCAATTTGTTTAGAAGAAAGATTATATTTTGGCTCCAGCTACAATTTACCAGTAGCCCCAGTTTCTTTCAATAGCAGCAAACCCTTTCTAAAATCAGCCGTCTGGTTACCTGGAATCTTGTCAATGAAAAGACACTGAGTGATAATTTTATGTCTGTTTTTGTTTCACTAGTTAGCCAAACTTCTCACTAACTAAGGTTCGAGTATTATAATCATATAGACTACCGCACGTCGTCTGTGTGTCATAAACACAGAAACCACATGAAAAACCTTCGACAAGTGAGATGTAGTAAAGGGATGTGTTGCTGTGTTGACATTACACGTAATAAAAGTTTTATTCCAGTAGTGAGGAAAAGGCTCTGTCCTTGCCCGGGATTTTGTTTTAATTCCAGCCTGGGCCCAGTTCAGTGGTTTCTGGGCAGAGTAAGCTGGCACTGTGGGGACATCTGGACACAAGAGGGGATCGTCCGTACAGGCAAACTGCAGGGACACACGGTGCCAGAAAAAGAGGCCCCCAGATCTGACGCCAGTGTTATGTTAATTTGATTTGTTAATTCAGTGGCCCTGTTTGAGGGAAATCTGCCACCAACACCTGCCACCGTTTCCAAAGGCAAGGACGCAGATCCGCTGTGACACTGGCTTCATTAAATAAACAAACCAGGTCCCCCATAACAGCATTTGGTGGAAGGCACCATCAATTCTTATACATTTAGATCACAGCGATTGGAGTTGACACTGAGGAGCTACATCCTGCTGTTTCACAGACGCACAGGGCGAAGCATGCATGCAAGTATATGTCTCAGTGTGCTGAGACTATGACTATTTTGTGTGTATTCACTTTTGTGTGAGCTGCAATGTTTGCGAATCAGAGGGTGTGTGAACGCTCCAAGTGTATTTCCATTCTGTCTCCTAGCTTTTCCGCCAGAGAAGATGGCGACTGATGTATTTTTCAGGCATAGTTCCACAATCAAAGAGGCTCTTGTGGCCTTTCTGATTCGTCATGTACATTTTATAAAGTGTGAAGCGGAGGAGAGTCAGAGAGAGCAACTGCAGCTCTGGAAAGCCTAATGTCTGTTTGCCTTTAACTCTGACGGGCTGTCTTTGCTCCTGTCTATCTAACTTCCCCTCCACTTACTCCTTTCTGCGTGGATCAAGGCCGGTCAAGGAGCATCTTACCACAGGGCCCGATGTCAGACAGAATGTGTGGACGTGCGAGGATGTCAGAGCTCAACCGGTTCTCAGGAAAAGGATGAAGCGAAATGTGGGCAGATATCACCACACAGACCTGGCTACAACCAGTCAAACCCAATGCTAGATTTGCATAACCGAAGCATGTCATACTGCATGTGAAATGATGAGTTTCAGTGTCGAAATGTGCATATTTCATCTCGGAAAGGAAATCCAGGCCCTCACATATTTTCCTCAGCTGCAGTTCTGGCAGGTCCTCGGCCTACTGTGTGCTTTTCTAATGATTCAATTGGCTCAATGAGCATATGCTCTCCTCTGCATCATAAACGTCAATTAGATGTGTTGTAATGTGATTTGAGAATGTGTGTGTGTGCAAGGGTGTGTGTGCAAGAGTGAGAGAGAGAGGTTATAAAAACAGAAACACTTTAGACCAGGGGTGTCAAACTCAAGGCCCGGGGGCCAAATCCGGCCCGCCACTTCATTGTATGTGGCCCACAAGAGCTTGCAAAGAATATAATAAGGAAAACGTTGCCCATAAACTACATGTCCCACAATACATCTCATTTTGTGACATGCGCAATGAAGAGACTTGCAATTATTTTCCCTAGACTTCTGCTTTCAGATGCAGTTAATTATGAAGTTATTACCCTATCCGATAATAATCCATTGCAGAGGAAATATTGTAAAATAATACATTATTTTACATTGATTATGTATATATTTATCTATGTATATTTATATAGTCTTAAAGTTACCACCGGCCCTTTGAGTGCAACCATAATTCTAATGTGGCCCGCGATGAAATTGAGTTTGACACCCCTGCTTTAGACCGTTGAGCAGGTTTGTCAATGCAATCTTTTTTCATGAAAGGATACATTAACATTACCTGCTGGTTCATGACATTGGCACCGTATACCAACAGCCAATCGCTTGACAACGCACAAGATGCTTGTTCATCTTTGCTGTAGTAGTAAAATGATAAATGTTTAGCTTTAAATGAGAAAGAGCTTTTAGGATATTAATGATATACGGTTGTAATGTTGGGAATTTGTGCGTTCACACAGTTTTATACAGGAATATATCTGTATGCATTGGTACTTTTAGAAAGTGAATGCACATTTCCGGGAAATTCATGTGTTTGAATGGATTGGAATCCCCATATGGTTTCTATATTTTCTTTAAACTGATTTTCACTTTTATACTGGACACATTTTCTGCCGTCATGATAAAAGAGGACCTTGGGATTTTTAAACGTATCAGAAATCACAACTGCTGCATGTGCGAATCGCCTGCTACTTTAAACAAGATCATTAACAAAATCGAAGTACTTCCCACAATGTTGAGGCTGTCACAGCTGTGTCTGGCACTGCCACCTTCAGAGATGCTTTACCTTCCAGCTTATGGAGTTAATCTGAAAGTCAACAGTTCAGCGCTGCACCACCTCACCCTCTTCAGCTGCCACGTCTCCCCGCCTGCCAGGGATGTTTACTGCTAAATATTGATAGACATCTGGAGTGCCATTCATCCACCATCAAACTTCGTCGTGCCAGTGAAGTAGGCCCAGCCCTCTTCTCGGTGTGTCACACACACATACATATGCAGACACACACATGCACACAAAGGCACCTGGGGTGAGATGTTTGGCATCATCAGAAACCAGAGGCCTTGGCCACCAAATCAATCCCCTGGAATTTACAAAGATTGGCTGCTTTCTCAAAGGCACAATGTTTGGCAAAAACTGTATCGTGATTGGACAAATATGCCTTTGCTTGATATCCCAAAGTCTTCACAAGCGCAGGTGGTAATGACATGTTGTAGCTCCCTGCCTAATTGAACTGAGTCTGAGCTTCCCAAATATTGTTTTGAGAACAAGCAGTTGATTGTGGACACATTTCTTTTGTCTCTCTGCTCACGCCAACAAAACAAAACAATGTTTCAGTCCCGTGCCATTGAAGCTGCATTGTTTGTGTGTATCATCTCGAGCAACAGTAGAGAAACTGACCTGATGTTTGAAGGAAGGGCAAATTTGGCATAAACTGTCGAAAAGCACCTGCGGGATTGACAGAGTTACAGCCGTCCTGTTTTCACCACAAGCCTCTCACGTTCGAGAGATACTTGCACAGGGTCAGATTGGAAACATGTGTTGTGTGAGCACCATGGAGAGACTGATCCTCCATCTTATTAGTGGAGAACTCAGAGTACACTACACTGGGGTTTACTAGACACACAAAAGAAGGAGATACAGGAGGAAAAAAAACAAGGCTCTTTTGTCTTTTCTTAATTATTCATGCCCGGGAGGGATGCTCTCTCTCCTTTGTTTTTGTCAGCTGACACATGTACAGGTACGATGGTGCAGGCAGTGTGTGTGTGTGTTCATATATTTGTGTTTGTCTCTGTGTGTGCTCTTTTAATTGCAAAGAAATGCCAGTTTAATGCATGCATTCTCTTTGTCTGTGTGTGTTTGACTGTGTGCAGACACAATGTGTCCGTCAGTGTCTGTGCACACGGGCGAATCAGAGCCAGTTCAGCCACGCTGGAAGCAGCAGCTTTTCTCCTCAGTGCAAATCAAAGTGAGGAAGGACACGCAACAATGAGCCCAGCAGTTTGAGCTGATAGGCTCTTTAAATCCACCACAGACAACAGCAGCTCGGCGACGACCCTGCCCCGCACTCTAATCGCTTCAAATGAAGTCATGAAGGAAACACAGCACAGCCAGCCTGAGCTCTCCTGTTCCGCAAGGTGCAGCGGCACTTGTTTGTGCAGAATGTCTGGCAATTAAAAATAATTGGGAAGCAGGTTTGCCCACGAATCTTCCAAGAGTGCCAGTTATGATCTAATGAAGCTTCATTAGGCATGCTGAAAGCTGAGAGCGCCGTATGACAACGGCAATTAGACAGGATCATAGGCAAAAAATAATCATTAAAAAATATCTCGGCCAAGATTAGCTTTTCACTTAATGACCAATTCATTAGCTAATTGATTTCTTATTAGTTACAGGCAGAGACGACTGTTTGGGGTACTGGTGCCGGTAATTAACAGCATTTACGCCATTAGTCGATCGCCTAATTTTCCAGGAAAATAACTTTGGAGGGGAGCATAGCTGGAGGCTTAGGGCCATTCGCTTCTTGCTCCTTCGCTGTGTTATCTCTTTAATATCGAGAGGGGAATCGTCTTCAGCTTAGGGGTTGTTAACATGCACTAATACCTACTGATTACCCATTCATGTCATGTGACCACGTGATTGGTGCTCGAATCCATCTGATGGATGGATGAGGTTAGGAGGAAAGCAAGGCGGGAGAGAGGTGATGTAATTAAGAGAAACAGATCATGTTTTACTCTATATGTAATTTGACTTTTCTTCAGTACCACATCTGTGCTGCCTGCACCTATAGATTAGGTGTGTCCAATGAATTGAGTGGGAATTAGATTAATTATTACTCTCAGCCTGTGAGGCTTCTTCTGAGGGTCTTCCTCCCATCACACCTGAGTTAAAGCAGACAGGGATGGATGGATGAGGACTGACAGCTGCTCCCTGCCTACAGCAGCTCACTGAGCTAATAACTGGCAGCTTATAATGACTGTAGAGAGGGCATATACCACTGTCCAGCTCACTAACATATGAAACAACACATATTAATCATACAAGTAAAGTGGTGCTGAATACAAATCACTTTTACAACCTTATCTATTACTAATGAGGACCTCTCAGTGGTTTTCTCGTTACTGATTGGTCAGTCAACCAACTGACTCAATAATATAAGATAAGATCTTTAATTTGTCATTGTACAAGTACAACGAAATTACAATGTGTGAACTCAAGGTGCCAACGCGCAACAACAAGACAATATAAAAACAACAAGACAATATAAAAACAAGAAATGGTTATTAAGAAATGCTCTCTTAATAACAAACATGTGATGTTTGGACTGCTTCTGCAACAAAAAAAAGACAATTGTCTATTCCAGTCTATCCCAGACTTCTTGTCCACCTGCTTCTTCCTTTGGTTGGCTCGCATTCTTCCAGTGCTAACATTTGCATGTCCTAACTATGCAGTAGTGGTAACAGCAGATGCCCAACATGTCAAAGTCACTGCTTGATAAATCAAAAGTATTGCCAGCCACCGTACAGGTTAGAGTGGCAGTCTAAATGTTATATCTAAAAATGTCAAACTAGATTAAAAGTCTACAGAAAGTTGACTCCAGTTTGACTGTAGTCACTGCGGCTCCGGCCTCTGTCTCTTTAGAGGGGAGAGAAATTCAAAGGGGTGAGATGATAGACATGTGTGATAGGAGAGAGGCAGTGATTTGGCCCATCAAAGCCTGCCTTCAGCCAACAGACACAGCCTGCGGCACAGGATGGATCAGTCTCACTCACATGCGGGTGAGTTGGTGTGTCACCACTTAAAGTATGTGTGCATTCTTAAACGGGCCGCTGAGCTTCATGTAGGGGTCAAACAGGTATTATGGGGACTCTTCGGCTTTCCTCCACGTCCCAGATACTCCTGTCTGATCAAACAGCAACCTCCCAACACATGATAACACACCTCTTCCTCATGCATCACCATCCTCATCCTAATCTCTGGCATATGTTCTCAGTTCACCCTTTCTCCCCTCGTCTACCTCTGTTTTCCTGGGTAGACTCCTTGTTTCCTTCACCTTTTTTTACCCCTCTATCCCCCTTTTCAAATCCACTCTCTCCCCTTCTGTCTGTGTGGGGTCTTCGGTTCTGTTAATTAAATCTAATTAAGTCATCTATCAAGGACTCCTCTTTTCTCAACACCACAACATAAATCACTCTGTGTTAAAACCAAATGCAATCCCTCTGTCTCCCTCTCCCTTGCTCTCGTCTCTCTCTCCTTTTCTCTCCAGACCCGGCTTTAATTGTGTGATTGAGAAAGTGTAGCATCGCTCCATGAAAGACAGTTTGCCTCAAATGGCTGCTCTCCGGCTGACACCAGAGGGACCCCTTATAACCCGCTGTGGTGAGACACACACACACACACACACACACACACACACACACACACACACACACACACACACACACACACACACACACACACACACACACACACACACACACACACACACAAAGCAAGCAACTTAAAACAGACACTTATTGTAAATGGGCCTCATTGGTCTCTGAAGACGTTGTTAACATGTCTGTGGGATGGTTCCCCTGCCAAGAGGGAACTGATCCATCTCCACATTCACAAAATTAATTTTTATTTCAAGCTGTGCCTGACTAACGCTGCCCAATGTGGGATTTATTTGCTCCCACAATGCACAATAGTAATCTTCAATCGATAACACTGGAGGACCTGACTCGAATCAGCATCAAACTGCCATGTCGGTTGTTTCGTATATATATTTTTTCTAGGACATGAACAATAGCAATTAGAGGATTCCATAAATAGCATTTATTCGTATCGTGTCAGGTCACCGCGCTGTGTCCCCTCCAAAGAACATGATGCAAACCTGATGTAACTAAATGCACGCGAGAAGCCCAGACACATCTAAATAATGTATAAATGATACGTCTTGTTAGCCTCAACTCACAGGTTCAGTTGTCTTCTTTTGCACCAAATGATCAATGTCCTCCTATTATCGTCATGCTCTCGCTTCACTTCCATTCCCAATTCTCCCCGCCTCTCCCCAGGTCTTTCATGTTGCCCTCTGGGAGCCAAACAAAACACGGGTTTCTACTGCAAATAAGGAGCTAAAACACCATGTGATCAGTCATGAATTATTTGAACGCTATTGATTTGTATAAAATGTTGCCCTTCCCCAGATTATTTGACCATAAGAACAAAAGTATCCATATGAGGGAATAAACGGAAGAAAAAAAAAATCATTTCTTTTTTTGGGCGTAAATGAAAGGAAACTATTTTAAGGAGATGAAAGTAATTAATGAGTAGATTTAACCTGAAGAGCAAATTGTAGCTTGTTATGGAAAGAATGAGTCATAGAGAGGAGTACTGTGTTTGATTTTCAAGCATTGTCTGTGGATTACTGTTTTTTTCCTGTAAATCTGCACTGCATTTAAGGGTGTAATGTCAATTTCATGCCTTTTTTTTTCCCTCAACAAGAGGCCCCGTTGCCCTGTGGGTAGAAAGCAGTTAGAGAATACACAGGGAAAAATAACAATCCAAAAAGGAGAACCAACATATTCCCAAAACATCCCAGTCGAGTGCGAGCTAATGTTCAGCACATTGTGGTATTTTCATGTTGAATTTTTTTCTCTTTTTTTCGCCCCGAAAGCCTCATTTAGATGGCAGACAAGGCTTTTGAACACAAAAACAGCCTGTAGTCTCAGTGGACCGCTGCAGCACTGGAAAAGGACCTAAATGAAGGCACCAGACAATGTAGAAACCACGAGATCCCTGTACCCCGCAGACAAGCCAGAGGAGCCTAATAAACAAACACACAATCACTGTCATTAACATGACAGCCTGTTAAAATCCTCCTTTCCCTCACAAAAAAAGGCTTACATTGTTCCACTGGGGAAGAATCCAATTTTCTGTTTCTGCACAGAACCACATCTGTACAGCATCTCTGCATTGCTGAATCAGATTCAAGTATAGCACTTTATTGCATTGTTGTGCTGCTCCCTGTCCCTATAGTATGAGATGATGATATTTTGAGATAAGCGCTGCTCTACAAGAAGCTTTATGGTCGTGGAAATTATATTAGAAGCTAGAGGTGCAGTAGTTGCTTTTTAAGTTACATTTTCAAAACTCACTCTGCTCTCTTGGGGCCGAGTATAACATTTAGACAATCACATACGATTTTACTGAAGCACTGCGCAGAGAGTCGCTCGGGTGCATGTTAAAACGCATCTTTTGTTATCTTTCCATCTCTCTTTTACACATAATTTGTCGTAAGATTTTTAGTATAAAAAAGAGAAAATGAAATCCTTTGACTTTTTTATTGCCCATTTATAAGTAGCCTAATTAAATGATTTCATTATAGGCTCCTCTCTGGGAAAAAGAAATCCTGGCAAACTTCCAGAAGCAGAGATCTGCATTTAGGATCATCCGTTGCTCCTCACGTGAGGGATTAGTTTGGTGTAGGGAACAGCTTGAAGCAGTGTAGTGGCATTTGATGGGGTGAGGATTTGCTGTCCAGGCAGCGGCTGCTCCGACCCTTCCTGTATTCGCTCATCTCTAAATCTGGATACTAGCACCACCACAGGGATTTACAACCCTCGCACAGGCTACAGGCCTCTAACACAGTTCAGTTCTAATATCTAACATGCTAAATCAAATGTTTGACCAATGGGGGCAACACAATCCTAATTTTCTCATTGCTTTGCATTGCTACAGCGTGGCCCCCCACTTCCTCTCCCTCTCTTCCACACTGTCTCTTCACCCTCCCTCTCCTCTCCTCTACTCTCTCTCTCTCTGTCTCTCTGTCTCTAAGCTCTCCTCCAGCCAGCGCAGACTCATTTAAGTCTGCTGATGTCTTGATAATGTTCCAAAGCCTTCACAAGCAGGTAGAGAAGGAATTCCTCAGCTCCCTAATTAGCAGTAAATGGACGATCAGGGCATGAGTAGGTTTATGGACAGTAAGATAGCGCTTGTCGCCTCCTATAGGGATATATATTTTACTTTTAACTCAACGTAAATAAACTTGCAGTCAAGTGGAAGTCTACTTATCACTTAAAAAGGTTTCCAAAGATGTGTTAAAGTTAGAAAAATAAATAAAATATATATTTATTGTTGATTAGTGAGCTTTGATGCTTTAATTTTCCAAATGATTGAACTAACCAATCAGGTAGGAGCTGTTTTTGTACAATGGTTATAAACATGGGAGTATTGCAATAAAAGTAAACATGTAGGAAATCATTTTTTATGATAGAGACCCCATTGATTAAAGCTGATAATCATAACTCATCATTAGAAGTAGAGATTTAAACTAGAAATTAGGTGCCCAATTATTGAAAAAAAAAACACTCTTATTTAAATAAATAACATTTACATTAACAGGAATTCTAGTCCATAAAATAGGACCTGAATATCATTGAAATGGAAACAAATTAAGTTATTATTAGGTTTACTAATAATAATTCTTATATTATGATGAATAATAATGATATTAATATTTTAGTATTTTGTTTTTAATTATTGCTTTAAATTCTATGTATTGTCGGATTTAAGCACACCCTTTTATGTCATCTGATTGGCCACACTAATAACAACAATAATACTGACTGACAACAAATAAACCAATTAATAATTTAAAATAACATGACTGTTTTTTCCGGAGTGCAGTGCAGCAGGAAGGTGGGGTGCTGGGATCGTGAGGAATGAACGGCAAGTGAAAATATGATTGAGGCCCCTTTAAAAGTTGTTGGCCGCTAAACTGCAGCGACACCAGCGTTGGTGCGTAAAGAGCATCCCTCCTGGATTCCTTCTGATGTTCCTCCAGGCTGCTGCTGATTGGACACCACATGCTTTAAATATGTACGATTACAAGTCATTTAAAACATTTTTTTTTTTTTAAAAAGGACCTGCATAGAAAATCTGTGTAGAATAAAAACAAAATTACATTTGATTAAAGAAAAGATAGCCTGCATTGTGATATACGTTGTCTCGTTTTAATTGGTATTGTGTTTGCCATTCATATTAAATATGCACAGCCATAGGCCTTCTGGCGATATGTTTTCCTTTATTATTCCGGATGAATATGTTGTTGCACTGAAGAATTGTAAATGAGCAGTCGAGTTGGATACACCGTTTAAAACAGAATGCTTAACAGTTAAAAAAAGATATCCTAATAATAAATGTATACCTGCATCTGATTAATTATGTATTTCCAACATTTTAGATTGTATTTGTTTCCATGTGTAAATGTTCTCTAACCCACTGACATAGGCCTATTTTCAATTACGTACCAACATGACAATACAAATAAATGATCTCTTCTTTAGATCCCAGAGTGAGATATTATTCGGATCCTGTGCGTAAAAATTAAATAGTTCCCTTAATTCCATTTTTTTTAAGGAAGCCCCTGTTGGTGGATTATTTCGTTAGACACACGTGCGCCTTTTGTGTAAACGCCACTCTATTGTGATGGTGTGATATCGAGGCACACGACTGGGAGAGCAGATTTGCGTCTTAAAGAGGATTTAGGTCTATTAACAACAAAAGGCGCAGTTCATGGCACAAGGGAGAGACCTCGACTTGTGCGTCAGCCGCAGTGATGTGAAGCGGGCTCACTGATAAATGGAGAGACATCAAACCGAGTCATTAGAGAGCTGAGATATGAGACTTTCACAGTGGCGGGCCGCTCAGGGCTGCAGACCCAGGGGATCTCACTCCTCTCCCGGCCTTTTGTGTTTGTGTGCTGGACTGATGAACGACTTAGATAACGTTAAGCCATTATGGGCTCACTTATTCCCATGAAAATCCTGTAAATAGAGGGAACATTTTTTTTTCTCCACTGCTGATATTGATTTGTAGCTCATATTTGTAACCGGAAACCACAAAGGATTACAAGTGAATACTCAAAAGGGACCCGAATTTACAACAGCCCAATATTAATTACAGCATTATCCCATCATTATGTATGTGTTGCTAGCTGGATACCTTCACTCGTGATTTCCAGTGTGCATTGAGGTTGATTTTAATACACTTGTTTTAGGAAGGCAGAGAGCGATGAAAATGCATCTAATATGGGATAACATTCACATTTTCTTGCACAAAATGTTGTGGAAAACAAAGGATTGGGACCTAACATATTTGTACTGATATCAACTTAACGTAAATTAAGTTTATAGTGATGTTTCATAATATTTAGGGTTTAGTCAGTCAATATGTTTTTCAATTAGGCTAAATAACCTATTTTTATTTTTGTATTCATGTTTTTGAATGTGTCTTTGACCTAAGACTTGTATAATACGACATCATTTTGAAAGTACAAGTCCATTGAGCTGACACAATAGAGATTAGGTATACTTTGTGGACCGAGTTGCCCATAAAATAGCTTTTAAACACATTATTCTACTCAACAAACACCAACAAATCATGGGGCAATCCCACAAACCCAGCATGTGTATCTTCTAATCGCGTTAATTGAATTTTCGCCGAATTAATTAGACATAACAGCCATATACAGCCTCCTTGCAGGGGAGAGCCACCGTAGGCATTTTAATGACCCGTAATTCAATTAACCGCCTCCATCAGCTCCATCATTGATTTGTGGAGGAAGAAGAGGAAAAAAAAAGCTGCTGAAAGTTGAATTCTGCAAAGTCGAGCCGGCCTGTAATTGCTCAAGACACAGAAATCGGAGGGAAGAGGGGTGGGGGGGCTGGGCTGAGGTGGCCGTGTATAAATAGTGTGCTCTCAAATACACAGTCACAACAGCAGGAGTGATCTCACCTCCTCTCCACCCCTTCTATCTGTCGCTGCTGCCAGCCTCCAAAAAAAGAGCGTTATAGCAGTGCTGGTAGAGACACGGTGAGGTACAACTCACGGTGGATTTCCCTGACCAGGACCACTACTGAGCGACAGAGCCGACCATGGAAGAACTTACGGCATTCGTGTCGAAATCTTTCGATCAGAAAACCAAGGAGAGCAGCAAAGAGAGTATCACGTACAGGGAAGTTTTGGAGAGCGGCTTGACAAGGGCGAGGGAGCTGGGCAGCCCGGAGACAAACCTGCAGGACATTACGGAGGGCTGCCCGGCGCATCTGTTCAAGGACCACGTCGAGCTGGAAAAGGACAAACTGAAGGACTTTAGCGTTTCGAGGTCGAGCGAGGGTAAGGTTTTGATTTAATTTTAAGAAAATGTTGCCGTTTTGTGTCGGTGAAATGTCTCAAGTTCAGTTGTTTTGTATCGACAGCGACGTTTCCGCTTTTACAAATGCCCGAGAATCCGTGCGTAAAATTAGTTTACGTCACGGTTCGCGTAAAGTTAAAGTAGATTTGGAAAGTTAACGTTTTATTCTGTTGCTGCACAGATTATTTTACAAAGCAGGAGGTGGGCCCTTCGTCTGGTCGCCGTTTTAACTATTTGATGATTGTTGACAGACGTTCAGTGTTTGGCCAAACGAAAAATCATATTACCCTTTCATATAATTTTTACAATAGTATTACATTATGGATTTGATTACCGAGTTCAACCCTATTATAGTGGCAACTTAACATTGTTTGCCAACACGAAAATATGTGGCCACTTTTCCTTACCTTTAAGGTATTCATTGCCGAAGAAAATCATAATAAAGTGTATGGGATCGTTCCTCCTCCAATGTTTCTTCTCTTATCTCTTACAATAATTTCTGAAAAATAAATATCATATGTTTGGCATCTTTTACAAGTGTAACTGAAAATCGATTGTCATCGTGTTACATTTAAAAGATATGGCTGATGCCATAGTCGACTGCTTTTGAAAATGGAAATACTTTCAGCTGTTACATTTCTGTAATTTAAAAAAATGTACCACAGAAAATGTTCTAAAGATAGATATTTTTCAAAACAAATGATGTCAATTATTTATGAAATAAAAAGTAAAGTCAAACAGCAGAACAGGACATGTTTTACTGAGCAGTCAAAAAGTCTGCAGTGTGAAGAATTTTAGACAATTATTAATTCATCCTAGCTTGTTTTTACTTTTATCTTACAGGCAAAGTGAAAATGGCTCAGTATTATTAAGCATACTATCATTCTATTTTTTTTGGTTGATATTATTGCAAGATAATAGAAGAAGACAGTTATTTATGCGATGGGATTGGCATTTAATCATTTGAAATATATAATATTAAACTAATTTTAGTCAAATAAAGTAACCTCATCTGACTACAAACATGGGACCAAACAAGCCAGTAATTGCAGCAGTTTGTTGTCATGTCGGTTTAAATAAATGTTAGTACAATATAGTACAGTATACAATGTTAGTTATGGATGAATACTATACTGACAACGTGTTACACTGAAAATACAGGCATTTTAAGGATATAATGAACAAAAGGAAATTACATTTTAGGACTGACTTTTTTTAATTAATAGCCTGAAATAACCCCAGCCTTCTTTACGGAGGCGAGTAATTAGGCCTAAATCTTTCTCATTTTGCTGAGCTTAATTCTCTGCTCTTTAAATCGCTTATCCTTATTAGGCTTACATGGCATGTAAAGACTGATTTACTTTCATATCGGCACTGACCTTACAGCACTGACTTATGGAGGCTGGAAATGCAGCCACAGGCCCCTCTCTCTCTCAGAAGAAGTAGGCTGTGTAATGTGTGTGTTGCTGCCAAATTGCCAGGCCTTAGGCCCCTGACAGGGCCCAGTGCAGGGGGCCAGGACGGGGAGAGATAGTGCATGTTTCAGTAAAGTCTGGAATTTAAACGCATCTTATTTCCTTTATTTTTTAACCATGGTCCGGTTAACAGGGATATACGAGTGTAAGGAGAAAAAGGAGGACGTGAAGTCGGAGGATGAGGACGCACAGGGCAAGCTGAAGCAGCGGAGGAGTCGCACTAACTTCACCTTGGAGCAGCTCAACGAGCTGGAGCGGCTCTTCGACGAGACGCACTACCCAGACGCGTTCATGCGGGAGGAGCTGAGCCAGCGGCTGGGTCTGTCCGAGGCCAGGGTGCAGGTGAGGATCCCCTCCTTCCTCTTCCTCTCTCCCTCTTATCTGATTTATAATGCCAAACACGGCGAGGCTGCTGTGAGAGCAAGAATCGATGTTTTTCTCGTTATATTCTTGCAAGGGCTGTGTGTCAGTGTGGAAATATTCTCGGTGTTTTTGTGGTTATATTAGGATCTCTGTAAGATGTTATATTTATTCAGACTGTTATAGATCTTACACAGCAGGTGTTGATGTTTTTTTAGTGGCTTCGCAATATGTGGGAGTTGTGTTGATGATCAGTCATTGATTTATGCTCGAATAAAAAAACAAAATATTGTGCCATTTGAAAAAGACTATATGGATTTACCGAAAAGTAAGACGTAATACACTGCTTGAAAAATATATAACAACTATTTAACAAAGATGCAGCTAATTGTTTCTTTTCTTTTCTGGGCAATACTGTTTTGCAGTGTGACCTCATGCTGATAATGTCTTCGAGCTTGTAAAAAAATTAAATAATAATGAAGCCCTTCATGCGTAAAACAGCGTGAGCCACATGTCATGTTTATATCATACACAAAGCTTTACTTTTTTTTTTTTCTCCAAGAGATCTCTTTGTGTTTCGTGTAACATGCAACAAAATAAATAAAACAAATATCAATATCTAATTAGTCTTAGCCAGGATGACCTTAAAAACCTAGGAGATAAATGATGCAGCCCCTGTTGTGAGAACATCTGAAATGTTCTTATATTCCTTTGGGGATTTATAAAGTGTCTGTGGTATAGCTCACTCAATAGTGTAATTTTTGAGCAATCTATAATGTTTATTTATTTGTGGAGTCGTAATAACCCCGCAGGAAGTAGGCTAACAATTCTACTGCAACATTTCAGTTGTACAAAATTCTGCAACAAAAGTCTCTTTTAGGATTTGTAGGCTTCCAGATTGAAATTAATCCAAATTTAGACTGAATATTTAATCACATTTACCCATGCCTGTTAATAAGTAGTTTAAAAAGGACGAAAAAGGGAACATCTAGACTTTATAACAGAGTGTGAGTTCAGTGATATCCAACACGTGTGAGGTGCTGTAAATCACCCGGGATGTAACAACCTTCTGAACCTGCAGCAGTGGGCCTGCAGAGCCAACAGCCTGCGATCCCAGAAGCCTTAGGGGAGGGGAAAAAAAAAATCCAACCAATGATTAAAATGAATGAAGAGCCTGAATGGCTGCTTCAGGGGACGCACTCTTATGTCAACTCGTATCGCTCCTCATTTTCTTTGTAATATCTGCCATTGGCTTGATGTAGTGTCCCCATAAAAAAAGATTAGAAATAACTCAATTCTGGCCCAATTCTGCTGCTGCTGTTCAGCTAATCAGATGAATAAAACCCGTCATAAGACCACAGACTACTATTTTGAGCTCGGGCTTGGTTGACAATTCCGGATACCATTGCATTTATCAGCCTAATAAGTGTATAGCTATACGCGTTAAAATAATGCTTGCTGTAAATATTTGACAAAGACTCAACGCCTGCCTGTTTGTTTACCGTCATCAAAGCGACTGACAGAGCACGTTGATGGTCGGAAAAAATAAATCCTTTTAAAGGCACTTTTTTCGACTCAGGGACATGTTGTCTCCAGATTTAGTGAGAGTGAATTGCAGAAGGGTTGTTGCAGGCTGTGAACCTGCGCTCCGAGCAGCTGTCAATGAATCTAATTGAAAGTTATGAGAGCTTGGTGAGGAGCAGGCAGTAATTCAGTTAGGACTAATATCTTTGGGTTTCTGGCGCGCTGCTAAATTAAATGTCATTATTCACTGTCTCTAATAAAAAATCAAAAAGGAAATAAGATTAGGGTATTTGTGAAGCGCATCATTGAGTGGCCCTTAATGAAGAAATAACTGTCTGAACCAGTGTAGTTCACTTTGCTTAACATACTGGCACGTAATTGGAATTGATCCCGGGCCCGTCTAATATTAGCCCTGATTTATCTGAGGGATTACTGTGCGTCTATGCAGAATCACCTGGGATTTTCATAAACACCTTTTCTACCACCACTTAACGCTGTAACAGTGATCACTTAGCGCCCTTTCATTCATTACAATTTACAATATATGCCTTTACTTCCTACAATAATAATAATAATAATAATACTAATACAAATACAATAATGTTCTTTAATTGGTGAAACATGTAAAAAGTACCTTGAATTTATGCTAGTTAAATTACAATGATTAAAAAAATCAATAAATGTTCTTTATTGTCCCAAATATACAATTATATTTATAAGATCAGTTTTTGAAAGATGGCAACATTATTTATTTATTATTTCACTTGACTTCGTTTGTCTCTAATGTACAGTTATTGCTCTCCCATCGACACAATGCTGAGCGCGCGCAGCTCAAAATGGCTCCACAGCACCTCTTCATCATCATCATCCTCATCATCATCAATCTGTGTGCCCTTTGTGGTCCCGCAACCAGCCGCTAATTTCGCATCTGTAAATGATAATCGTTGCGGGGGTCGAAGGGGAGGGGGGAGATAATGTGATTCACCGAGGCAAATTAGGTTGATGATGATTAACAACGGGCCGCAGCCTGAAGCTTCAAACACAGCCAGCTAATTGGAAGGTGCTCAAGGAAGTTTTCTAACCCCCCTTTTTTAAGACATCTTAAAATATCATCATTGTATTATTATTTTTAATATCGGTGGATATTTTGGTGGCGAAATTTTGGTTATTTTTGGTTTATTTTATTATTATTATTTTGTATATTAACACCCTTTTGTTGTATATCTTTTGGAGGTAAATATCACAATTATTGTGACCTCATGCTTCTGGATTTTTCTGGGTTGTTTATACAAATGTATTTAACAATTTCTGGCCTATTTCCTATCGTGTAAAGATTTTCTATTTTTCTCTTTATAAAATATATGCCTTTCATACAAGCAGCTAGATAATATTTCAACTGCTTATCTTTAACCTTATATGGTTTATTTACTTTGGGCTTTAAATAAACGGAATGTCCATAAAAAATAATATAAGTATCCACTAGTCTACCAAATTTTGAAAAAGGAATTCAAAAACTAGATTTGTTTGTTTGTTATTTAAAACAGTGTGTATTTTTGTTTCCTTATAAATAATTTCCTTTTTCAATTACAGGTCTGGTTTCAGAACAGAAGAGCAAAGTGTCGAAAACAAGAAAACCAGATGCACAAAGGTAAATGTAAATGTCATTTTATTGCCTCTTTAATGAAAATATGTATTTGCTTTCATTTTGCAATTTCAAACTTTTCTTCTGCATGTGAACAAAAGAACCTCAAACATCTCTTATAACAACCGCTGTCTGGCTGTCTGACAGACATCTTTCCCTTCTCTCCAGGTGTGATCCTGGGCAACAGTCACCTCGACGCCTGCAGAGTAGCACCCTACGTCAACATGGGTGCCCTCCGGTTGCCCTTCCAACAGGTAGGCCAGGTTCTTCTATCAGAACTAACAAAGCTTAGAAACACAAACCCGGTCAGATTCACATGAACAAAAGTTAAACATGCAGGCTGAGTTGCAGAGAAAAAAAGATGATTACTCAGCATCTTTTAATGCAGGGCTGAAGACGGTGGAATCTGTAGAAACAGGTCAAAGTGAGTCTGTGGTCCCCAAAGTAGGCTGTCTATATTTGTACATTCACATTAATCTATAGACCATATGCAGCTATTGCGAGACAGTGTGTGTGTGTGTGTGTGTGTGTGTGTGTGTGTGTGTGTGTGTGTGTGTGTGTGTGTGTGTGTGTGTGTGTGTGTGTGTGTGTGTGTGTGTGTGTGTGTGTGTGTGTGTGTGTGTGACCTCAGTGCACCTTTCACCTCCTGGCCGTGTGCAGAGGGCTGAGCTTCAGGGAGAGGTGGACAGACATTTGATCTGCTGCGATCTGCTCCTGCGTCCTGGCTGCTGTGTTGTCTGCTTGACCCTCGTGAAAAGCAGCGGCCTAATTAAGCCAACAGTGCAGCAGGCGAGCACATAAAAGAGATGATGAAAGCGGTGAATGGAGTGGGCTCTGATGGATATTGGCGTTGAGCTGCACTGGCAGGGGTGGAGGCTCGAGGCCTGCATACCGAGATAGGCTTGCTGTTTGAGGTTGAAATAGGCAGTGGGCAGCACGCTCAGACTGCACTGACATCACAATGCAGCATACGCATATAAAACAAGTGATGGTTAGAGGTTTGGTTGGTTAAGGTGCATGACTTGGCCCTAAAACCTTTGTGTCTCATACTTGGTAGCAACTGAAAAGTAAGGAAAATTCATTGTAATTAACATAAGAAGCTGAGATGCTTGTTTATGTTAAAATACGTATATAAGGAATCTAAAAGGACAAGATCATAAAATGTCCACCACCTGTTTTATCAGTTCCCGTCATTTCCCCTCCACAAAACCAAGTTTCAAGAATTGCATTTGTTTTTCCATCAGTGCTCATGCATTTTAATCAGATGTAACCGCACTATACATTTGGAAATTATCAGTCACAGCTACAGTTTGTTACCCGAATGTTGGTAAATGAGATGTGTGGAAACGCTGGTTGTTTGCGGGAGGTTTTGTTTGGATGCAATGGCAGCGCTGCTAAGCAACGATACATTTGTGGTTTAGTTACATTTTCCCTTTCATATAACAACTTCAACTTAAGTCATTTTCAGTCATTTTAGTCCAGTATGAAAGGGTGCAAAGTGAAAAAATAATATTTAGTCAAGTTAAAACTTTGACTTTATCCTTCTATTTTGTTTGGAGAGGAAAGCAAGGAATACTTTAGTTTTCCCACTTCTGCCTGTGGTGTTTGAAACACATGAGAAATGGCAACAGGCTCCACGCTCCCTCTGAAGTGAGTGGATGCTTAATTTTCACCTACTTCTTATAAAATAATTGCCAAGAATGTGAAAACTGATATTCTATGCTCCTTATGGTTTCTTTTTTTCCCTTGACTCAGGAATATGTCTGGATAAATATTTATAACTCCAAATATGTGAATATCTTTTTAGTGCAAAATTGTTTATTTATGCAATTGAATACATAATCAGGATAACAAGACTGCATATTTCCAAGGGTATAACGGAGTCCTCAGTCTGAATTAAACAAATCTGTTCTGGGTTCTAGAAAGACTTTGATTCTGGATGATTAAATTGGATGTGGTGTCTGAAAGCAATGTATGATTCATTAACTTTTAGAATAGCTGACATGAAAAAAGGGTAAAGCGCAGAGTGCAGCCCTAACTATTTTCTTAGAAAACACACTGTAAGCATCAGCCTTGAGGGGGTAACATTTGAGGGGGAATTTAATACTCTCAGCCAGTGAAACCTAAATCCTTAACACACAGACTTACACACACACGAGGCCCGAGGCGCCCATGCTGACTAACTTTGTATGTTGCTGTTCTGCAGGTCCAAGCCCAGCTCCAGTTGGACGGCGTGGCCCACTCCCACCCCCACCTGCACCCTCACCTGGCTGCTCACGCTCCCTACCTGATGTTCCCTCCTCCTCCGTTCGGACTACCAATGGCATCGCTCGCCGAATCGGCCTCGGCAGCAGCAGCGGTGGCGGCAGCTGCCAAAAGCAACAGCAAGAACTCGAGCATCGCCGACCTGCGACTCAAGGCAAGAAAACACGCCGAGGCTCTGGGACTCTGACCCCTGCAGGCTGCCCCTCCGCTCGCCTGATGCCCATAATCGCCCCTCACACAAGACTGAGCCTGTGAAAGGGCCGTGACACTCACAGCTAAAACTAAACTAAACAAAAACAATGAGTGAGAATGAAAGGGAGGAACACATACAGAGAGGGGGGAGAGAGAGTGTGTGTGAAAGAGAAAGAGGGAGAACAGTGGAGGAGGAAAATAAAAGAGAAGGAGGGAGCGAAAAAATTGTCACAAAACCAGCTGCCAAAACAAACCACTTGTAGAGAACGGTAATTAAATACCAATGAAATCACCTTTTACTTTTCGCCCCAACAGGCAGGACTTCTGCGGGGCCAGTGGCTCAGTCCACTCCAGGCCCAGATCACATCCCAAGGACCGTACAAACACATGTGGATGTCTGTCTGAGGGCCAGGCCGGGGCCCGACAGACCAGAAGGCGTTAGAACAAAGCAAACGGGCAGGCAGCAGCAGGGCCCAAAGCGGAGCCGCGCTGACGCTGGCTGCCGACATGTTGACAATGCAGAGGGTTGAGCATGGGGGGGAAATAGACCCAAACACCACCTCACCGAGGCATTGGAACGGCTTACACCTTTACACCCTCCCCTCACTAGAAAAAATGAAGAAAAACATTAAAAAAGGCCATATCTGTCTCCAGTCACTGTGTTCCCTGCTGCTGCCGAGTGCATGAGCTCTAATGGAGGACTGTTGTGGAACCGTCTCCATCCACACTTGACATAAACGCTCGACAACAGTTTTTAACACTGCCATTCGACATACCCACTCCCCCCCCACCTCCTCCCACCCCCAACACACACAAATTGAAAGGTCTCCATTGCGGACCTTTCACTTCTTATGGACTTGTGCTATATCAAAAGCAAAAACTCATCCTTCCTTTGCTGCGGAGGGGAGACGTGTTTTATTCTGCGTTGCTGGGCGTGTGTCGGCGAGACATGGTTTGCATTTCTCCTCACAGCGTGCACTCTCTGTCTTTATTTCTTCCCGTTTTTGTTGTGTTGTATCCTGGGTAAAGCAGTGAAGATAGCCTTTGCACTTCAGGTCTTGTATGTGGGTGTTTACAAATGGCACTACAAGCAGATACTACTTTACTAATTAAAAGGGGAGGGGGATTTGATATTGTAATGTGTTCGGCGGAAGGACACTATCTTGGATAAAGGGTAACCATGCGTTCTTTTTTTCTTTTTTGTAATTCTGAAAATATGAAGAAAGCATCAGTCAAACTGAAATGCAATGGTGTGCAGTTTAAGTGCAATACTGTAAATAGCAAAAAAGTTCAAAACAGCTAGCAGTTAATCCTTAACGATAAGGAGACCCAATGATTTTTCTTTTGGAGTGTTGAATTTCTTTACCAAACAACAGCTTTTCTACAGCAGTGTATATTTTATTGAGTTTGAGAAGAAGTCACTCATTACCAGGTGCCATATCCCATCCTCTGTATTCAAGCAGTTTAGTTTTGTAGACGCTGCAGAAACATGGGTTTGGTTCTTTATAAATAAAAAGCCTACACCACATTTGAGGATATTGTTCATAATAAACCAACAAATCAGCATTTAATTCCAAATAAAGCCGTTGTTTACACTATGATTAACTTCTGCATGTTGTATGGGACATTTCATCATTCATTTCCTAATAATTTAAACTGTATCTTACCAAGTGTTCCAGGCAAAAGAGAACATTTGATTATTTGGGTATTGAAACATTATTTTGACGACTTTTTAGCACTGCTGTCAGAGCTGCGTTAAACATATTGATCTGCTGAAGATCTATGTACCTCTAACAGTCTCCAAAAAACTATTTTCTCTGCTAACAGACCTCCATTTAGAATCGTTTATCTATGTCTCCATTTTAAATTAAACATATGGGTGTTTTATTTATTATTTTGTCTGAAAGATTATGAAAGATGAAATCGTTGAACTACAAGTGTACATTTTTACATGGCTTTGCATTTATTTTTGTATGTTTTTTTAAGTGTTGATTTTGAATTAGGAGGTGTGGCTGTAGTGCATTGTTTGCCGAAAAAAAATGTAGCGTGTCCGAGTTTACAAACATTTCAGGGATGATTGAATTGAACAATACTCCATGGAATTTGTTGTACCCATTAAAAATGATTATCATTTCACATGCAAGCATGCCTAAACATGAATCATCGTACAGTTTGTTTTTCCCCTTTTGATTCGCAAAATATGAATGTACATCTTGTACAAGTAAACTATCAATAAAGTTATAAATATTTGTACTCGAGTTTTAAAATCTATCACTTGTTAAACTGCATGAGGAGAATTGAGTTTCATCCACAAAGGCTGCTGTGGAAACATACTTTACAACTTAGTATAAAAAACACACAATAAGGCAGTAATCCCAGGAAATGAGAGAATTAAAGACAGAATTATCCACATTTTCATGACAGTAACAGAAGTCCAGACTTAAACGCTGGGACTATTTACGCCCTGATTCAGATTCATGCTCTCTCCATGTCTCACACCGTGTTGTGGCTGACGCTCAGCAACCGTCTCAACCTGAGGATCAATATCAATATCAGTCTGGAGTTGACATTCACGTTGACTACGTCTCAGCTCATCACATCCAATCTGAGCACCAACACGGAAAATTGAGCTGCTATAAAATCCAGATGCAACCCTAATCTGCAGCCCCCGACATGGTGCATCTCTCCGCCTGTGTTCGTCAAAATGACACAGATAGGATTGGTATGGAAAGTGGGGCTGGAGCGTCGTCAAATAGAAGCAAGATGGCTGTAACCGGAGTGGGAAGCCCATAAGTGTGTATGAGAAAAGAAGGCGAGCGAGAGATTTGAGGGATACTGTATATATGACATGTAATCTCCTCTGAGCTCGGGGCTCAAAGAGCATCTTTTCTCCTTGTTTCTACGGCAATGATTAACTTTGAGCGGGTGACATGAGAAGGTCAAGAGTTGGCGTGTGTTCATCAGCATCTACATTCGAAGTCAACCACCCCAAACACACACACACACACACACACACACACACACACACACATACATGCATGCTCCCTCCACTTTCCACACATACTACATTTTGCAAATCTAAAATGGTCGGCCTTCTTTCCAAATGTATTAGCTTCCTCTGGGAGCTTAATTCCAGATGTGTGTACACAAAGTAATTACACCATGTGGTATAGTGGCCTATTGTCTGAACCCCATGCAGGAATTAGCCCAAATGGCGTCCCGTTGAGTGCCGTACCCCCTAGAAGGTCGCCGCGCGTTTAATTTGTACCTCGTTGCTCATACATCAAGATTGAGTGATATAGTCGCAGACTGATGGCTCCGTATTTACCCAGTGACCCCTCCGGCTGGGCCCTGCTGGGGCCAGGTCTGGAAATAACAGCATCCTTTTATGTGTACTAATAATTAACATGGCACACACGGCCATCCATCAACCAGCAATGAGCCATGGCTGCTTTGTCAACATGTTCAAGCACATAACGCTATTTATGTTGGCAACAAGTGAGACACACAATAATATATTAATAGAGGAGTGTGTGTGTGTGTGCGTGTGTGTGTGTGTGTGTGTGTGTGTGTGTGTGTGTTTGGGGATACTAAGTAGATGGCTGTGCTTCACATTACATCTGGTTTTATTTCTTGGTGAGCTTTTGCTTTTGAATTTGTTTCGGTTGTTTTAAGTAGAGAATCAGAACACACCTTTTTCTCGACTTCTAGTGACTTGAGGTCAGATTCCCGAACACATTCTTTAGAAAACTGATTTCACGGTTCATGAACTGAGCTCTAATCCAAACTTTGAGCACTTTTAGGTATTAAATATTGGGTTTCACCTCCAGAAAATGCAGCCCATAGGACTTTTACCTCTTCGTATATTCGACTTCCTCATCGGTCGCCCCCTTTTAATTCTCCTCGAGCACGGATTTCACAACATGCGAGTCCCAGGAGTCTGAGTCTTGGTGCTACGCTGCGCTAGCCTATCAGAGGTCAAGTGCTCAGGGGTCACGTGAAAATAGTTTTTATCACAGTTCATTCTCATAATCCTCTTTGAAATGTCACACACAACTATGATCAGACGGAATGTGAGCTGTCGTAGCCCCAACGTAAAGCTGGCAGTGGTGTGAAATGACAGAAAATGGGCCTGAGAAGACGGTGAATATTCAGCACAGAGACATGAGGCTAGAGCTTTTGTCATTCTGAATCACAATAACTTCGGGGGCTACATGCAGCAGCTCAGAAAATAAGCGTCTATTTGGTTTAGCTGAGTTTTTTTGGAGCCAACTTAGTGGTTCTTAAATCCCGAGTAAATCTTGTTCCGGCAGTTTCAGCTGTAGCTTGAAGTGAAGCCACCCAGAGAAACCTCAGCTGAAAACAATCGAGCTGAAGTGCTGAAGTCACTACGGTCGGCCGAGGATCAAAGGCCGCCTTTCATCCCCGTTTGTTTGGGCTAGACTCGGGTTCGCTTTGTTGGCTAATGCTCATAAATGTATCTGGAGTCAACAACAGTGCAGAACTATATTAAAACTAACATTTTAAGTCTGGGTCAACACTCTGACGTTCTTTTCTCTAAAGTGTCAAGAATTTAAACTTAGAAAATTGAGGGGGAAAAAAAAAAAGCAGGGCATTAAGTTCACGGTCCATTCAGCCGTTTATGTTTCACTCATTAGCAGTTCAGCTATTGTTGTTATAATTCAAGTAGTTATCTTGTAAAAACACTGCATTTTATGTCCTATTGCGGCGTAATGTCCCATCAATTTAGGGTAATTACTGAACCTATCAGTTCCATCTACAAATACTCAAGACTTTAATGTCAACATAAATAATATCATACAATTAACAATTAATCTTTACATCTTTTTCTGTCGTCTATCAACCTCCATCACACCCATTTATCGCGTGAACACATGTTGGTTTATTGAACTTTTATTGTGGTAACTTTAACGACAGATGTAGTAACAGATATGGGAGGGAGACTGTGTTTAAGTTGTTTTGAGCTAGATGTTTTGGTTTGGTCTTTAATCTTCTGGTTAGCTCTGGTCAGATTGGGTTTCTCTGTCGGTGCCGAGTGTCTTTTTAGCTCCATCCAGTGGGCTCGGAGTATTTTTGACCGGAGCGCTTCCATCTCTGCTGTGAGGATCCACGAGGAACCGAATCAGAGGAAAGACAGAGTCGCGTGGCAGCCGGGGCAACGACTATTCTCAGTTTAATCGCAATAAAAATAACCCAACAGCCTCACATAAATAAAGAATATGATGGATTTATTTAGGTAGTTCTTCCAGCCAGAGAAACACAAAATGTACCAGGACTAGATAAACATTTACTTAATAACAGTTATATTTAACAGAAGACATTTTGACTTGTCAGAGTAGGGAAAGTGAAGATGTAAATAATAACATTATTGTTGGCTGAATACCATTTAGCTGAGGCCTTGTATGTTGCATGCTGGCTCATTGTCTTACTTTCATGGATATTTGAATCATAGGGCTTGTAGATATTATTAGTTACTAATATATGTATCTTGTTTTCAACTGAGGGTTAGGAAAGACTGTTCATACATTGAAATACATGAAAATAATTTGGAATGAAAAAGTCAAAAATGTGTTTAAAGTGAAAATGTTATTTTGTCTTTTTTTACAATGTTGTGTAAATAAAAACCCTATTGCTTAATGCAACTACTCTAGAGGAATAATAATACTAAATTATGTTTTAAATCTACTGAAATGTTCCAGCTGTAAATCATCTCTCATAAAGTGAGTGGATCCCTCTGCTTCCTTCTGGCATGGTGAACAACTGAAAATCAAACAACCTATAGGACGGCATAAATAAAAAAAAAAATATATATATATTAAAACAACTTGTATCCCAACAAGCACTGCCATCTAATATTCTTTTTTTGTTTATCCTTCATATATTTATTTCAAAATGTAGATGTTGTGTAGAGATATACAAAAAGAGGCAAGAGCAAAAGAAAACCCAACAATAAATAGTGATTTTTTTCGTGAAATCAAGATGAAATTATCTAAACCGTTGTTGTGTTAGTTGATGGACCGGCTTCAGAAACCGTGATGACATTCAACATCAGAGTCTCGTTCCTGTTCATAAACACACATTGAGCTGCCCTCTGAGAACATATCCCTGATAAATGACGTACCATTGTTTTTCTTTCTGTTTCCCTGCATCATGGCAGATATGGTACAAATAAACATTCAGCAGCAATTTAAAACCGTAATTCATTTTGAAACGTCCTCCATTGAAGTTCTGAGTAACAAACACTTCACTTAGAGCTGTTCTCAAAAAATGTTTTCTTAAAATGTCAACGGGCGTCTTCTTCAAAGCCTATTTTAATTACACTACTTCAAACCAGTATTTAGACAACAAATTCACCCGGGGAAAAATAATCATTCCAGATTAATGTGATCAATAATCCAAACTCAACAGCAGTGTTGTTTCCAGCTGCTTGTTTATCTGAGACTCACCGCAGACAACACGAGTCAGGTGATACCGTTCGGCTTGAATGAACAGAGTTTAGGTAATGTTCATATTTAGGTTTCTTTCAATCTAAATGGGAAAGCAAATATGATTAAGTTGAGACATTGAAACAGATGTCAACAGTAAATGTTTGCGCGCCATCCCAACAGACCATCAGAGCAAATTCCAAGACTATTAGCTTTAGCACAGAAGGCCAGGAGGTCTCAAATTCACATTCCTCGTCTAAGTGCATGTCCGTCCAGTCGCACAGTGAAGAAGCAGGTGGTCCGCAGTAAAGTTTTAATTGCATTTGTCACAGAGAGCGAATTAAAAGCATCGGTAAAGTTAGACATGCAACTCTTGGTTACTGAAAGGAAATCAAAGGAAGAAATAAAATCTTGTTTACGTTGGCGTTTTCAGGATAAATTGGAAATATTTCTCTAAAGTCGAGCCAAACTTTTGTGAGACTGCATGCTGAATAACTTTCCACATCATTTTTTTGGGGGCTTATTATCACACTCAGTCACCCAGAGTGCTTTATGCTAATCTGGATTTAGGTGGAGCAAAGGTCACCAAAATGATTTCTCCTTTCAACAATCTGCCTGGAGATCTTTCAGAAGCTTTTTGTTTTGATGTGGCTCGGCAAAACATCTGTTTGACGGAGAATTAACTCTGATACATTTCCAAAGCAAGGGAAAGGGACTTTACACTTTGTTTAGGACTCTTCCACTGACAGGAGGGGCTGTAAGTATGAGCCTAGTTTGTGTGAAAATGTACTTAAAACGTCGCAATTTCATTCTAATTTGTTTTGAAAAAACATTTTGTCCACACTTATCCATAGCATGAGGAATATAGACATTTGCAAAAAAGATGTTTGGGATAATTGCAGCGATTGATGAGGTTGCATGTTGTTCACTGATGTTTTAAAACATAAGAATATTTTTGATTGTTATTTGATTATGCACTTTTCTTTAAATCATTAAAGTCTTAAAACACGCAGAAGTCATTTTATCTCATACAAATCAGTCACTAAGAAATTATGTTTACCACCGTGATGTTGTTTCCAAATGTTTTGAAATAATATATAACGTGTCCTGGAAAATGATTAATGTATCTGGACACTCACTGATTAGAAACATTGAACCTACAGGTTCACTGACACCTTAGGACATTGCAAATTATATCTGATTGAATGCGCTGTTAGGATTTATACGGAAGAGGTTTAGGGAACCTTGATATTTTCTTTTCTTATTTCTTTTTTTAATACGTTTTGGTCATAACTCAAAACAATAAATTCACATGTGGCCCTAATCCTCTTCCTTCGATTTCTAAACATTGTCATGGTCAAGTTCAGACAGTTGGTTAAAGGAACAATAGTTTGACACATGTCTGCTCACATTAAGGCACAGCAGATCATCTTTTACCGCATTAAACAGTTAACATGAACCATTTTCCCTCCTTAAACCTTAACCAAAGTGCTTTTGTTTCCTTAACCTAACCACATGCCAGTTTTAGGATGTGAACCTTTGGCTCTGGGGTCAAAGTCCTGCACTTTACGAGCATCCTCTAAAAAGTTGTCCATGAACATATTCCAGCCAGAGATTCTGTTTCTAACCACATCGTTATGGGGAAAACAAACGAGTAGAATATGAGAGTAGTTTGAGGGGACTTTTAGGGGTTTCCTCATCACAAGCTGTACCACGAAGCATCTCAAGTCACGAACAAGTAAAACGATAAACCTGCGTCGCTGTGTGTCCTCCTCAGCAGGGTGGCGGGGAGGAGTCTCCAGCTGAAGGAGTCTTGCAGATTCAGGGCAGTCAGACACAGTTTGAAGGAAAAATGAAACAGCCCGCCGCTGATATTTTTGCAGGAAACCATGTTTGAGCGATCGGCTCTGTACTCTTCTCCGTTCGCCCTGCAAACAAGGAATACTTCAGGCAAAATAAGTATCTGTCATTTCCAGTGTGAGGGTCGAATGCTTTTAGATGCAAATCAAAACAACTTCCAGTTTTGGAGTCTTACTAATTAAATGGAAACATGTAAATACAGTGCAGAACACATTTGTACTGTGATCAGAATTTTGTGAGGCAACAGAAAACTTTGTGCCAGGTTTTGTCTTTCAGGTCTAAAGAGGGTATACGAAAAAGAGGATGTCGCCTGTACCTCAACGTAGGGCTGCTCAATTCATCGTATTTTAATCGCAATTACGATTATGGCTTGCAACGATTACGAAAACAACGTAATCAAAATAAAACGATTTCTCTTTTTGTTTAATTACTTTTTTTTTTTTTGGTTTTTCAGTTGAATTATACTTAAAGTTCAGGGTAATCAACTGTTAAAAACATACACATTTTTTTTTCCAATAAATTGATGTTTTCAAAGTAAATGGATAATCGTTTTTAATAATCGTGATATAAATTATTGACCCAAATAATCGAGATTATGATTTTTGCCATAATCGAGCAGCCCTACCTCAACATAGGACCATGAGCTGGTCAAAGATAAAGATAAAACAGTAAATGAGATTTAATATCCCTCCCTTCAGCAGGAGTCATTTAACACGATTCCTCAACTGCAAATCCACAAAGAGTTTTAAGTGTGGATGAACAGATTAAGCTTTTGAGTCTCTGGTCTCAACACAAACTTTCTAAGGCCAAAAGGTCAGACCTGACAGAGTGAATTCAGATTTGTGTCCTCAGGGAACATTTTGGTTGTAGGAAATGTGATTAACATAAAATATGGTCAGCAGCTCTCTGTGTGCAACAATGAGAACTCACTGAAGCTTTTTAGGACTGCCGTGGATCAGTTTTAATATCTAAAACCTCGGCTAACAGCTGAGAAAGACTTTTTTTATCCTACAATGACAGGCTCTCCAGTAACTGTGTCCATGACAGAAATGGCTGAAATGTTAAGAGCCATGCCATATCTGGGGGTTATTAATTCAAAGCTAGACAAATATTTTTCTGTAAAGAGGGCCTCGCTGACAGAATCAACTGTATCGCCTTACAAAATGTGCCCTTGTAAGTGAGTGACTGAAAGAGCCTTCATAATGTTTACCTAACGTTCAACACATACGTTACTTAAGGCGCAACATAGGCATTTATTAACAGACTGTACAAGACAAGGAGCCTTATGGGTACTTATTTCAAAGCAATGCTCCCTTTATCATCATAAATAATTTCTTTGGACACTCCCCTTGAGAATGCAACACACACACACACACACACACACACACACACACACACACACACACACACACACACACACACACACACACACACACACACACACACACACACACACACACACACACACACACACACACACACACACACACACACACACACACACACACACACACACACACACACACACACACTTATTTTTAAGGGACACCAATGAAATGCTGACATTAGCTTCGCCTATGATTATTAAAAAGGGGTCTTCCAGTTTGACCCTTCATATATAAATGGAAAAATAATTTTCACATAGCCACACACTTGCCATCACATTAGATGTGGAGCTTTCATTTGCTAAACTCATGGCCAAAATATTCACATCAGTGTTTCCCACAGAATTTGATTCTATTTGTGGGGGCACCACAAAAATATCATTTATAATTTACAATTCAGGCATTTAGCAGACGCCTTATTCCAAAGCGACTTACAATGACCAATTACAGGGACATTCTCCCTGGAGTAACCGAGGGCTAAGTGCCTTACTCAAGGGCACACTAGTAGTGGTGTTCCAGGCAGGATTTGAATTTGCAACCTTCCAATCATCAGCCCACCTCACTATCCATTAGACTACCAAAAAAAAAATAATAATATATATATATATTTTTTATGAGATCCATTTGTGGCGGACGATATATAATTGTGGCGGCCCGCCACAAATAAATCAATGTATGGGAAACACTGCACATATAACATATTCACTCAAGTATTGTACCTCAAAATACCACCTAAGTAAATGTACTTGGTTACTTTCCACTAAAAGTGAAAAATAATGTGCTTTTTGGAAATATAACATTCAATCAGTTCCAAATGTGGTTTTTGAAATTGGATATATAATCCTATTATCGACTTGTCGATTTAGTTGTAAATAATGCATGCCTGGTACCGAACATTTATGACCTTTTTAAAAAATGTCTACTGTTTTGTATGAGATAAAAAAAAAAGTTAAAGCCCCTCCTGCCATGACAAACATATTGTAGTTACATTCCTTCATCAAAAAGCTAAATAAATAACCCTTCCACTTGTTGACCCCCTCTGTTTTGTTCACACAGTCTTCAAACTGATCAATCTGGGAGCTTGATGAAAAAATAGCTTGTACAAATTTCGGTTGAGAAACGTCCCTGCTATTGCCACTTCAGTAGAGATTCATCACGATCAGCAACAAAATGAGAAGGAATAATGCAAGTGGGACAATAAGCCAACACAATGTGTAGCAAATGAATCAGACTTGGCCGAAGGCACGCTCTGGAGAAATGATCTCATTGGACCAGACGGGTCGGGGCTCCTCTCTAATTATATCACGCTTCAACACCATGACTCCTCAGCTTTGTCCCGGCCATTAGGAAAATAAAAACTGCAACTTCTCTGACAGATATTGAGCTAGCATAAGCACTCCTGAATTCTAAGTGTAACACAGTATTTATTAAGCAACCAATTCATATTTCCTTTTTATGAATTATGCATATTTTCCTTCTAAATAGTAAACAGATGGGCAGCAGAATTATCTCAGACCATTTGAGCTCATATAATCATTTTATGCAAATCCTGATGCATTCAGATGTATGTTTACAAAACTGGCAATACAATAGTAAAATTACGCTGATCTAAATAACAACAGGTTTGACCTGTGATATGATCTTTGGTTTATGTGCATGCTGGAACGATCTTGCATGATTACAATTGAAATACTTATTTACAGTTTTGGAATTAAAATTCAATAAGTATACATTTCAATTCAACAGTGCTGTGTATGTTCAGTATATCACACACTTCTGCGTGACCCCGTGACCTTGTGGATGAGTCAGAGCCTTCATCTGTGCTCCTATCTTCAGTCTGCTTCTATATCCATATGCAACTTTATGATATATATGAATATAAATGGGACAAAATGCATTCATGAAAACGAAACAATCCCCATGATAGTCCGCCGGGGTCATCTCCAGCCATGTAAAATAACAATATGTCACATACACACATCTGAACTTTCACCCTGCGAGGATTTCCCTGGCAGAGTGCAATGCCTTTAGGGGGTCACCCAGACTTCCTGAACACACTCTCTGCACAATGAGTTACTTATTGCTCCGCCTGAAGGTGAAGAGCAGGAGAATATTTCATACAATAAAAGGCAAATGGGTGTATAAAGTGCCTGGGGGAAAGATAGCTTTCCTGATTGCTACTCATCTCACTGTTTCCCAGATGTTTTACGCTCCTCTGACTGGGAATCAATAGCTACACATGCCGCCCCTCAACCAGCACTGGTCTTTTATAGCACGCCTAAGGAGTAGTTGTCAGTCAATGGCAGACTTATAAATAGACTGAGGCTGCATGCGGACAGATGGATGCTTTCCCTGTCAATTGAGCGGAGCCACAGTCCAAACAGTCGGATATTGTAGAGTTCTGCTCAGTAAGGCACCGTATGAATACAACTTTTTTGGAAAAACATGTAGAGAAGTTCATTTAGCTTGAAAAAAAAACTAGTATCACGTTCTTGTCACTCTTATAGAAGTTTTTTTTTTACAATTGTAACTAATGGTTTAATAGTGAAAAAGGTCAAAGCTAATTAAATTCTATTGCGTCCTAACTAAACGTTGTTTTCTTTTATGCTCACAACTCACACAAAGAATGGTTTATTAGCTATTTTTAAATCCATTATAATATGCAAAACCCCTTTTAAGTGGCCATTGGTGGAACACATCAATGTGCGTTTATTCAAGTATTTGACTTAAAGGTGGGGTAAGTAAGTTTGAGAAACCGGCTCGAGATACACTTTTTGTTATATTCCATGAAATGCTCTTAACATCCCGATAGCAATGAATATCTGAAGTGCTTTGACAAAAAATACATTAAAAAATGTCATCTGTGGAAGCCGTAGTACTGTAAAAAGCACGACCAATCATTTTAAAGTAACTGGATGGCCTACCTGCCTGTCAGCCTTCCATCTGTGCAGAAACTTATCTCGTGCCCTCATTAGTCATGACGCGTTCGTGTGTGTTGGAGGAGGGGCTCTGTGAGGAAGTGGCAGATTTTTTCCGGCTGTGTATTTTCAAATTCTAGCGCACTCGAGCTGGTTTCTCCAAAATTACCTACCCCACCTTTAAGTACTATTTTCACATACATTGTACTTTACCTGAGTATTTGCATTTAATGCTACATATATTTTTACTCCACTACATTTTGGAGGCAATTATTCTACTTTTTACTTTACTACATTTAGTAAACACTTATTTTTATTAGCTACTTTGTTCATATGAAAAAACATCTTGTAATGCAATACATACATTTTTTATATACACAGTGTTTTAAAACATATCTAAAACTAGCTCCATATTGCCAAACTACAACATTGAAATGATTTCACATGTATTTGCGACAGATGAAAACCGAATAATATTATTCTACAACACTGTAAAAAAGAGCCATTCAGCAAAGCAAACTGAGTACTTTTACTCTTGTTACACAATGTACATTTGACTTATAACACTTCAGTACTTCTACTTAATTAACAGTTTCAATTCAGGATTTTTTCTTGTAGTTGAATATCTTAAGACCATCGTACTTCTACTTTTACACAAGTGAAAGACCTGAGTATTTGTCCACCACTTTAAATGACACCTTATAACAAAAGAGGTCTCAATAAACACGTTATGTTAATGGCGTGTAATTGACACAGCAGAGAGAAAATAAGCCCATCTGTCAGCTTTGAAAACACATATTCTCTACAGTAGGTGTTTAAAGGCATTTGTACGGACGCCCTTGCTTCCTTACACTGTGGTGATGATTATCCAGCAGTGAAAGATACATCAGTAAATCCAGCAAGGCTGCTGTTTGCTTTGAAGAGAACAGAGTATCTAATTACCCTTATTTACAGGACGCTTCTGAGTAAAGCATCATATTATCTCGCTGTGACAGATTCACTTGCCTAATAAAGGCGATCATTAGGATTTTCACTTCTCCAGCTATGCCTCATGGATATTACTTCCTTCTGCTGGCAATCAGATACACACACAAATACGTCTTTGAAGTAAAGGGCAGAGAACCCTATCGTGAGTTATTATGGATGTGTTGGAGGAATTTATAGAGTGTTATTGACGCCTACAAACCCGCAGGGCTGACACACACACATTAACACACTAACAAAAATGAATGTACAGTATAATCGCCCTCAGAAACAACTAAGGGTGTTTTATTTTTGCCCGGCTGAGCTTGATAACTGTTTCTATCAGCACAGCAAATACACGTCGCAGGTACATAATGTGGGACACGCTGATGAAAAAGAATCGGCTCTGTTAAGCTACTGTTCGGTCTGTCCCTACAGGCAGGCTCATGCTATATTGATGAGCAAATTAACAGGCTTGGATTTGACTAGAGAAGCTTCTATTAGATGAAGCCGTGAAAGATGAATTCAATTGTGATTTGAATAGCAACACCCACAATAGATGAATTTCAGTGGGAGGCAGGAAATTGGCTCACGCTAAATTGAGTTGTGCTTGTTATGATGAATGCTCAGCGGCATATCCGTTTGGATCTAATTCATCATACAGTGCTTATACATAAACTCAGAGGATTTATATGACCCCTCTGTAGAAACAAACACTGTTCTAATGTGTTTATTCATTCGAAAGCTTTGAATTATTCCTTGACTGAACCTGTTTAGTTTGGCGGCTAAACTTAATGAACTCTTCCTCCTCTCTGCTGTTATTTTTGAAACCCAATTAGATGTACATATCCCACACAATGCTGCAGTTTGTCCAAAGGGAAGAGGCGTGGGAGAAACACATGGTGGTTTACCCGCCAACACGATGCACTGGGCACGGTGCATATCAATAAAAGCAGTAACTAATAACACGGCTGCAGGTATGTCTTCCAACATCAGATGGAGACGAGTGCAAAGGTTGTTTCATCTTTTATAGATCCTGTTTGAGACAGCAATTGCCTCAAAGAAAGAATGAGTGAAGAACCAAAGAGTTGGAACCAAAGCCAGCGAGTGTGTGTGTGTGCATGTGTTCATGTGTCTATGTGTGTATAAATCATGTACATGTTGTGTGTTTACCGTGCCCCAGCAGTGTAACTGGCTTGTTTGCAACAATCTCGCTTGTCTTTGAAACTGTTTATGTAGGCACATTTCCCTACGGCTGGACGGTCAGCCTCTCTGAAGCCCCCCCCCTCTCATTTGCGATTGCCCTATGCGATAGCACCCAGCAGGCCTGAGAACAGAGGCCTAATGTTCTGGATGGATGGTGTCATGAAAGAAGACAATTATCAGGCAGTGAGCGAGGTCTCCCAGGGTTATGGTTTTAGTCAGATCATTTATTTTATGTAGTTTTTGAAGCAGGAGCTTTAAAGTTTAACAGCCCTAGGGTTCCTTGTGCTTTTTTTTCCCAGTGCCCTTGCTGTGTGTATTTGTGCAAGTGTGTATTACTGGGAATAGGGTTTTTGATGATCTAATTGGCTATTATTGGATGTTTTCAGGCAACAACAATGTGTTTTTTTTTCTTTTGTTTTAAGGTGTAGTACGTGTGATATTGAATCGACTTCATGCAGCCCTTTCTTCACCCTTCAGCGTGTTGGCCACAGCAGCCGCTGCGCTCATACACAGGAGACAGAGTTATGGATTAATAGAAAGAATTAAAAAGAGGGGGATGGGTTGCTTAGAATTACAACTTTATTTCTTTTTGTAGATTTCTCGCGCAACTTGAACATCTTAGTAGCAAGGAATCAGCTTGAGCCATAATAAAAATGCATTTAGAATACAATAGGATAAACTGAGCGGACGTCAGGAAGTAGAGATGCAAAGAAAGGGAAACAAAGAGGCTTTTTAAATAGCGGGAAACTGTTTCGGTGGTGGAAAATACTTTTACGGACAGGCTGAGGTGGATTTCTTTCAAAAGCATACAACTGATAACAATCTTTTTTGGGCCTACACACATGTTTTAAAAAACTGAAAAATATGTGTTCTATCTGGAATAATTGGCAACTCTACTTCTATCAAACTCATCTAAGTGATCTTACCTGACAAGTTACACATCTAGGTATTTATAAGCATTCAAGTTCACCCATTTGACTAAAGTTAATTTAAGGTTAGCAAATATAAACAGAGCCCATTTTTCTCAGTTGTGAAGATTATTATTAAATGTCCATCACAGAAAACTAAGAGTTTCCCAGTATCAGCAACACACCAGTCTCCTCTCTTCTTCATCTTCTATTTTCCCCTTTCCTGGCATGTGCCCTCTGACAGGCTCATATTAGATACGACACGCCTTCTAGACGTTTGGCAACCAATCAATAAACCAATGAAAATCTGCGATCTTGACACTGACCGAGGCGTGATTGCAACTGATTGATTAATGTGAAGAGACTACTATCGATCAATTATACTCACTTTATTAGCAACATCTCGTTCCTCAGATGTTCATCAGGTTATGTTCATCAGACAGAAAGCAGATGGACCACAAATATGAAATATGGGTTTTATATTGTTATAAATGATATAGTATTTATATTGCAGGGATTGTATTTATCATATCGGATTGTATTTATCATATCGGATTGTTTAGGTTTTGGTCCATGTTCCAGTCAATTAGAAATGTTTGTGTGCAAGAACATAATGTTAACTGAATACTAAGAGTACCACTGCTAATGTTATACAAACAGCTGTGAAAATATAACATGTTGAATGTAAGACTATCGAAGAATACAATCTCTTTAGTAAAATGTCCTTTCCGAGGTCAGATAAGGAACAAAGGCTTTTGTAACAACATGTTGTCTCTGCAGGATATCTGAGCCTTGTGTGTTTTTCATACAGAGAGCTAGCATTGAGTGTGTTTGTATACGCCTCGTGGCGTGCTTCAGGCCATGAGCTAAACTGCTGGGCGCCATAGAGTAGCACAAGCTGCATTAGAGCGGTATATTAAACCACTGGCAGTGGTTCACCCATCATAATTACACATGCTCAATTCAGTAGGCTATTTATCGATGAGTTTAAGTCTGTGATGATAAGCATACGTTTTTTTACCACATTCTTCATATGGAGATTTACAGTTAGATTTCTGCAGAACCAGTTATACCACATTACAGCGGCTCCTTATGCATGGCCAATAATACTATTTCCTGTGCAATCAGCCTCACTACTTTCCCAGCGAGCGGCCCCACGTCTCCTACAATTACATCCTCCCTCTGTAATCTGTACTTCCACCAAAATGAGGCCGGCCTGAGTAATTTGCGTGAAGATTCGCCAAATTAAGAAATATAATGGGTGAAAATCCGGTCTGATCTCGTGGTTATTGAATACAGCGGCGCCAAAAGCCCTGCTCTCTTTGTACCCTATTGTTTCTTGTGAGTAATCACTTTCACAAAGTCCCAACCCTGTGAGCCCAAGCCTCTCCCGGATAAAAAACAAAGGTGGTCATGACAATCTGTAATATTAATCTGATTGGGTTAACAGTGTCTCAGGGGCTCCTCCAGCCTGACTCCTCAACTACCTGTGGCTGTGCTTTAATCTGATTGCACTAATAGTATATTCAAAATCAAGACCCTGCCACCTTCCCCCACTGTTACACAAAACCTCTAATAGAACATCCTGTATTTCACATGAACACTCACAAATTTGTAAATAATTACTATCACATGGGGGGAAAATAATAGGCGGCCCCAATTCAAATTCACTAGCTCGAGGCGGTGTGGTAATCATGGAGGAGAGCGGGACATGGAGAATAGGGGATATGGGGGGTGAGGAGAGAGAGAGGAAGGTAATCACATTGTATAACAACCACAGAGTCTGACAGTTTGATAAGAAAAAGAGTTCGGAGTGAATAATGAGCAACTTTGTACATAGCACTTATGATTTTATGTGCTACCTCATTTGTCAGCAACAACTGTGGGTTCTTCCTTTGAAACGCCTGTTACCCGTAGTTAAAACAAACTTGGCACAATCTAATGGATTCATTGTTCGTTTACGGACAGCTCCTTACAAATAGCCCGGCATATTTCAGTATCTACTGTACAGTCATATATGTGTTACTTAAAAGCAAACAACACACACATCCTGGGAAGTTGTTGATGGATTGGATGTGTTATCTGCCTGTTAGCACAACAGCCCATTATCAATGTGCCCAGGTTACCGCGCTAGCTGTAAAGCAATAAAGACAGCCTGATTCTAGCCACAGCTGAGTAGGAGTTCAGTGGCTGCCTGCGTCCTATCACTTTCAAATGAGCACCACAAATCACTTCAGCGGGATGCCTGCACCAGTAATGTGGCCATCAGCATATGAAAATATGTATGGGACACCATCCAATTTACTGGCAGCAAATAGAAGGAAGAAACCCGCAGTGTGCTGAGTGATAGTTAGATGGCTGGCCGATGTGTATATATACATGTTCCTTGGTTGTTATTTAATAACAGCAGAACAACACGTGATAGCATGTAAACATTTTTTTTTAAATTGCCTGAAAACAGACAACATTTGTTGCATTAATAAGCAAATCTGTTTCTCTCTGGGAAGAATCACAGCATAACAAGACGGCCAGGGGAAAAAGTTGGGCTTGTTCCGTGTCTGTGTTCATCTGCAATTTGTTTTTGTGTCTGCATTTTTCTGTGGAAACATGCCTGTGCGCTTGTGATCATGTGTGTGCTTGTCTGTGTGTGTGTGTATTTATGCAGCATATTTTGTACAAACCAGTCCGAACGTCATGAGGGTGTTTTGTGTGCTCTTTGTTCTCCACACTGATCCTGTGTCTCGCAGAAATAATTACAGTCTGTTTGTAGGCTGCTGCGACGGAGGAAGGACAACACAGAAAGCTGCCTCATTTTTACTGCTTCAGAGGACGTCACATCGCCCAGGAAGAAGAGGAGGAGAAGGGGATGACGGAGAGAGAGACAATAGCAAGAGAGATACGAGACCATTAGATCAGAATGCTAATTGCTCCACCTCCATTGGACGTCTGTCAAACAACGCACTTCTCATAATGAATGGAAATGTTGCGTCCTTAATGCACACTTCAAATGTGAACACATGGAGATACATTACATCTCCACTGTGTGTCTTGTTCCAAAACAGCTGGAATAATACGCTTTGTCCAAACTAATGAAAAAGGGAAATGAGGGGCTCATTTCTGGGAGACAAAACAGCAGAAAGAAACGTGGTAATAGCGAGCAAAGCATTCTCTGATTTCAAGATAAATCAGACAACACAGTGGTGGAGACAATGCTGCCTCTTTTATAAGGATTTATGACACACTTGCTCACACACCCACAGACTGTGTCGACCCCCCTCTCGATCACTCAACACAAGGATTTACATATTGTACACTCAGACATGCACACACACTCATTAGGAGAGGGGGCTTGTGCATGCTATATGCTAAGATGATGGTGGATGATACCCACCTTCTTGTCAAGAGATCTAAGAGAGATCCCTGTGTAAGAGAACACAGCGTTGAAGGCTCCTAATATCTTTGATAGCATCGTTATGGTAATGATCAGGCATAATGTAAAATTCATGAAGTGTACCTAGTATTTGAGGATTGCCAATACTTGTTCTGCCGGCAAAGAGGGAGGATACAGAAAACATGTTACAGGAGTTGTGCATGCAGATGTTGTTATGCTTTGCCCTAATTGTTTTTCGACAGTTAAGTGCAGCTAAATGACTTTCATGTGTTGGCATGTATACACAAGGAGGGAATTGCGTCCTACCTTTTCTTTCAGCTGTTTGGCAGAGTGCTTGTTGGAACAAAACATCTCTTTCCTAATTATTCAAACCATTAGACCTATTAATTTGCCCAGTCAAACAATCCAGACAGACGTTGTGTAAAAATACCAACAATAGAAATATTGTGATTTCCCAGAACATCTAAGCTTAGCCAAACAGAAGGAAATGCAAAACAATCAGAAAGGGGTCTGCAGCGGAAACCTGGTCCATTCTGTCACATCAAAAAATCTCAGCATCAACCTGTCCATCATTGACAGTTATGAGTTTGGACTATCTTTCTCTGATAGTGTATGCACAGGTGTGTGTTTGCGTGTGTATGTGTGTGTGTGTGTGTGTGTGTGTGTGTGTGTGTGTGTGTGTGTGTGTGTGTGTGTGTGTGTGTGTGTGTGTGTGTGTGTGTGTGTGTGTGTGTGTGTGTGTCTAAGATCTCTAAGGAGTGTCTTTCAAACACATTTCCACCGAGCACTCATCAGTAGGAGGTCCAGGTCCATTGGAGATGGCGTAGTCACTCTGAAATCTCACAGCTAACCAGGACTGTCAGCCAATCAGAATGTTTTTGATTTTTCTTGAAATCCACACTCAGTTCAGATTAACCTGGACTCCGACACAGACATCAGAATGGAGTGTGATTAGATGGCTGCGGATGTTCACATCTGGGGAACAATTAGCCTGGATGCACGGCCAAGCTGGAGTGAACAAAAGTGACAGTGTTGTCAGATTTGACAAGTGACTTGAGCTGTTCCAAAATTAGATCCCTTGAAGTTACATGAGGGTGGAATCAGGTCAAAGACATGCGTCGTGCAAACGGGTTAATTTTTCTTGGGAAACACTGTCACCTCAACAAAAAAAAAACGTAATAAATGCATACGATTTGCAGTGTTTTGGCCACCATAAACCAAATAAAACATTAGGCAATATTTAATACAACAACAATTTTGAATAAGCTTGAAAATAATTCTAATCTAGTCCAGTGACGGTCCGCATCCTGTGGTTTCCAGTTTGTGTAGCCCTCATTTAAGTTAGGGTTTTGATAAACTAGAAGGATAATGCCAACATTTCTAAGTGCAGCTGCTTCTGATTTAGACCTCATGTCAGCAGCTTCATCTGGTCTCTTTGGGGGAGCCCCACATGAAACATTTGTAGACCCCCTATATCCAGAAAACCTGGACCACAGACCGTATCGTAACTGAGGAATATATTCTCATACAGTACATGGCAGTGCGGAGGTCTGCAACCAAACAACCTCACAGTTTGTCTGATCAAAAAGTGATTGCTAAACCACAGTGGGTCTACCCTTTAAAGGGGTGACACTAAACTGCTCTACAAAGATTTGAGTGTGACATAACTGATAGGGAGCTTCTCCCATAAAACAGATGAAGATCGATTGAACAATGGGAACTTTGTGAAGTTGAATCACCTGTACAACTCTGCTAAGCCAAGCAAAAATATGTCTTGCATTATTCATGCTTGCTAATAATGCTAATAGACGTGATCTTGATCTAGCTAGCAAAGGCTGTGTTGGTAGGGTGCCTTTTTTTATGTGAGACACTTTCTCTTTTTATTCTTGTTTCCAAACATTCATAAAATGCAGCCATACAGCCCCGGGAAGCACAAGTATACAATTTCTGACAAAGTTTAAACACCCAAGAGAAGTTCAGGACCTTTGGGTTCTTAAAGCAGTCACCTTGGCTACATCATGTGAGCATTAATCTGGCATCAAGTGCAATGGTACCCAACAGGTAAAATGCACCACAGAGATTATATTGTTTGTGTTGTATAGACTAATTCAAAGGAGATGTTTGGAAGACTGTCTGCCTGTTATCAAAGCTGTTGTCTGAATATAAAAGGAAATGATTTCCCTGCAGAAAGTGGACACTGGTGAATTGCCAATGATGAAATGACAATGATGTCTGTCAATTGGATGTTTGATGCAGGCTCAAACTAAATGAGAGGCCGTGAGCAGTGGAAAGCAAATAGTCTTTGAAGAGCGTTATTTTATGACATGTTGTATTCATTGGCGGATGTGAGGCATTGAAATAATGAGAGATGAAAACATGTCAGGATTTTCCTTCAAGCACATCCAAAAAGTTTTTACAACAAGAATTAACATACGTGGCTTCTTCACCCTACTTTATCCACATCCAGTTGACTGTATTGCTTTGATTCAGAAAACCCAATAATCATCCTTGCGACTGCCATAGGGATATTTTTGTTTCACTAAAATGTACTTCAGTTGAGCATCACATATTAAGAGGCTTGGGGAACTCTTTGTCTTGCTTAGAAAAAAAAGCTCATTAAGACATATAACTGCCCTCGGGGTAGAAAGGGAATTTATACCTGCTCACCAGAAGAAATTTGCCAGAGCAAAACTGTACAAAATGACCAGAATTTAAAGCACCAAAAAAGCGTTGCTTATTTGGCATGCATTAAGAAGCTTGACCACAGCTAGCAGTCGATTAGCCTAGCATAGCATAAAGACAGGGGAAAACTGTGAGCCTGGCTCTGTTTGAAGGTAATACAACCTACAAGCTAGCTCTACAGCTAACTAGTTAGCATGATATATAGTTACCTTATTGTAACCCCCGGTTACTAAGACACTGAGAAATAACACTGAGTAACATGTACATTTTATTTTAAGGCTGAGCACTACATACACACACAATATAAATTATTTGAAACTAAAATAGAAACAATATAGATACACAATAGGCTATGCAATTTAGGACAACATGATTTAGACCCGCCCCCTTGTCTGCCCGTCCAGCAGGAAGTGAGATGCGTTCCAAAGAGCATTGCCTCTTATATGATTCCCTTGGTGAGTTGTATGTGAAAATAGAAAATACGGATGTTAAATATGTGTTTTAATGAAATTATCGATGCTAAATTAGCCGTGGCTAACCATTGCTAACACGTTAGCCTAGCGTGTATCAGTGTTGCTTTACGGCCCCTACAGACGGCGGCGTGCGTTGAAGCTTCAACGCTTCTGCCCATCCACTTTGAATGGGGTGACGTCACGCTTTGCCGAACTGAATTGTGGGAGCAAAGCTTCGCTACAGTTCTCTATCATATAGACGGTTCGGCCACACAAGGCCGACAGGGAAACGCAGAAACGATAACGGGTCCCAAGGTGGGTAGACCTGCAGATGCAACGCTCTGGGGGGCCAAACGGCTCCGTGGCCGTTTCTCAATCGCGAGGATGCTTGCTTGGTAGCACATGTCTTCCGATTCACTTGCTTCAGAAGCTAGGCAAGAATCCTTCCTGGCATTCGGAAAACGAAGAGTGGAACAGGCCAGCAAGTGTGCAGGTGTGCGTCATATGTGAGGCCCAGCCTTACATTTTCCGCCAAAGATTTGGGGAAATTGGTCCGAGCCCAAAGCATTGTGGGGATTTTAAGGACGCGAAGTCTACCCATGTGCGGCCTCGAAATTACCCCCAAACCAAGGACACAGCCTCGGTGGAATTCCAAGTATGCTGGAGATTCGAACAGTCCTTCGGCGGCACTCGATGACGTAGCATCCTTGAAATATTGGCTTGGAAGCCAGTTTCCTCGAGATTGAGAAACGGCCCGTGTATACGCCCTATACGATCATTTCCTGATAATCATGACGCAATAGCCCCGCCTCGCCCCGCCTCTACTGCTCCCCCCCCCCGCCCCCCCCGCGTCATTGCTGATGTGTTTCGCCAACAACAACAACAACTGTGTTCCGAATGTTTCGAGCCAGGTCCCGGTATCTCGCAGGACAGTGGACCCAGCAGGAGCCTCCAGCAGACCCCCCCGCACGGTTCCCTCGTCCCTTGGAAGAGGCGGAGAGGTGGGTGTTTTTCATCTGCTGGTGGACTACCGGGGAGAACGTCCTGCTCGGGAGCCAGGCTCAGAGGTAGTGGCAGTGGGTGCAGTGCACCTGCCTTTTACAGCAGGAGCACACGCTCGCCTCGGGGAGGGAGAAAAAGAGAAACAGCAGCTGCCGAAACAGCCAGAGCCCTGCCTCTCCCCACCTCTGCTGTTGTGTTTCGCCAACAACAACAATGGCAGATCACAGGATGGCTTTTGTGCTCCAGACGCTACTGACCATGCTACAGATGTTAGTGCAAAATCTACAGCTCCTCTACCACAACCATAAGTAACAAGTGGACATGGAGAACTACATGAACTACATGTTGCTAAATCCACCGCGGGGAATAAACAAAAGGGCAACAATGCTCGGGGGTCTTACGGCCCCTACACACGGTGGCGTGCGTTCTCGCTTGCCGGCGGGGGGGGGGGCTGAAACTCGACCAACAACCAATCACATGAATCTCCCGCCCCAGACACACAAGCACGCGGTTTGATTGGCTAGAGCTTGTACTGGCATATGATTAGAGTGGCTGACGCCTCCATCGAGGCGTCAAAAGTAGAACATTGCTCTACTTTTGCAGCGAGCACCGCGAGAGAAGCTACGCTATGCTCCCACAATGCAGTTCGGCGAATCGTGACGTCACCCCATTCAAAGTGAATTGGCAGAAGCGTTGAAGCGGCAAAGCACGCCGCCGTGTGTAGGGGCCGTTATTCCCTGCTTTTTGTGTATTTTGTGGCGGAAGTACAGCGCCACTTACAGGCCCGGCTGATGTACTACAGCGTCTCAAGCGGGTCGAGCGGTCTTGTGTGGACGGACACGTTTCTGGTGCCGATTGCGTGTGGATGGAATACTTTTTTGATATCGAATTCGGTTCGTTTTCGTTATCATCTCCGTGTGGCTAGGGTCTTAATATGGGCGGAGGGAGGTGAAGCTTACTGCAGGGAGCTATTGTCTGTGGTTTTGGCGGTGGTCTTCACGTTGCTTTGACGCCTGTTGTGGCACATTGAAGGGGCATTGACCACAGCTTAGTCTGTTGTTTGTTGTGGAAGATGAGCAAAGTGGAGTCAACTGTGGCTGGTTATAGGTTGGTGGAAAAAGAGTTGAGTACACTTGTTAAAATAATGCTGCCCTCATCTCTGCTGGTGTACTGTGGCAAATTTCAGTCTGGCGAACTACCTATCTTAAAGGAAGATAACTATTACAGTTACCCAGAACGGTGTTAGGACAAGAACTTCTGAATCTTTTTCTCTACACAAGTTGAGAGCCAAGAAATGATTATTGATTGTTTTGATACTATGTTGAATATGTTATAACTATATGTGTATAGAAGTAATGTGATAAGTTTTCTTTCATTTTATCTAAGAGTCTGAAATAAGATTTCAAATACAGAGTCCTGGTTCCCAAAATTAGAATATATAGCTTAGCTACTAAAATTAAATAAAACCATTAGTTTATATTAAATAGGGATATTCAAACATAAGTAATAACACAAAATTACATCAAAATAGTTATAAAATAAATAGGTACAAATAATTAGAACCAGGATACTCTCAAATTCAATAACAAGGTAACTGAATATATATGTATATAAAGTGTTTATCTGAAAGAAAGAGGGAACACAGAATAAATATGATATCTTTCTTTACCTTTTCCAAACAACGTCTGCTTTGTGTCTTTTCACTTTTATTAAGTATCCATTTTCTCCTGAGCGACCTAGACTTCTGATGTGCTAGTCCACACACTGACATTTCTACACTTATATGAGAGAGGTTTGAATGAAACTGATTCGTATAAATAATTCTGTGCTCAGCATTAACTTTTGGTGCTCGTGTTACATTATCGTTTGTTGAAATTACACTAACTAGTTAGCATGACATATCTTTTGTTATTTTATTGTTTGTTGAAATTATACAAAGATAAATTAAATCACAGTGTTGTTTTGCTGCATTTATGCTAAGTCTAGCCAAGCAGTTGTTGACAACTTATATAAACAATACAAATTTGAGAGTGGTATCTCAGTATTGGCAGAAAGTCAATATATCCTCAAATGTTGTCCCACTGCAATACATACCAGTTCAAATGAATATTTAAAGCTGCAACACGCAGGTAACATGTTTTTTGTAACACTGCTCTTCTGCTGATACTGGGCATGTTCCCACCATAACATCCAGCGGACTCCCCACCTCCTCCCTTCACCTCCTCTGTATCAGTTTGACCTGGCGGGGTCCAACTGCTCCCACACCTGTACACCATTTCACTCCCACAGTTCCCACTCTGGAAACATGTTGACTGACAGCTGCACTTCAAAGATCTGCTCACTCGTGCTTTCATGGTTATCATCTGTTCTGGGAGTTGTATGTTAGAGAGAGGGAGAGAGAGTCTCAGGCAGCCGGTTGTGTTGTGGGGCCAATTTGGATGATTGGCCTTGAAATGCAAGCTGAAACGGGCTTCCCTGTGTTCCTTTAAAGTGACCCGTGCCCGGCAGTGTAATGTAAAATTATCCCTGCCGTGTTTGTGTTGTGTCAGATGTGGTGACTGGCAGAAACTGTTAGTAATTGTCTAAGTACTCCGGTGTGTCAAAGCTGTCCGTCACTCATCCCAACCCCCTCCTCTTAGTTCTGCTTCTTCAGCTTCTCATAATATTTTCACTGAACTGCAGAGGACAAACTACTTTCAGTGATGGAGTTGTCACTTCGGTGCTTTTGCTAGGAAAAATATTTTACCTTGGAGAGAACACACAACCGACTGACATGTGTTCCTGCTTTCTGGAGGAGAAAGAATTAGAGAGGCATACTTGTTCTTTTTTTTGTTCTTTGATACTTTTACAAATTCAAGACTATGAGCTTTTCTTGTCATAACTCATTGAAGTCGTAGCTAACCTGAATGTGGCATTATGAAAATACATTCCTGACTAAAATCAACTCTAAAAGAATGGACACGCGTACGTACTCTCTTATGTGTACACTTAAAATGGAAACTATTGACTGAACACCTGAATAGTACAGAATCATGAAAGACTGAAGCTGTGTTTCAGTTTAGTTTCTCTGCTTGGAAATGATTTAAACACATAAAACCAGCTTAGTTTTCACACAGCATTCATACATAACACATTAAAGCTCTGCAGTGTAAAACAAGAACCTTAGGTCTTTTGAATAATGTCCGTGAAGTGTAAATTGTTATGGTTATTAATCCTGCTAATCATGGGTTTATTTAGGGGGACAGAGTTTATTTTGAAGCTTCTAGGGCACACTAGCATTCGTGCACTTCCAAAGGTGATTACCGGCTCTGTACGAATATACATTGAAAAACCCTAGTTTAAATATTTACTTTTTCAAAGCATATTTGTAGCACTTTGATAATGAATTAAACCATGTGTCAACTGTTAGTCATATTGCTTCTTCTTAAAGTAAGCAGCTTCACTATATCTGTGTTAGAATGACATTTTTCTCAGTTTCTTTGAACATTTTATTTAATGATCCACCTTTTTACCCCAAATCAGAGATGCATCATTTCTGTTTCGCTATTCAGTTATGTTGGAAAACAGAGGAATCTTTTGTTTAATAATTGTAGGTATAATGATTGTGTCAGTAATCAGCCATTAACGTGTGTAGTGATAGCAGAATACTTAAATTGCCATTACAATTATCCAATCATCTTCACCATGGTGGTGAGTGGTACTAATTCAGCGCTTTCAAGTGAAATCTTGCTGATTTTTTTCTTCATACTAAAGCTTTGCACTAAGTGCTTCTTAATGTGACCTTTTGAACTGCAATTCCCAGAGACCACTTGTCAATCAAACAAAGTCACACAGGCTAACGTTAAGCGCTAGCTGTTGAGAGTCAGAAAACAGCTCAAATATTGACCGTCTGCCTGATAAACTATAACCAATGTTTTTCATTCATTCACCTTTTTTTTATTAATTCCTCTTTGTAAGGTATGTAATAAGTGTTTTGCTCAACATGCTTCTGTTTCTGGTGTCACGTTTCCTCAGTTCTTCATGTTAGTGGATATCAATGCTCTTTTCAATCTGTAATGTTTTCCTTTTTTATTCTTTACAAACTTGTTTGAAAGCAAAACAAAAAACAAATTTAAGTTTGAGGTGACGATAAGCTGACTTATCATTGTGTTATAGAAATCAGAAATAGAGGCATATTTAATTAATAAGAACATTTATGGTTTTATTTGATTAATGTTATCTGGTTTATTGCTTCCTACTGCTGTCAAATGCCACCATCATTCTAAAAACCTGTGAGTTAATGGGCAGTCTGCTCTGTGCTTTTTATCCCAGGCTGCCGGAGAGCTAAAGACTCAGGATGAAGGGCCGAGGTGAAGTCATGGCATGTTAACCCCCCCCCTTCCTGTCCAAACACACCTTCTACACCTTCCTCTGGGGAGGAGAAAAATCATTCGTTATTTTAAATGGGTGTCAAATATGTTTTCCAAATCTACTAAAAGGTTATCGTTGTTACACACGGTCAAGTGCTTATATCTTAATCAATGTTAACTTTGTTACGAGGGAAATGTACGGCCTTGCTGGCCGTCCACGTTGCACAAACTTAATCGGCATGTTTTCACAAAGTGCAGCTCGAGGGTGATTTATAAGGCTGAGGTGACTGACTGCTCTTTGATAGAGCCGGAGAAAAACACATATCCAAGAGGTGCGATGAAGGCATAAATAACTCTCTGTATTTTCATTTGAATGTCAGAAGATTACGTATTGTTGGTGTTAGAACAGCAGGGGTTGTGGGGAATTAGGGGTGTGTAGTGTCAAATGTGGTGATATGAATGAATGACATGACTCTGCAGACAACCTCTGGTGGTTTACACTGCCAGAAAGTTATTTAGCCCCCCTCAGACCACATCCTACCTCCTAGTTTCTCCTGACCTGACACGGCAGGGGTCTCGCCCTTCTTCCACTAATCGCTGTTTGATGAAATTATGGGTAAAGTTCATAATCTGTTGAAAAAGGGTGAGAGGAAGAAAAAGAGACGGCCAAAGGCAAATAAAGCGTGTGAGCACTGCTTTTCCTCCTGTGCACAGGCGTCACTATTTGTCTTGGGCAAGTTAGCTTTATCTAATAAAGTGTCTTTGTATTAAGATGGATACTTCAAACACTCTTTTGTCTCTATAATCACAGAGGAGGGAGGCAGAACTCACACATTCCTTCGCTCAATTTATTATTAATAAGTACATCAGTGGGAGAAAGATATCCCGGGGACCAAAACACCCGCTGAGCGCAACATTCATCAAACGTAAACGAATATCACAATACACAGGATACAGAGGCTCCAATAACAGATAATTGATGAGAAAGGTCTTTCGGTGCACTAGATCACTGCTGATGGTTATCATTATATAACATCATTTCATAGTTTTACACCGAATGATAAACCGTTTGTTGAAGGGAGCTACATTTTGGTTGCCTTCTGTATGCAATTAAGTGGTTTGTTTTGGGGAGGGGGGGTCATTCTGTGCTCTCGTGATTAAACTGTGGTTTGCAGCATAACTGCATCCACTCAATACTTCTGTTTTAACACAAGACCTTGATCTACTGCAACCGCAACAATTACCCTTCTGACAGGATAACAAAACACAAACACAAACAACACGATCACATCCAAGGTTTCTTTTTTAAATAAAATAATGAAATAACCTTTTCATCTTGTGCAGAATGAGGCTTTGAATCTTTGTTCTTCTTCTTAAGATGCTGAATTTAATCTCAGTTGTAATTTGATGAAAGATGCAAAAAATCGGAAGATAATTTAGGGAGATGTTTTTGTTAATATCCCAAGTCTTATTTGTAAATGATAATGAGGCTCTATTCTGGAAGACCCTCACAACAGGAAAGAAGGATTTCAGAAGACAGATGGGGCTGGTTGTTAGACCATCATAAAAGACCACTCCCCACCCTGCTGCACAACCTGTGCTCCGGTGTTGGGTTTCCCACAGCTACCAGCAGCACCGACACATGTAGCTATAGGTCTCGTGTCTGAGGGCAAGAATTCAATCAATAAAACTCGCCCCTCGACAAGATATACCATGTTACAGCAGAGACACTGAGAGACGGGGTGGACCATCTGTTCCTTTCTCTCCCCCTCTCCCCCTGTCACATGTCAATCTGGGCCGCTAATGTCCAATATATTGGGTTATCATTCATATAGTTTAAAGCACCTTCTCTGGCTTTATGTAATGAAGCTGTAACTCGATTGGTTTTGGTTTACTGTCCCCGGTGCCTGCTCTCAAATCAGCTTGCATCTGTCTCCCTCCCCTCAGGGACCAGTGGAGCGCGGTGGAGCGGTTGTCACTTTTGCAGGCGACGCAACACTAGAAAAGCACTTCATTAGCAAACCGCCTTTATGCTTAATCAAGAAAGCAAGTGGCTGTTTGGTTTGGTTTAATTTAGTCAATTTTACTTCCCTAAGCCACCTTTTAAATGTGGCACCTTCTCAAATTGGATCTAAGTGCTTGCAGACGAGTAGGTGCAGTCTCAAATTGGTGGCAGGTGGAGGATTAAAAATAAAAAAGACAATTCAAAGCCACATTTGATGACTCGACCTGTTAGGCCTTTGAGGACACTTGCCCTATAAGAGCCTCTATACAATCAGGGCTGCTTTTGTGCTGGATACAGAAGTCATTTGGTAGGAAACCTTCAAGTGCTTTAGAATAATCCACCCACATAATGAGAGCATCATTAGTCACGTCCCTACATGATTTGTTGAATCTCAGGAGGTGTTGAGCTTGTTGTTGTTGCTTTATCAAACACTATTTTTTGCCTTAAATGTCATATTACATAGTTTGGGTTTACAAGGGGAATGTCATTCATTTTTTTAGAAGGTGTAAGTAGTTTTTTGACGTCTCTAAATTTGTGACATTCACTATAAAATACTGAAAATGAAGAATATCTTTCCTGGTTTATGAGCTGAGAAGTAGATTCTATAATAATACTGCACTTGAGGGATGTTTTTGAAACCTAATCTGTCATGTAACTGAAAGAACAATGGAGAACATCGTTATGACCTGTATGCATGTATTTAATCTCCGCACAACCACACAAGTGTTTCAGCTCATTGGGGCAATTCATCACGCAGGGGTAAGATAAGGTTGTCTATTGTTTCAGTGGTCTGCATAAATTCTCCTCTCATAAGAATATGAATACTTCCCCATCTGTTTGGTGTTAGCTTTCAAACCGCACTTAGCTGCAAACCCACAGCCACGCGAGACATCTACTGTTTAATTAAAAAAAGAAAGGAGAAAGTCAGAATAAAATTATACCGCCATAAAAGACTCTTGCCAACAATAAGATTATCGTTTGACACGCAGAGTGTCAAAAAAAAAAAACAGCTTCATATCACAGTGAAGAGAACCGACCTTTGAAGAATGTCTGTGCCTGTGTGTGTGTGTCGGTGTGTGTTGAACCGCTAATTTTAAAGCTTCAAAGATCGCTTTTAGGAAACCACAAAAGAATAACCTCTGACATCCAAACAAACAAACATAAGCCACATTTAAATAGCACAAGTTGGAAAAGTCTAAAAGCTCATTTCTTTGGTGTGTGTGTGCTGTGCTATACATGTGTGTCATAAAGAGCAGGGACATGTCTATTATGTGCAGTTTGATTAAAGCATGATGGCTGGTGTCCAATCTGCTTTCCAGGGGAGCGCTGTGACAGCCAGCAGCGTCTACCTGCTGCCTGCTCTGCGTGTTAGGTGATTTACGGCTGACTCCCTCCGTTTATGTACTGCCGTATTTTCATTTCTACCCCGCTGAGTGCCAGGTTCAGAACTCCTGAAGAAATATTATGCTTTGCTGACAAAATACAGTGACAGCCATCTCCCAGCCTTAAAAGAGTGCATGAGTGTTTAACAGTACGAGAGCCTGGGAGACAAGGCGAGGTTGAAGGCATCTGTAAGCACGCGGCCCATTGAAACAACCATTTGATCTAAACCGTCACTGATTGGGTGGAATGATGTTTATAGCCGAGTTAGAATCTACTTTCAATTAAAAAAATGACACAGGGGGGAAAGGGGAGGTCTGTAAAACAGACGGTGAAATGTATTGAACAACTTTTACTAGGGTCTTGTCTGAGAAACATGTGGCGCACAAATGAAATGTTTGTTTCGACAGACGGGTTCGCCTGCAGACGAGCAGGTAACTTGACGCCAGGGACTTTTTCATTAACCCAGAGTTCAAACCCTGCTGCTGTTTCAGGCTTTTGTGGGGAAGCAACAATTTGATGTAAACGGATGAATATAAATACCACTGTTGTTCAAGCGCCGCCATGCTTCCTATTCATTCCAGCCTGTTTTCTCCTTTACAAGAACTACTCTGAGCTGTAATGAGGTGTTGTAGCGTCCCGAGGCGTTTTCATTTGCCGCATTATTATTTCAAAAGCTTCGACAACAGCGACGTCTCTGATGTAATTCTCATGCATATGGAAGGTGTTCCAGTGACATGATATCCTGGTGTTCAGGAGAAGGCGACCCTCTCACACACAAAAAAAAAAGAATGATCACAAATCTAATGAGGCAAACGAGTGTTGGGAGCAGTCGGGGCCCGGATCAGATGGACATGCTGTTGTCTGTAATTAGCCCCTAGCTACATTGCTTGTTTTTGTTTAGAACCAGCACCAGTTAATATGAATCTGACGCTATAAAAAAAAAAGCCACCCACCTCCCTGCATCTGAGACCGACTATAAATAAAGATTGTCATTGTAACCTAATCAAATTATGAGGCGTATTTTGGTTAGGTTGTCAGTTGTCTAACGCTCTCCCTCTCTTTCTCTCTCCCTCTCTTACTGAGCAGACGAGCCCAAAGCAAAGTGAATCCCCTGAGGTCCTCTCATCTCTCTTCAGGAGCTGCCGACTCTCTTCTCTTTATGGCACACCCAGAAGGATT